>NC_056735.1:1003436325-1003773825 GCF_019279795.1 Protopterus annectens | reverse complement strand
AAATGCAGCAGATGTATGCAAGCACATGGAGAAGGCATTCTTAAAGAAGAATTCCCTTAAATATAAAAACATGTATTTAACTAAATGTGACAGTCTCTTGGCAAGCTGGTCCCCTCCCAGCCAATGAGCCATAGGGGACTGCCTTGGTCACCTTGTGCTGGATCCGGCTCTGTATACATATTTATGGATCCTCATCTAAACATTCAGAACAGTGAACATCATAACACTGAACTGGAACATTGAAACCTAAACAACAAACACAAAGCTTGCTTTTTCCCGCACCACACCCCCCTCTAATTATATATACAAACTCTGAAATTGCAGTACTGTGAGGAAAGCAGCAAAACCCCTATCCCTACTGTGCCATGATCCAGCACATTGAAGGCCTTTCTTGTTTAATGTTCCTGGTTGTCGATGTTTGCAGTTTGATGTTATAACATTCACTCTTGTAAACATTTGATATATAAATAAATATATATATATATATATATATATATATATATATATATAGATATAGATATGAATGTGCATCCCTCAATGTAGATTGATTCTGCATTTGGTCAAAATACAACAATACAACCTCAGTGTAAAACATAAACTATTTCAAATACATACTATTTTAGCTTATATTGAGCATTTTTTTCTTTATAGAAATATTCAGACTAGGTGCATAGTCAGCATGTCAAGAAGAAATTCATTTATACTCTGCAAGTTCTGTACTGAATAAGATATCACCACCAATAAAGCTAGGAGACAGCTTTTGAATGGCCGTAAACATAAAATTGTGCTAGTTCTCCATTTTTGAAGTAGGCTTCACCAAACCATTACTGAGCTTTCATTAGCAGTTTTGCTCACATTTGTTCTTTTTAACAACATAGAAGATTAATGTTTATCAGGGTGCCTCAGAAATGACACACAGAACAATGGCTGTGTTACAAGCCTCCATAAGGTGTTTGCCCTGACTACCAGGTTAGTTCTAAAGGACAAACTGTAGATATTCATTCATTGTGGGCATTTGACCCAGTTTTTAAAGACTCACTAGATTATACTAATTGGATACTGAAAGTGATGAAGCGAAGGTCACCACTGGGGAGCTGAGCAGAATGGCTGGGTTGGTTACAGAAGCTTTATAAGATGACTGCAATGGCATGGAAGGGGAGAATACAAAGATCTTTAATTGGTGTACATTTGGTTGTGATAGAAAGGCTGAAATCACTGATATAAGTGATGGAATCATGTTACATGGCAGGGTAGCCATGGTTGAACTCCATGACAGAATAAGCAGGTTGGCATTTTGAAAGAATTGTGGGTAAGAGTCGCTGCACTATTCCTGAAGGGTGATAGGAGACAGGGAAGGTAATTTAAGCAGCTAATGAGGATGCAACCAGCTCACCACTCTTTATATGGTGGGCCAGACATGAACCACTGGAAGAAGACTCAAAGGGCAGACCAAGGCGATACTGAAGGCATTATATCCGTCAGCTTGTCTGGGAATGCCTGTGGATTCAATAGGATAACCTAGGAACTGTTAATGGAGATGGGGAAGTCTGGTCTACCTTGTTCAACCTTTTACCTCAGCAGCTCTTGGCAAGGCAAGTTGTATAAAAAATGGCTGGATCAATGGAAGACCATAATAGAATGATGTATTAGTATCATAACACATAGTGGGCACTGTCTTACTCTTGTGTGGAAAGCTAACCCTAAACATAACCCTAACCCTGCCTCTGTCCCTAACCTTAACTCACACATTACATTACTAAAAACCTTTTCTCTAACAGTACCACTACACAACACAAAAAGAACACAGAACACAGACAACACAAAACAGGTTATACTTATTCATAGTACTACTCCCCCCCCCCCCCAACTGAGGGTAGAAAACTCCACCCAAAGCCCTCCTTCTTCCAGTCCATCAGGCTTTGTTTAATATATCCATAATACAGGTTAGACTGGAAGACTTTCCAGGTTATCTTTTTGGTTAATAAGAGTTGATTTTGTATATACAGCCAAGCAATGCAGGGGAGCAGAAGCCCCCTTGCTGCATGTGATACATAGCTGTTATAAAGTACTGTTTTTCACAGTTAGCCATAACATTTTAAACAGGCGTGCTCACACCTGCACAGTCTCAAATCAGGGGTACTACAATTAACTATCGCCCTTTGCCTGGTCTCATGAGCATCTCAAACTATAAAGGAGATTTAAAGAATATCAACATTCTGCATGCCTTTTACATAACATTTTCCAGGTAATGATAAACATTAACAACACAGCAACTGTTGATTTAATTTCTAGCCATGTCACAACTGATTTCTGAGATGTAAAGCTCAGAAACTCCTGACTATTCAACAGTATCCTGAGTGGTTTCTTGTTCAGTAGAGACCCCAAACTAGCAGAACTGTTCATGTGAAAAGGATTATCAGAAAAATAATTTCCTTCCTCATTTTTTCAACTCTCTACCCTGTATAGTACGCCGCTACAAGCAGACCTCTACAGAATATGTCTCCTATTCTCCATTTTAGCCATGTGAAAAATATAACTTCATATTCCAACAGAAGGGGATTCCATTATACTCTTGCAAGATGCAAGATATTTACACAGATATACACTCTTTTGTCGCAGATAGTATGGTTATCTGAAGCTATTTATGTAACTCTCTGTTAAATACACTGCCAGCGTAAGCTGCCCAGTAAGCAAATAACAGAAGGGGCTTGCAGGGCATTTCAACCCCTCCTACTGACATTTTTACTTCTTGCTGCATGTTGACCACCAGGCTTTGCTTTCAATCAGTCCTCCTTCACCCAATGAGTGAGAGACAATCACATATGCTTTTCTGAATGCACTGATGAAGATTTTCTCTTATGTGGTTCTAACTCTGTACCTGGTGGATGATATGGGCACCTGCATCACTGTGGGGGAATCCCACACTCATCCCATGGTGTGTGCCTGCTCTCACACGTAGACATGAATACATACACACTCTAAAAGGTACCATCACTGGTTTGGGATCACCGAGACCATTTCCCCAAGTCAATGGCCATTTTCAATGTCGAAGCATCTACTTGCGTGGTGTAGTTAGCCATTCAGGAACCCCATCTATCTCCCTCAGTTTGGGAGAGCCAGCATAAATGACTCACTCCCACTATATCCCCTACCTAGTTCTTCCAACACCAAAGCTGCTAATTGACTGCCAGTTGCTTGGACAGTAGTTAGGTCTTTATACCGTTTGCTACAGAGCCAGGGTTCTTCTTTCGTTAACTTTTGATTGCATAGGTAATTCCTTATCACCGTCACTTTTTTCTGTGCCAGAAGACATGCCATTTGACTGATATCATTCTCTGTATTGAGGAAATGTAACTTCCTTGTCAGTCCTGTCACCTCTAATACAGTAATAGGTACGACAAACAGCTTATAAGGGGCTATGAAAGGTTTGTTCCAAATAGAAGATGATCAGGTAATTATCCAAATACTGCCTTGTCTGCTGTACTGCTCTGTGCCTCATTTATTCTTTTGTAGTCATGTTCTGAATATTTTAAACTATGCTCAGGAAATAGCATAGCATATAGGATCATAGGATCATAGCAGATTACTAGGCTATCCACCCGGAGGATATTTTAAGCCTAGCCTTTTCATCCTAATATAATACCATAGAAATGCTAGCCAATACCCAAAATTGCATTTAGTGATGGCTGCCCATGTCCAGGAGAGTTATGGGCTCTATCCCTTGTAAGAATTTATGGTACCCCATCCACTCATCCAGGTTCCTCTTGAACAGTGTTATAGAGATGCTCTGTTTCACATGAATTGGAAGCCTGTTCCAAACACACGGCAGTTGCTGGGAGATAAATCTATCCCTCCAGCATGTCCTAATTAAGTCACAGGCCATATTTAGGTCCTTGGAACGGTTAGCCCTAGTCCCATATGATTTATGGATATGCAGCAAGTTCATTAGGTTTGGGTCCTGGATTGCTCTATAGGCAAAAGTCTATATGATACAGAGTATAGTGACAGGAACTTTAGTTGGTCTGTGTAAGGTACATGCTGTAGTCCCTTGATCTTATTCTTTGTTAGAAATCTCTGAAGTCTTGGTAATTGCTGCAGGTGCTTAGTACGTTACATGCCAAACGAGGTGTTATACTCAATTATGGGCCAGATAAGTGCTGAGTATAGGGGGATTATAACTTTTTTGCTTTCAAAGTGATTCCTCTACTAAGCAAGTATGCTGTGTAGAAAGCTTTCCTTACTACATTAGACACATGTTGGTCGAAGTTAAGGTCGCCATCAACTTGTGATACCAGGTCCCTTACCACTTCATGGGTACTTAGGGTACTTAGAGTATTGTTATTGATTTGCTAGTGTCAGGAGACATTGTTTGTGCCAAAGGGAATGATAATCCATTTCTTTGCATTCAGTTTGAGACCATGACTAATACACCAGTCATTGTTCTGCATGAGACCATCCTGGAGTATATTGACATCATTTGGGGATTCATTGATTGCACCTAGTTTGCAGTCATCCACAAACTTAGTCAGCCACAACCCCTTTGTTTTGACTGAACTTCTGAGAACTGTATACTAATGGTAGGGACCCAGCACTAACCCCTGTAGTACCCCACTGGGAACAGGTCTGCTGGTTGATGTAAAGTCACCCACTTTGATAATGTGTGCCCAGTTTGTGAGCCAGTTGGCAACCCATTTTACAACGAAGGGGGTTACATTCTGTTTATTGGTAATAGTTGAATGTGGGATTGTATCGTAAGCTTTTTCCAAGTTGAAGTATGCTGTGTGCATAGATTTGCCCTCATCAATGGCCTTGGTCACATTTTCTAAGAAATCCACCAGATTTAACAGGCAGGATCTGCTCTTCACGATGCTGAATTGGATAGGATCCAGGGTTTTGAGGTCACCTATATACTTATTTATAAAGTCCATAAGGATACATTCCCTAGGCTTATAGATGAACCTGGTCAGGCTTATGGTCTGTAATTTTCCAGGTCTGTTGCTAGGCCATCTTTGTGTAGGTGAATAACTATTGCTGTTCTCCATTCTGCAGGAACAAAGCCTGTGGTTAGGCTATGATTGAAAAGGGTACTTAGTGGTGATGGTAGCTCATGTTTTAGCATGTTTAGAAGACAGCCTGGAATGTTGTCTGGTCCCATAGAGACAGTTTTTTGCCTGGGACATGGCTTTGAGGGCCTGCTCTTCAGATATGTAGGGTGGGGGGAGTTTGGGGGGAAGGTTTGTTGTAAGTTAGGAGGGGATAAGGGAGTGAATTTGTTGCCAAACCTATCCGCTAGCAGGTTTGTTATCTCTGTGGGGTCAGTGTGTGTTTGATACCGTTGGCCACTAGTTCTGCACATGCTTGGGTCCTGCCATTTAGGTTATGTGTGTAGCTGTAAAAAGCCTTATAGTTATCCTTTGCTGTATTTGCTAAGTTTCTCTCAAAGGAGCCCTTGGAGGATTTGACAAGTTGTCTTATTTGCCTGTTAAGACTGAGGATGGTGCTTTTCCATTGTTGAGGCCTTGCCTTTGTTTTCTTGGACGGCAACTTTTTGCATTTATTGTAAAGTTTGTTGATGCCGGATTTCCACCATGGCAGCTTGTTTTTACCTGGGGCTCTGGCTTTGATTCTTTCTGGTGCAGATGAGTTTATACACTTATGCAAGTGATTGTACAGGGCTTTAGTGTAAGCTTTGGTGTAGGTGGGGATGGGCTTGAAATGCATTTATGCCTTTACCTAGGAGGGTATAGTTTGGCTTGGTGAAATTGTTTAGTCTGATTTCACCCTTTGTGAGTTCTAGTGTTAGTGCCAGTTTGAAGGTGACTGATTTGTGGTAAGTTTTAACTAATAAGGATCCGACAGTTGCGGCAGTGCATCTGTTTGACATGTTGGCGAGGACCAGATCCAGAATGTTTGTTCCCCGTGTCGGGGTATGGACAATTTGTTCCAGAGCATTTGAATCAACAAAGTCAAGGAACTTTTGTGCTAGCAAGTTAGGGCTAGCGAAGGTTTCCCAGTTGATGATGGGATAATTGACATCCCCCATAACCAGTGTGTTCATTAAAATTTGGATTGTCTCCAGTTTGGTCAAGTAGGCTTCATGGGTGTCATGACCCATGGAGTGGGAGCTATAACTGGCTATGACTTGAATGGGGGGGGGGGGTCTTACCCACCGTAACCTGGACCTGGATTAACTCCATGGAGTTGTCCAGTCTAACCAGATGAGAGGTGAGTTTATCTCTAATATAGATTGAAACACTACCTCCTTTGGTTTTCACATGTTCATTTTGCAGTCTAAAGGTGTGGAAGGCATTGTAGCCTTGCAAGGCCTGTGTACTGTCTGATGCCTTGAACTAGGGTTTTGTGACTGCACAGACATCTACATCTTCTAGTGATAGAAGTGCTTCCAGGGAGTGCAGTTTTTGGTTTAAGCTCCTAACATTAGGAGCATGACCCTTATTTTGTTCTGACTGGTTAATTTCACACTGGCAATGTTGTTTTCGAGACCTTCCCTAAAAAAGGCAATATGGTGGAGGCAAGAGCCTTTGCCAGCAGCCAAATGTCTAGAGGTGCCAAGTGCAAACCATTTCTGGCAAATATGCGTTTATCAAAATATAACTCTCTATTTATTGAGAAGCAGAGTCAATACTAGTATTGCAGATTACATATCAATAATAGGAATGTCGACACGATATTTAAGTTTACCTGTTTTGAATTTGATATCCCTTGCATCTGATTTAGAGTGGTATTCACTCAAGACAATTTCACTGTTCATTCTTCAGCTGCCATCATATCATTCACTGATCTGCCCAAAGAATACAATACCCCAGTTTCTGTATTTATTTTAGGCAGTAGTATTACTAGAAGTAGTAACAGGTGCTCTCTCACACCCTTTATCCCTGTTTCATCTTTCCTTATCTCATCCTGTCATCCCCTCGCTTTCTTCTCTTTGTATCTCTCACACTTCTTTTCTTTGCCTCTGCATGCCTAAAGCTACCCACTGATGAGAAAGATGCAGTAGTCAGCTTCAATACAGAAGAGGTAAGAAGAGCGCTAAGAAGAGCGAGCCCCGAGAAGGCTGCTGGCCCAGACAACATACTGAGCAAAGTGTTAAAAGGCTGTGCTGATTAACTATGCATAGTGCTCAAGGAAATATTTAACACCTCTCTTGCCATGGCAAGAGAACCCTCATACCTCAAGTAAACTAACATCATCTCACTACCTAAGAAAACCACTCCCTCCAGCCCTAACGAGTACAGACCATTTGCTCTGACATCCACTGTTATGAAATGTTTTGAGTGACTGATCAAAAAGCATCTTTCATCATGCCTACCTCCTGATTTTGATCCTCTATAATTTGCGTACAGAACTAACCAATCCACGGCTGATGCCATATCAGTAGCACTATATATCTCCCTTGAGCATTTAGAGGGCAAAGACAACTATGTGACGATGCTGTTCATAGACTTCAGCTCTGCATTTAATACGGTGGTACCGATGCAGCTGATAAAAAAACTGGCACATTTAGGAATCAGCAAACATCTCTGTAACTGGATCCTGGACTTTCTGACTGAGAAACCACAGAGGGTGTGTTCAGGTAAAAACACATCAAAGTGCATCACGATTTACACCGGGGTTCCACAGAGATGTGTTCTCAGCCTACTGTTATTCACCATCCTGACCCACAACTGCTATGCTAAGCACAAGTCCAACCATATCAAGTTTCCTGATGACAACACAGTTGTGGGGCCTCATCACAAAGGAGGATGAAAGGGCATACAGAGAGGAGGTGGCATCTCTGATAAGTTGGTGTGAGGGGAACATTGACATGAATGCAAGCAAGACCACAGAGATTATCATCGACTTCAGGAAAAGGAGAACAAACCACCCAGTGCTCAGGATCAATGGTGAGAGTGCGGAGAAAGTTAAGAGTATGAAATTCCTGGGTGTACACATATCAGAGGATCTCTCGTGGTCAGGAAACACCAGCCAACTGGTCAAGAAAACACACCAATGCTTCCAGTTTTTAAGAAGGCTGGAAAAAAGCTAAGCTTCCTTCTCATATTCTCTCCACTTTCTATAGAGGTGCAATAGAGAGCATCCTCGCCTGCAACTTTTATAGTATGGTTTGGAAGTTGCACAGTTACAGAAACGAAGGTGCTACAAAGAGTGGTGAGGGTTGCAGAGAGGGTAACAGGTTCCAGTCTTCCATTGATACAATATCTTTATTCTGCAAGAAGCATCCAAAAGGCCACCAAAATAATACAGGACAACACGCATCCTGTACTGTTTAAGCATCAGGCATTAGGCAGAAGATATTGCAGCATCCACTGCAGGACTACAAGATTCAGTAACAGTTTCTACCCTACAGTGATTAGACTTCTGAACTCGAGCACTAGTCCCAGGGGTCTGGACACATATGTCAATTTTTATTTATTTGTGCAATATATGCTTAGATATATTCCAAGTAAGTGCAATATTTATTTATTATATCCATAGTCAGTATTATTTAACTCACTCAAGACAAATAACGTAGGCAATTCAATCTGTAGTGTGTTTTGTATTACTTTAAATAAGGTAGTTAATTTAACTCAGGGGAAGATATTCTTTTAGTTTATGAGTGCTGGTAAATGTTTCTACTCTTTCTTGTGTGTATTGGAAGTAGTAGTATTATATTTGTTTGTTATGTTTATTCCTCTACTTGTATGTGTTGTTTTACTTTCCTTTTTAATCTCAAGAATTGAGCTGATGCACAAAATTTTGTTTAGGCTACATGTGTGTAGTTTTAAATGACAAAATAAACTTTACTTTGACTTTAATTATCTCCCCATTTCTCTGTCTTCTCCTCACAATATCCTTTAATACAATTCTAACTTGCCTCTTCTAATGTCTTCATACCTCTCTATATAATGATAAGTCATTATGGCTACACTCTTAACCAAAAAAGCTCTGATAACCATCATTCTATTTTTCCACCATGTCTTCACTTTTTAAACTGCTTCTTGAACTAAATGTTGTACCATATTTTTGCTTCTATATGTTTTATAGCATATCCTTGTACCTGTAAATGTTTTGTTGTGCATTTCTTATGTGATCCTATTCACTGCAGGCTGTGCTTGCAAATGGTCCATTGGTATCAGTGCGCTAGTCTGCAAGCAAATATAAATAAACAAACAAACAAACAAACAAATAAAGAAATAAATAAATAAAATAAATAGCATTATAGGACAAACATGTCATTTTAGCTGTTTACTCCTGGGTACAGAGAATACTCTAGCATTCACTTGATTTAGTATTTACTTTGCCTTTGACTGCTGATTTTTTCCCTGGGCATCCTATTATTTCTTGAAGTAATGATTTGCTTCAGCAACTATCACATGATACCTGGTGATCTAAATAAATGACTGTAAGCCCTGCAAGAACAGTTACATGAGCATGAAGGATTTATCATGAAAATAGCCTAAACCATAAATATGCATTGTAAAACATAAGTGTACATTCTTAATTTTGCACTTCAGCAGTTATGACTCATATAATTTACATTATAACGTTACGGGCATCATTCATGATGTGATATTATTGCAGGATAACAATAAATGGCCATCTGTCACTAAGGTCAAACTACCTCTCAGGAAAGTGCATATGGGCCTCCATAGTGCAGAAGGTGATTGTTCCTGATCGTTCATGTCCACGATGCAAAGTCATCAATAGGAAAAAGAGCTATCTCAAAATTCAAAACCTGGAACCACCTTCCTACTGGAATTAAAGTCCAGGAAACTATTAATAAAGTTAAAGGAAAGCATAAAAGTCACCTCAATTCAGAATCTTCTATTGTGACAGTGGGTAATGACTACTATTATTACATTCATTCAAAGCAAAGGAAATATTTTGATTGTCTGTTATTACCAATGGTTTCTCAACTGTTTTAACATTTTACTGCTTTATACACCTGTTTACACCAATTGCATAAACCTATCGTCTCTATATTTTATATGCACATACATATTGTGTATCTCAATTTGTATATTCAAATCATTGTTTTAGATGTTGTATTAATTCTTGTAGGTTATGCCTTATGTATTTACATTTGATGTTTTCAGTGTCTCTTGTGTAAATCATTTTTTCTTTATTGCTGTTGCTCTTAAGCCTAGGTCATGGCTGAAATGTCTCATCAGATCAGACCACTTGTTAAACAGACAGCAATAAATAAATAAAATATATAAGTTGTCTATGTCTGCCCTGGAATGTGACTTTTTTTAAAGATACATTATCTCCTTGTGAGCTACAAAAGCAAAATTAAAAAAAAAAAAAAAAAAAAATATATATATATATATATATATATATATATATATATATATATATATATATGCAGGTTTACTATCATATCATCACACTGACATAGTGCAAGTGTTCAGATTTCCAAATCAAAATATTGGAAATCACAAGAACGAACAAAGAAATGTAGAATGCAGTATTTAGGTAAAGTCGACATCTCAGAAATGTCGACTTTACGGAAAATACTACACTTCCAGTCAAAAATAACAAAATGCTTTTGCAGGGGGGGGCAAGCCCTCCTGCAGCCCCCATACCACCTGCTACTTATATGTACAAACACCAAGATTGCACTACAGTGAGGGAAAGGGTACATTTTCGATCCCCGCTATAGTGCGATCTACATTCAAAATGTTGAAATGCACAACAGCGAATGCACACTAGCATTCACTGTTGTGCATTTCAACATTTTTTTTTGTTATTTCAAATTCTCGAATTGGGCGATCAGACACACGGAATTCAAATGAAGTCCATTCGCCCTTTTGATTGTAAACCTATATGCACAACTTTTTACATTGCCCCTAAATATACTTCTGTTCACAAAAAATAAAGAAAACTATATCTATATTTAGAGTCAAGTGTCCGCTTCTGCCAATACATATAATTAGCTGATTCATTTTCGTATCATCTCACTTTTATTTAGTAGGTACTGACCATGCAGGTAAAGAATTTTACCTCATTATTTATGTAAAATATTACCTACAGCCAGTAACAGCCTAATGGTGCATAAACAGTTTAGCAGTAATTCAACTAATCAGGGTAGCTCATAATATTTGTGAAAGTAAATTAAAACAGCAAGGTGCAATCACTTTGCACTTATAAACCAAAAATAGTGTTTATCAACAAGGCAGTAACGTTTCAAGCAATACTTCATTAACAGAGTATAAACACATATATTAATTTGGCCTTTACAAATTTACTAAACTCCATCAATTGATCCTTCCTTAAATACTTACCACTAGATGATGCAGTTGAACAATTTAATTCTGCATTCCTAAACACTTTAGGCAGTTTAGCTCCCATCAGAAGGAAAATATTCAAAACCTGCTATACTCCTTGGCTTTCTGTCTGTACCAGATCACTCATACAAAAAAAGACAAGGCTTGGGCAACTTACCTAAAACATAAGACTCACAGTAATTTACAGCATTTCAAAGCACTGCTTAACCTTGTAAAGGAACGGGTTAATTTAGAAAAAACAGTTTTATGCAAACAAGCCAGCCTTATTCAATATGCTGATGACTCTACATTAATTTGCTTTGCCAGGACTCTTTCTCATCTACAGAGTTTAATGCAAGAAGCAATAAATTCCATTGAGCCTTGGTTCACCAACAACCATTTACTACTTAACCCAAAAAATGCACTTCTACTATTTTTACCAAAACACTTTTGTCCAGATACCTCTAACTTTGCTATTACTTCTCTGAACAATACTCTAATCAATGTGGTTTCACATAGAAAACTGTTTGGTGTAACTACTGACAATTATCTTAAGTTTGACCTACGTATCTGCAACATCATAAAAAACTAATCAAATAATTGGGCATGATGTATAGGGATAAGAAATTCATCTCCAACTCCACAAGAGTAAACCTAAACCTTGCCACCACCTATCTCTTACCCTCCCTTCTATACGCTTCACCTATCCTAACCAATCTTCATTCTTCCCTCAAGGCAAAACTTAGCCAATGTTGTAATAAAGGAGCTAAATTTGCCACAGGGCAGGCCCACTAGTCTCACCATTGGTGTGCTCTCAAGTCCCTAAATTGGCACAAACTATCCCACCTTTTCAACTTTAATCAACTAACATTAACACAAATTACTGTACAGCTCCTCATTTTTGCAAACTACATTGTCACTACTTTATCACTATATTCCATCTCGTGACCTACGCTCCTGTCACAAGTATCTACTATCCATTTACAAACCTCAAAGATCTAACATAGCTAGTCTGTACTGTCACTGCATTGCCAAATCATGGAATAGCATTCCAGAAGCAATCAGACTTATATCCCATTACTATTCCTTCAGGTCTAGGCTCAAAGCACATCTAACCAATAACTGGATCTGCCCATGCTCCATGCCATCTTAGTACTATTTTCCATTCCCTCCTTCCCCACTCTTAATAGACTTTCTCTTGATCTATCCTACTTCCCTTCCTGCTTTACCTACTTTCTAGCTTCACCTCTCTTTAATTCCTAACCATTCTAATGTCCTTTCTTTATATTCTTACACTAACCTTTATCTATTCCAGACTTTGACTGAAATGTACTATCTAGTTCTCCTGCCAGAAAAAAAGTATATGGTTTTTAGAATCCTACCACTTATTCTGTTATATATTTTTCATGTATCATTATGTAACATGCGCATTAGGAACTCTCTTCTCCCATGTATATAATGTATCGTCAACTTTATTGCTTGCCTTTATATTTTGCTTATTTTTCTTTTATTGTATTTTACATATTGTACTACTATGTTATTGTCTTAATATTTGTAACAATTGTTCATTTTTTTAAAAATTCTGTTTAATGTGTACTGTGGAGATTTTCTCCTTGGGCCTCCGCTGAAAATGGGCTCATACCCATTCGGACTTTCCATGTAAACCAATGCCAGATACATAAATAAATAAATAAACAGTTTCATATGGTATCCAATAAATGCACTGTTCAGTGTCTAGCTTCACTAATCAACTTAATTACTATACAACATAGACAGGAATGTGAAAAACTGGAATAAGGTATATCGAATATATTATCTGCTACCCTCAGACATTGTGCACTATAACATTTTGAATGCACTATAGCATTACCATTTTAATTTTTACTTGCCCAATACTGCGCAGCTTTTCATTTTATAGACCACTCATCTTTAATGATTACTGCTGCAGTTTAAATGGAGACAAGCCAATATCTGGGACTAGCGATTTTTTGCACCCATTGTGTTTAACAGAAAATGCAGTTTTCTTTCTTTTAACTGAATGCAAATATGACCATGTTATATTAAATACCTACAGGGGTCACAGACATGATCATAAAAAAATATATTTCATGGCATTAGTAGGGTTTAATGAGTTAATCCATCTTTCTCTAACAACAGCCCTGCAGTCCCTCACCCCTTAAGTTCAAGTTCACATTTATTTACCTGAGCACTTCACAAAACAACAAACTCGAAAAAGCATTATACAGTTATGTAAACCAAAAATTTACATAGTAACAAAAATCAACTAAGTTTGCAATTAATAGCTATCTTAAACAGAGCAGAAAAACAACAGTTCCTGCAAAGGCAGAAAAACTATATAACAAGTGACGATACAATGTGACAACAATGCATATGTCAGCAGCCACTTACAGTATAAAAGAGGTGACTAATGATAAGTTCAGACTTACTGAAAGTTTAAAAGATAACTAACATTTGCTTACAGAAAACTGTAAAACAAGCATAGGTCAGATAAAAGAAAACTTAATATATAATTTGAAAGCAGATAAAACTTCATATAGAAACATGGTATGGACAGCTATACTATCAATCAGCTATATCCAAAGTGTAACAACAGGCTTTCTAAATGATGGCAAAGTCTCAAGAGTGCCCTGCGCTCCTAAGTAGACCAGCAGGAATATGATCTATCAGCTTTAAGGATCAGAATTACTTCCCACAAAATGAGACACAGCTGTGACTTACGTAGTCGAGTCCAAAACAACTAATCCCTCCAAATGGAAGCAAAAGAGGACACAATAAAGCAAGCTAGTGACCCAACTGAAAACAATCTCATCTGAAAAAAAAACTCATCTGCTACAGAGTGGGACTACCACAGTCCAAAAGTCCCAAATCGTCAATCTATAAAATTCTGCTGGTCACAATCATTCAAAGTAAATTGGTTTTCAGCAAGACTCCAAGTGCCAAGCTGTCAAATTGCATCTCTACCAGTCATCACTCGAGCCTATTGAAAAAGTTTTCAGAAATACCACATCAGCAATATAACACTCTCTGCAGGTTGCAGGAGACCTCCTCCATGTGCCACTAAATCAAAGTGAACACTTCAAGCAAATAATCAGGCAAACAAAATTGAAGCAGTACTCTGATCAGCCCATAAAATATTACTATCTTTAAAGCCCTGTTAATTAAAAGAACAGGCATACTTGTTTGAGTGCATAAAATTTGAATAAGCTATAAACAGCAGAAAAAATTCCCCATACATTTCAAAACAAGCACTCTGGCATAATCTAGGTAAGCAGGTGATGACTGTTTCTTTGGACTGGCTTCATAACGATTATCTCAAACTTGAAAGATGCACTAAAAATGCACTCAGTGAAATAAGGGGTACATTACTCAGAGACATTGCTCTGTGCTTCTCAAGGTATATATTGTTTAAGAATCATACAGGGAAAGAATTGTTTCTGTACTTTTGTACTTTGGCTATCTACTTCTCCACTGCCCTTGGCAGTATAATCCCATCGCATGAAGAAAAGTCTGACATCGTAGTGCTACCTTCACAAGGGGGTTCTACTGCCTACAAAACTTATTTGAGTTTATCCCTTGAAAAGCTATCTCAGCAGGTGAAGTTGATTACTTAGCACACACTTTTTATGATGTTGCATAATTCAGTACAGGCCTACTGCCTGACAGCACAGAAAGAAATGTTTTTGAAAGAAGGAAGGGAAAAGTACGTTTAGATCTGTAGTGTTCAGCGTATGATGTATCCTTAATGAACTGTCCTGAATCATTTATAAGTTATAGTATTATTCATACTTATTTATTTACACTTTATTGACAGGTAAGTCCCACTAGGCCAAAGGCTTCTTTTCAGGGAAGACCCAAGGTGAGATTCATACTGGCTAGAGGAAATTTGGCCAGAGCACTTGACTTGGGAACTTACAGTACTTGGTATGTGCAGAGAGATATTTTACATCCACCTGCAATACCACTAACTCAGGCAGATGGGACCTCAGTTTAATGTCTTATCTGAGGGACAGCATACTCAGGAATGCAGCAACCCCCTTATACTGCACTAGAGTGTCAGTACTAGAAAATTAATTCTACTGTTCAGTGTGACAATAAATCCCACAGCTTTCTGAACCAAAGGGGAGTGTGCTACCTGCTGAGCTACTGAAATGTGCTAATTCCGAGATACAAAATGTCCAGTAAATGTGACTGAATCACGGCCATGATTATAGCATGAATGAAACCATTTCACTGCATCCCTTTATCAAGAGAAAATATTTTTTACATTCTTTTTGGCTCCATGCCAGCAGAAGATCAAGTCATGTTCAAATGGACTAGATACAATTTGTTCCTCCATGATGTGGAATTGCCTGAAACATGGAAGCAAGAGCCCCCTGCAGGAGCTCTCATTCAGTAAGCCAAGTGGGTTGCTTGTTTCCTTGCTGGCATCTCAGCAATGAAAACATCTGAATGGCTTAATCTCACTCACTGGACAGGGAGATGAGCAATCTGCATTGAGACAGGTGTCCACAACATCCTTTCCCTGTGTGAAACACACATTCTTATGTGCTCACTAATGAAGGCTTCCCAGACAGTGTGGTGGGCTGAAAGCACATGCCGGAGTGCCTAGACAGTGCCACCCCTCCATGACAGGGGTGTGACAGCATGAGCTTTATCCTGTTCCATTCCCCTCTCACAGGCACCCCGTCCTCTTCTTGCCATTTCTTTCAAGAGTCTTGAGTTGCCTTTTGGACTTGGGTTGCATAGGCTGTAGTCGGGACTTTGTCCTTTATGTGCCCCCAGAGATGACTTATGTCTTTTTAAATATTATTCAATGACATTATTTATCATGCCATATTTAAAAACTGGTGAACATTTTAACATTTATGTAACTGACATAAAAAGGAATTAATTTTTTCAAGGCTTGATTGCCACATCTTTACTACTTATTCTGCAGCAACAAGCATCTGGGACATATCAGACTGTAAAGGCAATTTAGTGTCACTACTGCTAGAGGGTTTAACTTTATGCTACCTCTTTGCACAAGTGCATAAATTGCTCTTAGGGAAGATTACTCCCAGTGTTTCTTGTTAAACTGTCACAAATGATAAGGCCTGTGGCTTGTCTTGGTTCACTGCTAAATTAAATAAGTACCCAGATATTTCATACTAGGGCAAGTATAGTCACTTGGACAAATTGTGATTGAATAGTCATTGAGTCTCTAAATGCAGTCTTCAGGGAAGGAAAACAACCGATTACCTAGACTGTTATAAAACACAGTAATGTATTTTATCTTATCTCAAAGCTCCTTGCAAAGTTTTTGAACATAATTTATTATTCACATAATTATTGTAAGGAAATGCCTGTTTTGTTACAGCCAGCTGCACAATTCTAAAATGCGGCATTTGCAAATTGCAATGCAGAAATGTGAATACAATACCATAATATTATTATTGTATTACAATATTTTGTACATATCCCTGTAATACTTTAATCCAAAGAAAAGTCCTATAATTGAAGTCAGAACATTTATCACTTGTGGTCAAGGATCTAATGGGCTGTTCTTAAGTAAATAAGAAAATTAAACAACCTGAGATTTACTTGAAGTATGTATAGTCTAGCTTTATACAGGCGACATATCAAGTCTTTTAAAGCAGTTACCAAAGTGAAATGACCTTTTATGCACACACTGCCAGCTCTGTCTGTGTCCTGAATGCCCGAGTCATAATAACAATCTCAACAAGCATAAAAAAGCTCATAAACCACAAGCTTCTAATTGACTGAGGACTGTCTCCTGGCTAACCTTAGCAATGACAGAAACATTAGAAGACAGATCTCCATTGTTCAGCCTGCAGACTACTGTCATTATACACAAAAGGCCGCATCAGACTTTACATCCAATTAATGTGAAGCAGCGGTAAAATGCTCTAAGCGCAGCACTAATTGATGGCATTCTGCAGCAGAGCAATGTATAATTTCAGCAGTTGTTAAGCTAATGCTTCCTCATGCATGAAGAAACTGCTGATGCTGGGTTACTGAAATAGCAAAGTGCGTCTATCTATTTGTGTGTGTGTGTGTGTGTGTGTGTGTGTGTGTGTGTGTGTGTGTGTGTGTGTGTGTGTGTGTGTGTGTGTGTGTTATGGGTCTAGGACTATTCACTGAAAGCACATTTCACTGAAACACATTTGACTGTGCACAATTCACTGAAAGCTCAATTCACCGAAAACACAATTCACTGAAACACATTTCACTGAAAGTTATATATGGCCTTTCCCCACTTTAGTGTGACCCTGGAGTTAGAATATATAGTAAGGGGGGGGGGTATATCCCCCCACCTATTTTAAATATTTTGAACTATACACATGGATACTTGCAATTTCAATAAATTACTCTTTTCTAAACTTAATATATATCCAAACTATGTGGGGGGCTACACCCTCCACACCCCCCAATATGGGAGGGCAGTGCCCCCTACATTCCCCCTAATTATATATTCTAACTCCAGGGTCGCACTACAGTGGGGAAAAGGCCATATATAACTTTCAGTGAAATGTGTTTTAGTGAATTGAGTTTTCAGTGATTTGTGCAGTCATTTGACTTTCAGCAGTGAAATAGTCCTAGACCTACATATATATATATATATATATATATATATATATATATATATATATATATATATATATATATTCATATATGTGTGTGTTTGTGTGTGTGTAAACCCAAAGATCTGAAAGCAGACTGCAAACTTCTGCGTATCAAAACAATGTTAATGTTTATGTTGCCAACAAACAGTCAGAGCATTTGAAATTCCATTTCTAAGTCCACTGAGTTCAGAATCCCATTTTAACAACAAACAGTTCTATTTCCCAATCCATGCTTTTTAACAACACAGATGCAAAGATTTACACATGCTAGGCTGCTAGGTGCTACTACAGTTGAAAACCTAAACTTGGATATGCATAAACAAAAAGTAATCAAAGGGACACATCAAAAACTTGGAACACTATACCGAATAAAACAGTACCTCACTGAACCTAGTAGAAAAATGACAGCATTCACCTATCTATTACCGACACTACTTTATGTCTCCCCTTATAGTGGTAACCAAATCCCCAAGCTACAACAATGTTGCAACAAAATTGTCAGGTCTGCCTACAACCTCCCTCATAGGGCCCATTACACTTCTCTCAAAAATGTAACTGTCTAGAACTACTTCATTATTGAAGCTAACTAATTGCGGCCTGCAACCTTATACATAAACCTCACAGGTGTTCTAGCCTAAAAGGTATCCTCCAAACCTGCATACCTACCCTCCAGAAGTCTATGTTCAACAAACAAATCTTTCCTATCCACTTCCAAAGCCAGTAACTCAGAAGGAGAAAACCTTATTTCCATTCATATCCCCAAGCTATGGAACTCACTGTCTCAACCACTAAGTCTTAATAACAACCTCTCTACTTTCAACGATAACCGAAAGGACATCTCAAATACTCCTAGCTTTGTTCTTGCTCCTCACCAGGCTAACTCTAACACAAACAACCCTCTACTTTGCACTTCACTCATGTCTCTCAAACTATTTGCTCCTTTGTAATAAACAGGGAAGACTCCATTGCAAATAAAATGTATATAGTCCAATTTTTTACTTTTAGACTCGCACTTCTTGAGATTAACGTCCACAATTAATAGTGCTATTGCCTATAAGTTATTCTTACTATTCTATCCCCTAAATGGTAAATTACTATAATACAACCTGAATAACGTGTCTAACGTCTATTTTATCTATATGTTTGCTCATATATATCCATGTGTACAGCTGTTCCACTACAGATGCTTGTATATAATATATTCCATTTCAACACGTTATTGTGAATGCATCTGTGTGAATGCAAACCTTTATTCGATAAACATTTATGTGACATAAAACAGTTCATTATGCCTCCAGCTATCATTTTATAATACTGCACTGTCAAAGATTATACTAATGTTTAATTTACTTGTAGTAATTGACATTGTTTCTTTTATTGTAATGTACCAATGAGGCTTTTCTCACTGAACCTCTGCAGAAAAAGGGTTCTGCACACAAATGCACTTTCCTGGAAAGCAAATGTAAATAAATAAATACATTAATTAATTAATTAACTGCTTAGTTAATTACTTAATTAAAATTAAATAAATAAATAGTGCCAGTATCATTATGCTGTCAATATTCCTCATTTTAACAAATCATGCAGATATTATTACCGACTCTGCAATGCTTACATTTCTGTTAGAGAAGTCTGTAGCATTTGAGTTAGATCTGTCTTAACGTTCTTAAAAGTGTAGCTGAATTTACATAAGGTATAAAAGGTGTACATTGTATAAAAGGATTTATAAACAATGTCGACCCCTGATTCATCACAGAGGAAATCTCTTGAATTGCCAACATGTTATGTTTAATGCCAAGAATTTTGTAAGGGAAGTGGGCAGGGTAGCTGTGGAAGGAAAGAATAAGGGCCTGTAACAAAAAAATGGCCTTGGACATAAGTGTGGAAAAGCAGGAATGCTTACTGTTTAATGAACTCCCAGCAGAATAAAGTAGCAGTTAAACAGTGAACAGTGTTGTTGAATCTCAGGCAGATTACTTGGGTGGGGATTTGGTACAGTTCACATTAATCAGCGAGTATCTTTTTATCTTCTTACTTGGGAGGACCTTTAAAAAATATAAGGATAGATACACCACTCTTAGAAGCTATCATCAAGACTTCCAGACAATCCAGCACCTCAACTATCTCCCTGTGAGTCAAGCCAAGTGGGTCTTTCTCCCATGGTATTCAACAATGCCTGAAACAAACCACCAAGCAAGTCATCCTCTTAAGACAATGTCTTATTAGCTGCATACTTTTCTCATTGTTTACTTCTTTATTGATTACCACAACATTCTATTGCCCCTTGTATGATCATATCCCACTGTCATGTCTGCCTGTATGACTCTGATTCATTTACAGGAATAAAACATCAAATCTGTCATACCTAATGATTTCTAGAACAATTTTATCTGTTAAATGACAAGGTAGCAGATAAAACAAAGGAAAGGTGGAAAGGTGTGCCTAAAGGACTCCTTTTGACCATCATATATTAGGTGTACTGTTTTGACACTGGTGGAGAAGCAGAAGCAATAAGCCGTGAGAAGGTATTTTAGAGGAAGTGAGCCTTAGCAGAAGCCAAATGGCCAGAATCAGAACTGTTAATTGCAATACAAAGAGTTAAAAGAAAATGGGGCATCTAAACCAAGCACTTGGGTGACAATGTTCCTAAAGTGCAGCTACAGAATAGAACCTATGTAATGTTACAAATGGACCTATTTTGCAGTTATAGCATGTGTCAAAAGATCCACATTATTCTTCACAAAATATCATTTAAAGCACTAAAAAAAACTATATATTTTTATTATTAATGTAATGCCTACTTTGGGAGAAGCCCAGAGAGTGCCTGAATTATTTATCCAAAGTCCCTACTGCCAGAGTCCAAATACAGTATGTTATTTTGTTAGCTCATACACTGGTTCCGGAACATTTTTTTACATGATATAATAGCATAAGTAGCTGTTTTGAAATGCCATCATATTAACAAAACCAAAAACTTGAGTTCAGAAAAAATACATCCCCATTCTGCCTTATTGTATGCATTGTTTATTGAGCAGGCTAACATACATTTTGGGTTTAGCACACACACACACATACTTCACCTCCTTGCCCATCTTTACTCACGTGTGTGTTTACCCTAAACCTATCTCTGCCTCTAACCCAAGTCTGTACCTTACCTTCTGAAAAATGCTGAAACTGACAGAACCCTACAGAACAGACAGACAGAACCTGTGACAGACACTTTTCAGACAAATTATATCTGATGGTAGTGTTATTATTATTTCTTTTACATTTTTTATTTAAACAGATCACATCAGGAGAGCATTCGGTTTCCTTTTCGATCAGTTTAATGTACGCTGTGAGTGGACTGTGTTTTTTTTTTTTTCGGTATTGTGAGTTCAGGGATTTTTTTCAGGATTATGGCATTCAGTGTTTTCCATGTCCAAATTAATGACATAGATATATGTATATGCACATACACACATACACACACACACTCACACACACACACACACACACACACACAGAGGGGGGAATGCAGATATATGGCTGTATATAAGATACATGATTCTTCAAAACACTACTACACTATCAACAAAAATATTGAAACCAAGATGGTGACATTCAAACAGGCACGGTCCAAGACATAACCTTCCGTGGTGCATACAAAACAGAAAAACAGTTGTTTTTCAAAAAGCCAAACCCCGCTGCCACTCATGTGGATGGTCGTGCCCACCACACTCTCTTTTCATTTTAAATATCAACTCCAAGATCACACAATTACTGAAAACAGAAATATTCCTTTCCATGCTGGAACAGCAATCTCGCACTGGTACATCGATCAACTGTTCTGTCAATTAACTACTGTTCACAGGACAGCTGTTGATGAAGTGCCGAATCGGACTTTACCAAAGGACCCATATTTCTCCCTCTCTCTCTTTATGTATACATATGGGTGACATCTAACATCTATATCTATCATTTTATCTAATCACAAGTCATTGAAAAAAGTTATATAATAACATTTTATCTAGTGATATTCTTCAATGCATTTTACCAGATATAACTTTGATAATAAGGAATTTTTTTTTGATGACTGGTATGAGTTTTGTTAGAGATTTATTAGTAACTTTTCAGTTTGCTTGATTATGGCATTATACCACAAACTGATGGTTCACTTTCAGTGGTTTTTCCTTTCTTACACTGTAGTGCGACTACAGAATTGCTATATATAAGTTAGGTGGAACTGGGGACTTGCTACCCTGAAAAAACTTTTTTTTTGTGTCTGTTTCTGGTTTTGATAAAGTGAGTTTAAATAAGTTGTGTCTGAATATTTTGTCTTTTAGATGACATGATAGACACCTATATTTATATACATATATGGGTGTAATTCAAAAGGTAGATTACACATTTGTTTCAAAGTTAATGCAGCCATTTTTTTGCATCATGCCCTGATATGGACTGCTGAGGTTGAACAAGAAGACCAAACTTCCCTGTTCACAGTAACAGTCAGCAGCTTATCCTGAAGAACTTATGGCATTCCCAGCCAAGCTGAAGGATATAATGCCTTCAGTATCTCCTTGGCCTGCTCTTAAGTTTTCTTCCAGTGGGTCAGGTTTGGCTCACCTTATAAGAGAGCTGAGCTGGTGGCATCCTCACTTGGCCCCTATCAACCTTCAAGAGCAGTGCAGTGACTCTTACCAGTGGCGGATTTAGGCTTTGGCGCAGGGGCGGGCGCCTCCCCCTTTTTAAACTGATTCTGTAGCTTGGCTAGGACATCGGAAAGCAGTAACATAAAGTAGCTTTTTAAAAAAAAAAAAAAAAGTACGTACATATTTGGTGTTGGCTCCTTTATGGAGGACACCAGACACACGGAAGTGAGCTCATGGTATGTCCGGCTGGCTGCGAGCGGGAAATGTGCGGTAATGAGCGAGCGAGTGGAAGAAAACGACAGTCGCAAATCATATGGATTATCGCTGCGAGCGGGAATTCCGAAATGTAGTTGGACTTGAATCACTTGATCAGGTAAGAGAGTGTGTGGATTATGCGTCACAAAGTTTGTGACATGAAATCTCTAAATTCTGTAAATCTATTTAATTGCTTGTAACAACTGAAGAAATTTTTCTGCAGCTCAATTCTGAGCTTAAGGATTACTGTGTTTTAATGAGTGAAACAGTGAGGTTAAGAGAGAAGAGAGACAGGACTCTGAAAATGTGACTGTTCAATGGACTGTGCTTAGCTTATACATGTTGAGTTGCTGTTTGACGAATGTCTGATGACCGTCTACAAGGTTTTTCCATTATTGCAAGTGAATAACAGTTATAATTTAAATATCTAAACTCAAATGATGATTATGTCTTGCACATAATGATATTGAATGGTGTTACAGATGATTGATGAAATAAACTCGCAGTGACTATCTTAACAGTTTCCTTGTGCTTTTAAATTATCCACTTGAAGATTGTTAGATGTATGGGTCATTTTGTTAAGAGATTTAGTGGAGAAAATCAATCCATTGTTATAATACAAAGTTTGGTAAAGTTGTCAGAAGCTTTTATGATTTAATTGCTTTACGGGAACTTTAGATTTAGCATGTGATGCACTTTTGCAGCATCTCTCCAGCACCTTGGCAATAATGTAAATGATTGCCTGACGTGCTTGCATGTCTCTCAGCTGTCCCTGATTATATTATGTCTCTCTTAACATTTTTGGTTTTCCGGCAAATCAGTGACAATTACAGTCAGTCAGTGTTTGAGTGTTTTATTTCTCAGTCAGTAAATGCACGTTGATGCAACGCCTGTTCTTTTTAAGTGAATTAAAATAATACAGTTTGTTGCTGATTTTTGAGCCTTTGTTCCCTTCCCCCCTAATTTTTGGGTTTGTCAAAGAATTTGAGAGATGTGCCCCATGGTGCTGCGCACTAATGTGCGTCATCCCATAAGGGCTCATTTCTCATTATTTTACATGGTATTATAACTATATCTGCAAGTTGTATGTTCCATTAATATGATTTGAGAATGGCACCTACATAACCCCTCTCCTCTTAGACTTGGAGTTAGGGGTTCAACCCACTTACAAATGTTATTACTGGAAAGTACAATTATTGCTCCCTCCTCCACCTCAAAAAGAGCTTGTATAGTCGGTGTCTTTGAGCATAGATAAGTTGTCTAACTTTGGATTTGCTGCTGTTGTGCTTTGATAGCTTTCATGTCAACTAAACAGAAGTGGTATTTATTATTTTTTCTTCCTGTTTTGTTTGTCAGGAGCATTACACTGATGTCAATAAGTGCCCTACTTACTAAGCACTTGCATGTGCCAAAATTCCTGCCTTTTTTGAAGATCAGGTCAGATCAAATTGCCATCACTATACTCCATCCTTTTAAGGAATAATAGCTTCCTTCCGCTGTTTCTGGCTGGGCTATTTGTAGCATAACATTGTTCCAGAACCCTGATCTCTGAACTCTCAGATGGAAATCTAAACTCCCAGATGGAAATCTAAACTCCCAGATGGAAATCTAGCTTTTCTACTACTAGGCAAATAAATTCCTGTACATTTTATGACTTGTGTGTTAGTCAGTATAACAGAAAGTTTGAGAGTCTGCAACTTTCCTTATAAGGATTTATAATGAACTGTGGGTCTTCTATGTATAGAGAATAAACTGTTCTGTAACTGGGTAGATGCTCTGTCTTCACCTCAGAGCCTCACAAATATAATGAAAAATCAAACAGACCACAGCTGAAGGGTATATAGTTGAAACCAATGTTGTTTAATGCACAAAGTAAGCGCTTTCACAACTGACTGCTAAGTCTTCTGAATAATCAGTCAGTTACAGATCGTGAAAGCACTTACTTTGTGTATTAAACAACACTGGTTTCAACTGTATACTCTTCAGTTGTGGTCCATTAGATTTTTTATTATATTTGTGGGTTTTCTATGTAGACTGTAAAAGCTGCCAATTATACCCTACCACTTATAAACTCAGCTGTCACCAGTAACTATGCTTTTGTAATTGTTTCACACCTGCTTAATAGAGCTGAAATCTTTCAGCTTTGGTCATACATTTTCAGATGCTTATTACCCCTCGGGCAAAAAAAACAATTTGCCATAATTTTGAATTTTAAACTGGTCATTTGTACCCTTAGTTTCTCTCAGGTTCTTTGCTTCTTTGTTAACTGAATTAAGTAGGTCAGGGATGCCTTTTTTTTTTTTAGTCGCAGCTTTGGCAAGAGATTTCCCTGATGGTACTTCATCCAGAATTTAGTACAGAATGCACTTTAGATATTAAAGTCTGACTTGTTCATAATTGTAGAGTGATGAGGACATCAGGAGTAAGTAGTAGAGGTTTGTGATGATATTATATTAATCTAGTGTTAGTAGGTGTTTACCTGGTCTGAGATGGGAAACACACAAAAGGGCTAAGTGTAGTCCTTTTATTGGCCAGAGGGCTCAGTAGTCAGTTTTCTGTATTTCCAGTATTAGTATAAATATGGCACATTTGCACAGAGCTGCTCACTGTGCCAGTGTCTTGTACTGACACAAACCTCTGGAAACATTGCTTAATTTCATTATGCTATGAAAGTTTACTGTGTTATTTCCTTTACTATTGCACCCAGGACCATTGCTACTCTGACAGCATCTGGCTTGGCACTGGGCAGCATCGTTGGTTAGGTTAGCTGCAGATTACACCAAATAAGCACCTTTCCCTCATCCTGTAACAAACCTCCTCCACTTATATCCTTTCAAGTACACATTATGACCTGCAACCATGGATGGGCACTTTCCTGCTATCTCTGCATCCAGTTTGGAGGACATGGGCATCCTGAGGCAATGTAACAATTGCCTTATGTACACTGACAGCCACTTAATTCATGAACAGACAAATATAGTAAGCAAGAGATGTAGTTATACATTGACATCAGAGGGTAGACTGTCACATAAAGACCTAAAAGGCAGCGAACAAGTTGTCAATGACTCGCACACAACACTTGCATCAAAAAAAAAACACACACACAGACCCACACGTGCAGAGGTACTTGCATATAACTTACCCAAACTTCAAAGACCTCCTGGGCGCAATTCTCTGTTTTCTCATACTTATGCTATGAGCATCCTAGATGAGGCTGTTAATAAATGTTTGCCTCTTGCTCCATATTGTCACATTATGTTCTATATTTTGGAGATGAGGGGTTGAGAGCTATGGGAGGCAGTCAGTAGAAGAAAGCAAATGGCAGACTTTCGTCTGTGTAGGACATATTGTTTAGCCCTAGTATCCTTTTAGTAAGGCTTCTTTGTGGGCATTCCAGTTGCATGTGTCTGGACAGATTCAGGCCAAAGGGGGCATTATGCTCAATGACTGGCCTAAGGAGTGCTGAGTAAAGGAGGGCAATGACATCCTAGATCTAGACATAACCCATTTCTTTAAGCTGTTTAATATAGAAGCACTTTCTTACATAAGTAGACATACTGGTCAAAATTTAGGTCACTGTCCAGATAAGTTCAGAAAACCCAAACAAGTCTATTCTTAAGGTCTTATTGTCATCATAGTTGTTTTCCTGAGGTAGATTACTTCCAAAGGATACAATAATGCATTTACTGGCATTTCATTTTGGTCCATGATTGTGGCACCAGTTGTTTGGGACAAACCGTCCAGTAGGATGGCTGTGTAATTTGGGGTTCAGTGACTGCTCCTAACTTGTAGTCATGTGCAAACTTAGTCATTCAGAGCCCTTTGGTATTGGCTTTTACGTCAGAAAAGTAGATGTTAAACAGGAGAGGCCCCAGCACAGAACCCTTGGGACTCCACCAGTAGCTCATCTCTTTCTGGAGGTAACTTTGTCAATTTTGCTTTCTTGCATCTCATCTGTGAGCCATGTGGCAATCCAGTAGGTGACCATAGTTTATTCCTAGTTTATTTAGCTGTTCTACAATGCCTGAGTGGGGGATTGTGTCAAAAGCTTTAGCTAGGTCAAGGTATGCAATGTGTACCATTTTGCTTTCCTATATTGCATTGGTGACCTTTGCAAAAAAGTACATTATATTTGGTAAGCATGACCTGCCCTTGACAAATCCAAACTAAATTGGAAACAGTATTTGGAGGGTTGCTGTTTCCTAATAAGGCTTTCCATGGCTTTGCATATTAGGCTGGCCAGAAAAAGTAGATTTGTGTTACTGTCCTTTGGGAAATGCTACAGTACTTAAATTGGGTTTTATACATTGCATATAATTTAACTGACTGTTTTTAGGAATTTTTTCATAAAATGTGTATTTCCTTAACTTGCAATGTTCTTTAACTAACTGAACTTCACTTGCACACACAAAATTATTTACATAAATTAACTTTGCTGGTTTCACATAAATCATTGTTTACTTAAATTACTTACATTTGCTATGGGTCTTGGGGTGATATCACCTTCACTGGGATTCTTTGCTATGTTATCATAATGCTCATGTCAGGTATGCCATATAAAAGAACTACTTCATATGGGCAACCAAACATATCCTCTAGGTATGTCTTGAAACAACTGGTAATGTCTGCTAATATACTGTGTGCTGGATAGGAGTTATGTACCTCCACTAACACAACCACACCAGGTTCACGGGATCATACGAGAATATTAGGCTAACTGTCATGAATGGTAATTATAAGGCTAGCTAATAAGCTGAGATCAGAATCAAACCCAATAGTTTGTGTCTGAGGTGAAAACCTTAACCGTTGTGCTCACTCGACCCACCACCCCCAATGTTTTGCAAATGACTGTATGTTGCTGTGTTTTCACACATGCTGATACAATATCTTAAGGTGATCCTTCCACATCCCCCTTCCCCAGTGTTTTGCTTTCCTGCCTCCCCACCTCACTTGTCGACTTTCTAGACTGCGCCCCCCCCCCTTTGTAAAACCCTGGATCCGCCACTGCTTACCCACAGTCCTCTTAGACTGCTGCAGCCACATTTTCTATCATGGAGTGCAAACCTGGCTACCCTGTACAGTAACATGATTCCATCACATATATCAATGATTTCAGCCATTCTTTCACAACCAAATGTACAAAAATTAAAATCTGTGCAATCTTCTACTTCAGAATTACTCTGTCATAGGATCATAGGAGATTACTAGGCTATCCACCTGGCGGTCATTTTAAGCCAAACCATTTCATCCCAAAGTAATGCCACAGAAATGCTAGTCAATACCCAAGACTGTATTTAGTGATGACTGCCAATGCCCAGGAGGGTTGTGGGTGCTATCCCCGGTAAGACTTTATAGTGCCCCATCCACTCATCCAGGTTCCTCTTGAATGGTATCATACAGGTGCTCTGTTTCACATGAATTGGTAGCCCGTTCCAAAGATGCAGCATTCACTGGATGATAAATCTGTCTTTCCAGAATGTCCTATTCAAGTTGCAGGCCATATTTAGGTCCCTGAAATGGGTAACACTAGTCCAGTTTGATTTATGGATATGCAGCAAGTTCATTGGGTTTGGATCTTGGATTGCTCTGTAAGCCAGGCATAAGTCTCACCTAAGAAGTCTATATGATACTGAGTATAGTGACAGAGACTTTAGTCTGTCTGTGTAAGGCACATGCTGGAGCCCTGTGATCTTCTTTGTTGGAATAGACTGACCATACATGTCAAGCAGAGTGCCTCTTTGGCCCTCTTCAAAAGGAACATTGATGATTGGATAGGATAGGAAATTCACCCCAGGATCATGTCAGTTGCCCTGCTAGACAGAGGTCTAGGGAAGTAAATATTGTGGGAGGAAATAGCCAGGGAATTGTTATGGCTAGACTTGTATAGGGCCTAGGGCTGATAGCTTAGTACCAGCCTATGAACCTATGAACCTATGAATCTATGAACCTTTGAGGTCTCTCCAGTTGCTGCAGGTGCTTTGTATGGTACATTCCAAACAGGGCATTATACTCAATTATGGGCTGGATAAATGCTGAGTATAGGGGTGTTATAACCTCTTTTGCTCTCAAGGTGATGCCTTTACTAATCAAGTTTGCTATGTAGAAAGCTTGTTACTACAGTAGACACATGGTGGTCAAAGTTAAGGTCACAGTCAACTTGTGATCCCAGATTCCTTACCACTTCCTGGGTACTTAAGGTATTGTTGTTGATTTGATAGTGTGACGGGACATTGTTTGTGCTGAAGGGAATGATGATACATTTCTTTGCATTCTGTTTGAGACCATGACTAATACAACAGTCACTGGTCTGCGTGAGACCCCCCTGGAGTATACTGACATCATTAGGGGATTCAGTGACTGCACCTAGTTTGCAGTCATCTGAGAACTTGATCAGCCACAACCCCTTAGTTCTGACCTGAACGTCTGAGAATTAGACAACATGAGGAGGCCCCGCAGTGACCCCTGTGGTACCCCACTCATCTCCCATAAAACTTGTAACCCATCCAGCCATTCCCTTTGGTTTCCTAATGGCAAATTAATATCATCTACTCTGTCTTTAAGAAATGTATCAGCCACTCATGGTGAATGAATATCAAATGGCCTCATCTTCAGAACTCACTTGGCAGTCGCATTAAATACTTTATGGAGGTTGTGCGTCATTTGTGAGCATCCCGGTAATCCTGGAAAGCATTAATTTTGTGTGATGTAAAAAATGAAGTAGAAATTTGAGCAAATCCGCTAAATGGAAGCTCAGTGAAGCTTATTTCAAAAATTGGCAGTTAGCATAATTTTATGTTTAGGGCAGTTCAAATGGAAACACCCCATATAAGTGAATATTCGTAATATCAGACAATTTTACAGCTGATAGAGGTCATCAAAACTCATTCGATCTCTTCTTCCAGCATTTGTTTGTGCACCATCACAGTATACTGGGGATTTAGGAGTTTGTCCTTTCTCCAGTGTTTTGTGATCTTAGAATTTTGTATATATAATTAGCAGGGGGTGTAAGGGGGGCTTGTCCCCCTGCAGAAAACATGAGTTTTGTGTGTTTTTTCCCTGATATTGGGTTTTGCTACTTTTGGGTCAATGTTTTGCCTTCAAAGTATTTGTACTTTGATATTTTGAAGTACACCTATATATACACATATATATATATATATATATATATACATGTATGAGTGTACAACAAGTAGTTGAATGGCAGCTTGTCAAACCCAGAAAACTGCTGGCACAGCTGGTCAAGATTGTACATGACAGCTGTTGTTTAGGTCAAAATTGTGGTACAGTGGAGATTTGGGAAATGTATTTTTCCCCACTGCAGTGTAATCTCGGAGTTGGCATATGTCATTATCAGAGCATATGAACAGTGCAGCCCTCCCACTTAGAGGGATACAGCACGGCATGCCCCCTTCAAAAAATCAAGACTTGTTATTTTCTTTTGAATTTTTTGATCAACTGCTGATTGACAAGTTGTGCTCAATCAGTTGACATTCAATGTGTTGCAGTTTCAAACAGCTGTCATATACTCATATATAGTTTTAAATTTATTTATTATTTATCCATTGGCATTTAGTTGCCTTGTTTAATTTGACTGGACCTAAAAGGACCCATTTTAGGCAAGGACCAGGGAGAAAAGTTCCAGTATAAAGTTACAATTTACAATTAATTAATTCAGAGACATGAAAGAAAAAGAACAAAGTATAAAAGAAAGAAAGGCATATTGAATAATTCTGTTAAATACAATTTTAAAACAATAATGTAATATGATATAATTTTGTGCTAATATCTTAAAACATTGAAAGGAGAATTACACTAAATTGCAAAAAAAAAAAAAAACCATAATGAGCAGTATAAAATGTTATGTGAAAAAATAAAGGGAGTATTAATTACATCCGTAAACTATTGAAAAACAGCTGACATACGGGCTGGTAGGCTGACGAAGGTAAGTGGGAAAGGCAGAAAAGGAGAAAATAAAGCAGGAAAGAAAGAGAAAAATTAAAGTTAGTGGTAATATGTATTATAGCTGAGAAGAGGAGGAGGAGGAAGGGTGATACACTGAATAAGTCTTGTGAATAGTACAGAGGTGAAAACAGCAGAGTGTGATGAGGAAATGGAAAGCTGAATTCACATTATGTATGATCTCTGATTTTACTGGAAATTGTAATTTGTGATTTCTTACTCTTACAATGGGTTAAACTAATGCATATCAATGTATTTGTATATGTACATATCTATATCTATCTATCTATATATATATATATATATATAAGTTTATATAGCAATACATATATAAGTGCGTGTATGTGTTTACATGTATGTATGTATATATATATATATATATATATATATATATATATATATATATATATATATATGATGTCCCCTATTGAAATGATAGCACTCATAACATCCTGTTAGACAAACGCATTGTATTCATACTTGGCAGTGAAAATAAACTGCAGTAAGGAGGTATCTAGTTGAGAATATTGCAATCTAAAGCATAAAACCCCATTTGCCCAGTAAGGATACCAACGAGGCCCAGAAATGCAGACCTATGCAGAAAACCTGGGACAAAGAGAAGATTGTTAGTACATGACTGTGCTTGTATTTGGAAAAATGTTTTGTAATTTTTGGGCACCAAAGCAGTTATTTTTGGCATATATTCCTTTGTGATTAGGAGAGCATCAGACATAGCTAGTGTGAGGGGAACCAACTTGGGTTGTAGAAAAATGATCAGGTGAGGGCTGGTAACCAGTAAGAAGTGTCTTAAGATGGAAAAGAAGCAAAGAGAAAGTAAAATATTTTTTTACCTTAAGTGAACATGGTCATATGATATAGCTGCATGTGTGGTAGCATTCTGAAGGCAGTATCTATGATCCTTAGAATAGTAAGACTATATACAGATTGGTGGAAAATATACAGTCACACAAACACAGACAGTTAAACATAGACCCATGCATTTTATGGATAATATATATATATCTGGGTCTGCTTCTAAATATCAGAGTGTCAAAACCTTAAATTTGTTATGGTCAAGACAATAATATCGAAGTTTTGAAACTTCGATAATTAAATACAAAAATAAATAAAAACAAGAAAACATTTTTTTTTCTTATGTTTTTGCAGGGGGGCAAGCTACCAACTCAGAGATCTCACTACAGCGAGGACAAAGGTAAATATACCATTCCGCACTGTATGAAAAACTTCGATCTTATGGTCTCGACCATAAGAAATTCGAAGATTTGAAACTCTGAAAATTAGAAGTATATATATATATATATATATATATATATATATATATATATATATATATATATATACATACACACACACATATATATATATATATATATATATATATATATATATATATATATATATTTATGCTTAGTCAAAGGTTGCAATATCCTGGAGTGGATTACATGTTTCATCGATGACTTGTAAAAAAGCCGGTGCAGCTGATCGAAAATCAGCTGTACCAGTTTTTTAGGGTGAGATCACAGAACAACAGGGTTTGGGAAGATGGCTCTTTCCACAGTGCAGGGAGGTCTTGCAGTTGGAATATATGATTAGCAGGAGGTATTGAGGGAGATGTCCTCACGTGGGTATTCAGGGGTGCTTGACCCCTGCAAAAAAGATTTTTTTCCTTCGATTATTTCAATTTTGATGATTAGTTTTTTGTCAGTAAGAGGTTCAGTTTAGTGGCATGCCAATAGAATGTCACAAATCCTTTTCAGTTTACCTGTACTTTGAGTTACAGAGATGTTAAAGTGACTATCACTAACATACATGTAAGGGTGAAGCCATCACATCTGGCTTTACAGATTTTGTTGTTTATTTTATGATTTGCTGTAGTTGTACTGAAGTCATGTATTATTTTTTTGAAGTTAAAGAACTCACAAGGATAGTTCTCATATTTCCAGTAGAGAGGCAAATATTCTGAACAACACAAGTCACAGTCCATCTTGGAGGAAGGCCATTAGGAATGAACATGTAATATATTAATATTTTATGTGTCAAAAGGCATGAAATGACATTGGCTAAGTTCTTCACTGACATTTAAATATGTGCAGAAAATGTATATTTTCTAGTGTATTAGCAGTTCACTTAAAATACAGCAATTGTACATACATGACAAAACATGAATAAAACTGGTTTGTTTAAACTAAAAGTGTCAAAATGATTTAGGAATCATATGGAGAAGTTGGCTTTATTGCTTTATCCTTTTCTTCAAGCATGTTTCGTAGTCATGAAGGAAAACACAGAAGTGGTAGCACAGAGTACAGTGTAGCTGGCATGTTCCTAGCATGGTGGTCTAGTGGTGTGCCAAGCAGTTCACCTCTTAAGCAATGACCTCCATAATGCTGAGCAGTTGTAATGCTGAAAAATAATGCCTAAAACACAGAAAGGTGTGAAAATTAACTTTATGCAATTTTTTACAGAAGGCAAGCCCCCACCAAATATACACACACACACATACACACACACACACACATATATATATATATATATATATATATATATATATATATATATATATATATGTATATATATCAGCTCCACAGTTGCTCCATTTTGAAGAAAGATAAAATCTCCCAAAAGACATGAATCCTTGCTGGTGTACACTGGGAAATCACACTTACAACCTGAAGAGGAGCAACAATAAATTATTCTTCATAGGGCTATTTGCACAATCTTAATGCTGTGTCTATCCTTCTGTGGTCCACACTTAGCTTTAAATTATTCTCTGATAAATATGTCCCTTCCTAGCAAGTATAATCAACATTAAAACCTCTGCATACAATTTTAGCTATTAATAGGACAATGCCCTTATTTTCATCAACTCTCATAAACCTTAATATTGGAGAAAAGACTTTTAGCAAATGTGTCCCTGCCACCTGCAATCACCTCACCAGTGAAATTACTAAGTAAATTGACTTCAAAGAATTCAAAAAATAATTTTGAGGTGCACAAGCCACTTCAGTGAGCACAGAGTGATAAAATGTTGACTACAGCCCAGATAACCTGAATTTGATCAGTGGCACAGGTATGAACAAGAATGGTGTGGATGGGCATGTCAGTCCTTAGGGAGAAAGGGCAAACTGAGAATGTCTAATGTCAGAATTCTTCAGAGGAGGGACAGCAATGCAAAGGATGGCACAAAGGTGTGTACTAGGCAAGCAAGCCATGAATGTAGTAGCTCTTTTAATGGGTGAATGGGAGTATGGACTTACATTATCAGGGCACATAGGCTCCTGTGATGATACTGGTCACATGTTCCCCACCCTGTAGAAGGGTTGGGGCCATGCTAAAGTATGGTCTTCTTGCCAGGCTGCCGTGAAGGCACAAACCATCCCTGCAACTGAATGTATCATGGCCTTTCCTTCTCCAGCCTTTGCCCTTGCTGTAGAACACCCTGGATGTAAGGAAAGAATGGGGGAGGCTTTTTGGTTGGCAGGCACAGTGGCAGAAAATCAGATGGAAAAAGAATCATGGCATACCTCTAGAAAACCTTAAACTGGCACACGTCCTCTTCTAGAAAAAGTTATTAAAGTACAGTTTTAAAATATGAAAGTCTACATTCCTTTTTTTGTTACCATGTAATCTTGGTATATAACAATATTTTATCCTGCATGTATGTATATCTATTTATCTGTCTCTTTCTCTGTCTCTGTCACACACATACTTTAGTATCTTATTCTGTATATAACTGTACGTTTAGACCTTTTTACAATGACTCACACATTAACTCTTTTAAAAATAATTGCTATATTGTATGAATGTTATGTTTTAGTATCTATACTACTGTATGTGATAATTATTGTAAAGTGTTGGAGTGCCAGTACAAATGTAATGAAATTTGAATAACTGTCATTGTGCCCCTGTCATGGCTGAAAGTAGTCCATAAACCAGTCCACTTTCCCAGTGAAAAAAAAAGATAATTTGTATTATTAGTAGTAGTAATTGCATTTTGCTTCCAGAAAGCAAGACAGGCTGGGACTGTAAGTAATGCTTTGGTTATATGTACATAGAAGAATGCAAGCTAATGCATGGAGTACAGGAACGGTGAAACCTACTGGGCTGTTAAGGGTACACTTTGAAATGCCTGTTATAAAGATAAGGAATGTGAGTTCAGTGTGGTTATTGGGTTAGTATGTATAATATGTCTTGATAAAGTAATGCTAAATAATAATGGTCCTTCCCAAAATCTGGGCAACAAGTTTAATTTTGCAGACAAACGAGCAGCTTTGCTTAAACAGCTCATTCCTGCATCACTAGTTTAGTAACACAGTTTATAAAAGGAGCCTTTTTTACAGTCATAAAAAAGTAGGGTCATCCTTAATTCTCTATAATGCTGCATGTGTGCCATGCACTTTTAATATATATAATCACGATTTGCTTATATAATTCTTTGGTATTGCCTTTTTGCATTCTGCACTGTAGTTTATTCTGTAGCAACACTGATTGCCTTTCCTAAGTCTGTATGTACCTTTGAGATTCAATGATGTATGCTGTATAGAACAAATACATATCTTCTGGTAAAAAATAAAAAAACTATGTGATTTTTTTATTTTTCAGTCATTATCATGTATAATGTACTATATGAATTTCCTTACAACAAGAACTTGTTTAGAACTACTGTATATATGCTCATATGTATTTCTTTCATGGGTGCCCATATGTATTCTTATATATTTGCTTATATGTTTGCTTATATTTTCTCTCATGTACGTATTGTTATATGGAACTTTTCTCCCCAGGCCTCCACTGAAAATGAACCTGTATCCAGTCGGACTTTCCCAGTTAACAAATGTAAAATAAATAAAATAAAAAAATATATATATATTTATATATATATATATATATATATATATATATATATATATATATATATATATATATATATATATATATATATATATATATATATATATATATATATATATATATATATATATTATGTCACTATATAAAATGCAAGCAGATCAAGACAGGTTTAGTAATAGTTTCTTTCATTATTGAGGTAACCCCTCACTCACCATCTCAGTAAGCAAGAATATTCTGGGAGGTAGAAGCAAAGTATGGTTGACTTCACATTGTCACATTTGTGATTCAGTGCTGGCATAACAAAACTACAGCAACATGGAAGGTTCTTCACTCAAGTGTTAAAAAAATCTGTTTTGTTGCTAGAATATCAACTAGTATTTGTTTACCACAGTGAAGAATAATGAACCTGTCCTTTCAATCCAGATGAGCTGTGACATTTGTACAGAACAGCATTTTTACTTGTTAATAAATCCATATGTGCTGAGCTGCATACAAATCTAAATAAACACTCTGCTCTAGATGTGAACGTTTGCTTTCACTGTTGAAATTCTGTGAAATCAATACATTTTCCAAGTAAAACACAATCAAGCAAGACACAGAAATATGCAGTAGTATGAATGTAATGTACAATGTCTGTTCCCAAAGCTAATTAAGTTATGCAGAGCATATGCAAAAAAAAATAATAATAAACAAAAATGGGGCTCCCTAACAGAAGTGTGGCACCCAGAAGGGGAAGTAGTGACAAAAATGCAACTCAGACAAAAACAGTAAAGTCTGATACTTGCTGTTACAGTTTCTGTTTTCTTTGAGGCTTTTCTTCCCCCTTACCTCCAACTTGTAGACTCTCCTTCGCACTCCTCTGACTTAATATATACTAACTCTGAAATCACTATACCTTGGGGTAAGGTAAATACTCCAAGATACTACAGTGTCAGACTTACTCTGGGGTTCAGAAAGGATTAAAACTGAACCAGTAGATAGCACTAAACTTCTAGGGGTCACGATAGACAGCTCATTAAGATATGACAAACACATAACTCGTACTGTCAAGAAGATACACATTAAACTCAGCTGCCTATATAGGTCCAGAACATTCCTCACCCCTCTCACCAAACTGCCCCTAGCTAGAACCCACCTTCTGTCCACACTTCTGTATACCTCCCTCATCTTCACTAACCTTAGAGACTTGCTACCACAAAACTGCTTGTTTTGCTGCCAACCTCCCTAATAGAGAACATCACTGCAGTGCCCTAAAACGACTGCACTGGCTAGAACTACCACATCTTCTATCACATAGCCAACTGACAATTGCTCATAGTATCATTTGTCAATCGGATGCCTGTCCAACACTAAAAAACCTAGTCCAACCCTGCTGCACAGCCCATATACTTCACTCATCCAATAAACTACTTCTAAAAAGCCACAAATCTAGTAACTCTTTTGCTGACTCTCTATTTGCTAATCACATTGCTAAAATATGGAACTGTACCCCACAAAGCATACTTAACACCCCTACGAACATTAGATTTAAGCAACTATGTAAAGAACACCTCTTCAGTAACAGGCTCTGCATCTGTATTACCCCTGGATACTCTCTGTCCACATCCCTTTCTTTCTCATTCACTCCCTACTCCACTATCAGTCTTCTACAGTAGTTCCTATGCAATCACATACTTATTTTTTATCTATTCTGTACTGAACTGCCTTAGTTGCCAGTTTCATGAAGGAATACTGCTGTTATTTTGTAATATCAATGTTTTAGCTTTTTTACTACCAATGTTCTACTAACTTTCTATAACAAGTGCTGCTTATGTGACTGTCTACTGAGCTTTTCTCCCTGGGCCTCTTCTGAAAATGGGCTACTAGCCAAATCAGACTCTCTTGGTAAACATATTTAAAATAAATACATTTATTTATTTATTCCAGTTTGGTGACTGGGGAGGTCCACTGAGCTCAACAGCCCATTTTCAGTGGAGGCCCGGGGAGAAAAGTTCCACAATCCAAAGTTACATTACATAGAGAATTACAAGAAAATTATTTGCATTGCAATCAACAGGTGGTATAACAATCAACAGATAGTATTACAGTCAAAACATGTATCATTCAGTAAAGGCAGCAAAACTATTAAAAATTTTCAAAAGAAAGACAGGCATAAAGCATAATGGCTGGATGTTACTGTTTAGTTACATTTATAATCTAAGTATATGAGAGAAATTAGGAAGGTATGAAGGTTAGCCAGGAGAGAAGGAAGAGCAGAGCTTGGGAGGTATGAGTTGAAGAGTGCAGTTAAGATGGAAACTAAATCCTTACCCCCAGAGGCTCTGTCTCTGTGTCTCTCAATGAATCAGGGACAAATCCAAAAATAAACAGGCACAATCAAAGACACTTTTAAAGTATTACAACTATTAACCTGTGACATTGACAGAATAAGAGAAGTTCAATTAATATACATTTTCTGAAATAAAAGAAGTCTATAACTTTAATTTTTGCCATTATTTAGAAAGTGTAATTCACCACCTTTTCTCCAAAAGTCACCGGAGGGATTAAGAGGGACAGATCTAAAATTTGAGTGAAAATCAGTGATGCTGATGCCCCTGAAAATCAGGAACAGTTGAGAAATTGTGATAAGGTTTCCTGCTAATGGGAACATCAGCGCAAAGGGCAGTTCTAGTGGTCAAGCTGATGAGGCAAACTAGGGGAGTGGCTAATGCTAGTTAGCAATGTGTTTTTTCCTGAAATGCCTATGGCTACTGATTTACACTGCAGAGTGATTCTGAGAGCTGCTTAACTGGATAAGTTATCATGGATGAAGCGGAAAGCAGTAAAAGTGCAGGTAAGCTCAGCCAAGTTCAATGAAGACTTTAGGGTGGGGGGCATCAGCAAATGCATGTATGTATGTATGTATGTATATGGAAGTACATGTGCATGTCTGTAGGAGCATGAATGAATTCCGATAAGTGTGTGTGTGTGTGTGTGTGTGTGTGTGTGTGTGTGTGTGTGTGTGTGTGTGTGAGCATGGGCGAGTGTGTATGTGTGTGCTTGTGTGACTTGTGTCTAATGTAGTCCTAGCAAAGAAATGCTAACAGCCCTTAACACTGATTGTAGGGTTTTGCTTTAAAAGTGCCATGTGAGATAAACAATCTGTTGGAGGAGGATGGACATACATGGACGTACATGGACATATGTGAACATACATGTACATACATGGATGTACATGGGCATACATGGACGTACATTTGCTGTCACAGATGATGCACTAGTGTTTGGTCCTGATAAGAAATACATGATATGAGATTGGTGGCAGTGTTGCAAACAATCCAAATCTCTGGTGTGAAAGTGAGTAAAGACAAATGTTGTTATTTAAAGTCTGAGATTTAAAATTTCAGTCACAGCATAAGGGATATTGTAATCAGACCAGATGCAAGTTCAGAACAACACTGGAGCTAAAAGATTTGACCTGCGTAAATGATGCAGTAGGCATGATAAATTTCTTGTGTAAGTTCATAGCAGATCTGCTCAAAGTATTACATCCATGAATAGGCTTACTGAAGAAACATGTGCATTGGTCATGGCTGAATATTTAATGTACAAGCTTGTAGCTATACTAAACCAATGATGATGTGTGTTCAGTCAGTGCCTACTATAACATTCTGAAACCTACAGTTGTGACTACTGATGCTAGTCATGATGGTCTGCATGCTGCTTTACTCCAGATGAATGGACAAGTTTTTAGACCTGATGCTTATTGCTCCAGAATTCTGACTGATCTGCTACAAAGATCTTAACAAATAGAAAGAGTATCTTACAAGTCTTTGGGCATGGGAAAAAAGTTCTCAAGATACCTCTCGGCTCTACAGAATCTTCAACTGTAGGCTAATCAGAGACCACTGGCTCAAAAGATTAATTCCTTTGATTTGGACAAAATGCCAACAAGATGCCAAAGGTTGTATATGAAACTGAGCTAGAGCAATCCTTGTGCCAGGAAAGTAATTAATCAGTGCTGACATGTTATCCAGAAAACAGATACCTGAACTGATGCAGTCCATTATCTGTCAACCTGTTAGACCAAGAATTCTGGACAAAGCCAATATTCAGGTGGGATACAGGCCCAAAATCAGGGAAAGATTTTAAAGATTGCCCTTATTTGTCCGTAGGTAAATGCTAGGCAATCCATCTGAAGATTATTACATGTTGAGTCAATATCCAGAGAGTAAGTAAGGGTAAGAATCAGATCCTGTAATTTGTGGCTGTGAGGTAAACAACTTCAACATTTTGCCATCTCCTAATCATCCAATACCCCCACTCGAATGTTGCTAGAATAATAGGTTAACCATTAACACCCATCATCAGAAGGGTACAACATGTGAAATGCTAATGTGTGTTATTATTTAATGACTTTGTTCCTCAATGATTGCCAGAAAACCACAAATTTTAATGTGGGACAGACCAGAAATATTAGGCAAGAATGTGGAGATTCTGTGAAATTCTGGACAGTTGAGAGACATAATGCAGGTTGATTTTGAAGAAGGCTTTGCTGCCTGGATACAGAGAATTATGGAAAATCAAGCAGTGACTACAAAAAGGCTAGAAAAACCAAAGCAAGTTACTAAACATGACCTTATGCTACAGTCATCAAATATGTAAGGGATGGATGGCCTAAACATCAGACACTGACAAAATATCCAATGTACAAATACTACACCATCAGCATAAACATGTCTGAACATAATGGCTTGTTACTGTAACAAGACAGATGTTCTTCGTGTTTCACTGTTGCAGTCATTACGTTTGGGTTATCCTGCTGGCAGGTTGCCCTCAGTCGGCCTGAATTCCAAAGTCTTGGGTCCTGCGTCAGTTGCTGTTGCCTCTTCCCTGACGTCAGGTTGTCAGGGGTATAAAAGATGCAGCCAACGCCATTTTATTCAGTCTTTCTTGCCACGCGGTGCCCGAAGCAGAAGCAGTTCGCAAGTGCCAGTCGGCTGACTCCTGAGATTTTCATGTTCGAATTTCATATCCGAAGTCTTCATTAAAAGCTAAGTACCCTGTTGGGGAAACTTTTTTCTTGCTCCAGACTGATGTCAGAAAAAGCTAATAATTGTATTTCTTGTGGGAAACAAATACCTCATAAGGACTTTCATTCTTACTGTATTCCTTGCCTAGGCCCTGACCACAACGTTGCTAGTTGTTGGTTTTGTACTATATTTAACCAACACACTATTAAGCGTCAGTACAATTTTGCATTAAGCTATTTTGGGCAAAGATTTAATTCTACAATGTCATTGGATAGCCATCCGACTACTGGAGTTCACAAAAAATGCAAACAAAAAGAAAAGGACAGGCAACCGAGGTCCAAAACCGACGACGAAGCTTCTCCGAAGCAAGTCGCCAGTTCTCAGTAAGGCGCATTCACAGCCCCTGATGCCCACTACTTTAGAGTCGCAGGCCACTACCAACTCTCACGTGGAGTCGGCCAGGCCACAGGAAACTCAAGGTATTGGAGCCTCGGAGATTATTCCCTCAGATGGGTCCGGAGACGCTGAGCAGGCATCGGCTTTTGAGGGTGTATTCAGACCTAAACAATTATATATTAAACCAACTTCAAAGACAAAGACTAAAACACCTTTAAAGGCAAAGAAACAAGTTCACCAGTCACAAGGACAGGCCACCATGCCCAAAAAAAAAAAACAGATGCTCAAAATGGCCGAAAACTTAATTACCTTGATCAGGGGTTCCCATCCCCCTCCTGATAAGAGGCCTAGGCAAGAGACAGACTATGAATCTTCAGATCAGATTTCCATTTCTTCTGATTCCTCTTCTGATCAGGAATATTCTCTTCCCCCTATGAGGATTCTGATGTTGAAGAATCAATTCCTTCTGCTTCTCCTCCTGTGGACTACTCTTTTGGGGAAACCTTGCATACCATGAGGGAGCACTTCCACTGGGAGAGCCAAGATTTTTCAGAATCTAAGAAAAGGCTCAAAGACTTCATTTTACTACCTCAACACAGGCCTCTAGCTATTCCACCTGTGTTGGACATTGTAGATGATGTGTTCTCAGAGTCGTCTGACCCCTGACTCTCTACCTCCAGCTCCTGTTAAGCCGGACAGATACTACAGGGTCCCGGACTCTCATAAATTCCTTTTCAAAAACCCTACTGCAGACCCAGAAACTATTTCTCAGGGTCCAAAAGGGGTCAAGGCTTCTACTGCAAGAAATCCTACCCCCGCTGATAAGGATTCTAGGGCTCTGGATAGATGGGGAAAAAAGATGTACACATCTGCTACTTTGGCTATAAGGGCCTTAAATTGCCAGTTTCATATGCTCAAATATCAGCAATATATCATGACACTGCTTAAACAGAAAATGATGGCAAATTCTGAATGTGCAGAAAACAAAGAAATGCAGGATTTATTGCATGCAGCTGAACAAGTTGGAAAGCATACTTTGCAATGTGGGTTTGATTCTCTGGAGGCCTCCTGCAGGGCTGCTGTTACGGGTTCTGTCATTAGGAGGCATGCTTGGTTAAAGGAACAAAATCTGCCTGACCATGTTAAAGCAAAATTATTAGATGCTCCTTTACAACATGATACCTTGTTTGGTGTTAAGGCAGAAGAGGTGTTAAAGAAAATGGAGGACAAAGCTAAATCTATGCAAACGGTCAAGGATTTCTTACAGGTACAGCCACCTATATTTAGCAGACACTGGCCTACAAAGAATTGGTCCTTTTCCAGTCTCAGACAGACCTCAAAGGGGCAGATCCAGATGCCCTAGAGGCAGATCACAGCCACAAGGATCCTACAGGTCTAAGCAGTGGAGTGCTTCTACCTCCAAAGGTGGAGAGGACAAATCACAATCATACAGGAAACAGTCCCAATGACTTCCCCTGCTTGTGCCAAGCACTTATCTTCTGGCAGCACCCTTAGGGGGAAAACTAGCACTTTTTTCTCAAAATTGGCACATTATAACCCAGGACAAATGGGTTCTAGACATAGTGTCACAAGGCTACAAGTTTCATTTCCATACCCTACCAAGGGCAAATGGTTGGCCAGACCTGCCAAAAAATCAATGGGCAGAGGCTCAAAAACAAGTCGCAGCTCTCATGGACATGAGAGCTATTCAACAAGTTCCACAGCAAGAGCAGGGACAAGGATTTTACTCGAGACTGTTCTTGGTACCCAGAAAGGACAAAGCATGGAGACCAATACTGGACCTATCTATTCTAAACACTTTCCTGAATATACCAAAATTCAAGATGCTGACCTTACAGCAGCTTCTGCCCATGCTGGGCAGCAAGACTTGGCTCGTGACTTTAGACCTAAAAGAGGCAAACCTGCATGTCCCAATCAGACAATCATGCAGAAGATACCTCTGATTCAAGGCTGGCTCAAAGCATTACCAATTCTCTGCACTGCCCTTTGGCTTATCTACTGCGTCCAGGGTCTTCACAAAGTGCCTGGCACCAGTAATTGCTTACTGCAGACAAAGAGGAATACAAATATATCCTTACCTGGACAACTGCCTCATACAAGCAGAGAACAAGGACATTCTACTACAGCATCTGACTTTTGTGATAAGACTTTTAACAGGCCTAGGGTACACAGTCAACAAAAAGAAATCAAAACTAGTACCCTCTCAAGAGATAATATTCCTGGGTGCAAGCTTAAATACAACTGCCCAGATGGCTTATCTCACTCCAGACAAACAAAGGCAACTGACTACCTATTTCAAGGAAATAGCAACAAAGGCCTAGTTATCTACAAGAAAAATTCTGCAGGCTTTGGGCTTCATGGCATCCTGCATCCTACTAATTCCATATGCAAGACTGCATATGAGGAAACTTCAATGGTACCTAAAAAGTGTATGGACACAACATTGCTACAGCCTGGAAACAAAGATTACTCTAATTCCCTGCCTGCAACAGGAATTTTGATGGTGAACAAAGGCTTGTCACCAAAACAAGGGACAACCATTCTCACTACCCCCAGCCAGGCAGAGCCTAACGACAGATGCATCAGATTATGCCTGGGGGGCACACATGGCAGGAAGAGGCATTCAGGGCACCTGGTCCACAAACCAAAAGCATCTACATATCAATCAAAAAGAGATGCTAGCTGTTCAAAATGCCCTGACAGCCTTCAAGGACCTACTTCATCCGGGACAACTGCTGATAAAGACAGACAACACCACGGTCATGTGGTACATAAATAAGCAGGGGGGCACTCATTCTTACCCCCTGTGCAGACTAGCCATGGCTTTATGGGACACAGCATTGACTTACCAAGTTCATCTGCAGGGACAATTCCTGCCAGGAAAGGAAAATACTCTGGCAGACGAACTAAGCAGAAACCTCTTGGATCCACACGAGTGGCACCTGGATCCACAAGTCTTCATGATAACAATGAAATGGGGACGCCCGGACATAGATCTATTTGCCTCTCCTCAAAACAATCAACTAAAAAGATTCTGCTCAAGGACTTATCGCAGACAAGCATGGAAAGTGGACGCCTTATCTTTCAGCTGGACAAACCTATCAGTATATGCCTTTCCTCCACTGCCTCTCCTCCCCAAGGTACTCCTAAAGGTCAGACAGGAGAAACCAAAAATGATTCTGATTGCCCCAGACTGGCCATGCCAGTACTGATATCTGAGCTTAAGGAACTTGTCCCAATGCCCAGCCTGGACCTTACCTCAAATACCTCATCTACTGTCCCAGCAAAACAATCAGATTCTGTACAGCCAACTCAGGACTCTAAACCTAGTAGCATGGTGGATAATGTAGCCATACAAACCACACCTCCCAGTAAAGCTGTGATGGATGTCATTTTAAAAGCCAGAAGGCCTAGTACAAGAAGATCCTATGCTGGGAAATGGAAGAGATTTTGCGCTTGGAACCAAGCTCAAGGAACTGATACAGCTGTCCCAAATATTCCTCAGATTTTGCAATATTTAACTGAGATGCAGGACAAAGGCCTATCTTTTTAATCAATTAAAATCCATGCCTCTGCCATTTCGGCTCATTACAATACAGAGCCACTACTTTTTTCTCATCCTTTATTAAGGCAGTACCTCAGAGGAGTCAAAAACGTAAGGTCTCCAAGGAGAACACCAATACCTGCATGGGACCTCAATTATGTCTTGGAAAAACTTATTTTACCTCCTTTTTTGCCAGCTGCTACTGCGGACATAAAGTTCTTATCTTGGAAAACAGCTCTGCTCCTAGCAATAACTTCTGCAAGACGAGTTTCAGAGCTACAGGCTCTCATGGATGTGGAACCCTTTATCATTTTCTATCCAGACAGGGTCTCTCTGAGAACAAACCCTACATTTATGCCTAAGGTGGTATCCAGTGCAGCCCTTAACCAAACAATTCATTTACCAACCTAAATTTGTCCAAATCCACAGAACAAGGGGGAGAAAATTGTGCATTCTTTGGATGTACACAGACAACTTAGATTCTACTTGGACAAAACTAAAGTTTTCAGAAAGACATAGCAATTACTAGTGGCATATGCCACAGCATCACAAGGAAAGGCTGTCTCCAAGCAGACTATTTCAAAGTGGATAGGTCACTGCATTCGTTTCTGCTGCTCACAGCATGGCAAACCAGTGGCTAAGGGCATTAGGCCAGATTCAACCAGAGCTGCAGCCACTTCTGCAGCCTTTCTCAGGGGAGTACCAACCAAAGATATTTTGGAGGCTGCTACTTGGAGTTCAGTGCATACCTTTACAAAACATTACAATCTGCCTCTTTTCTCTAAATCCAGGGCAGGCTTTGCCAGTGCAGTTCTGCAGGGCCTCATAGCCACTCCTAATGCTGTTTAGCTCCAGTCCCCCAACCATAGCTTTGGGACTCAACCCAAATGTAATGACTGCAACAGTGAAACATGAAGAACCTAGTCCAGTTGTGTACCCTTACCATAAATGTAGATGTTTGAGTGTATCCACTGTTGCAGTCCAGGTTACCCACCTGCCATCCCCTTATTTTTTCCAGAACTTATCTTTACTTCTCTAATCTATACAACCTAGGTGGTGTATTTGCTTATAGATGAAGATAAAGCTTATTTTGGTGCATGTATGTTTTACTTATATAATTGTAGCCTACCTTTTTCGGGGCACCTGACATCTGGGGCAAGAAAAACTAAATAAAATGACGTTGGCTGCATCTTTTATACCCCTGACGACCTGACGTCAGGGAAGAGGCGACAGCAACTGATGCAGGACCCAAGACTTTGGAATTCAGGCTGACTGAGGGCAACCTGCCAGCAGGATAACCCAAATGTAATGACTGCAACAGTGAATACACTCGAACATCTACATTTATGGTAAGTGTACACAACTGTGCTATTTTTTTCTTTTTCACTATAGGCTGAAATGTTGAAGCAGATACACAAAGAACACTAATACCTTACTAACTGTCATTTAAGAGCCAAACTACTAAAAGGATTGTCAGGCAGCCTGCTCCCCACTGATCTGTCATATCTTATTGTGCTGCTATACACAGTGCTACAGGAATAAGCCCTGAACATCTGATGTTTAAACAAGAAATGAGGAGTAAAAAAAACTATGCTGCAAGCTAAACTGGGAAAAATCTGTTTAAATCCATTGTGAGAAACAATCAGAGAAGGAAAAACTCAATATAATAGATAATACTCCATCTGTACTTATCCAGCCTTTCAGCCAGGCCCACCAGTGCACTTTAAACTTGAGTGGGGGGAGAGAATGTGGGAGACAGCTAGTGTTGCAATGCAAAACACTCACAAACCAAGGCCCTACATGACACAAACCAAAGGTGGCACCAAAGTGAAATGTAACAGAGACTGGGGTGGTTGGCATAATGAGTAAGGTCACAGGCACAAGGTACAGCATTTGGTTCTCACCTTGAGAAATCTGGATCAGCTTAAAAAGAGCCCACTGAGTCTTTAACCTAATAATCATGTGAGATTGGGAGTTGGTCTAATAATTAAGGTGTTTAATTCATAGGCAAGAGGTACTAGGTTTGATTCTCCCAAAGATAAATTAGCTAAACTTAAAATGGCCCACAAAAGTAGCTAACTTAGTACTCAACTATGAACCAATGAACTTATAAACAGGAATTAATGTTCTGGCTATTCCTGAATAATTTCAATATGAACATTATATATCAGAGATCCATACTTAGATGTTTGACCTTGGGATGGTGAGGTTTTAGTCATGTACTGTGTTCCAGTTTATTCAAAGGCTACCCACTGTTGCAAACAAAGGCAGAAGACCCAGACCTGAACTGGGTTACAAAGATGCACTTGTTGTTTCAAATGGAAAGCCTTTTAAAGGCTAACCAAAGCCTTTTTAAAGGCTAACCATAAACACTCCAGCTGAGAGCCTTTATAAAGGCTATCCATAAGGTTGCACAGCCTTTCTTAAGGCTACTACTTAGGATTCTTCACAGCCTTCTCTAAGGCTCAGTAAAGGGGGCACCTCCAGGGAGCCTTTCTCAAGGCTTTCCTATGGATTTCATACTGAAAAGCCTTTCTTAAGGCCACCTCCAAGGAGGATACAACAACTTCATGTGCTCCCCCTAGCTGCATCTCAGGGGTAATCTATTTGGCATTTTTCCTCCTCTCACAAGGAGTACTTTACCCCACACCCTCCAGGCTACCTTTCTTGGCTTCTTGTTTCTACCTTTGTAAAATTTTAGTTTAATGTTTTTATCTACAACAGTTTTTATCTAGAACATTTGTTCTAGATAAAAAAAGTCAATGTATAGAGTGGAACAGTGGTGCAGCTAATAGCATTGTTACCTCACAGCAAGAGGCTCTCCAGTTCGATTTTCAACTGGGATGCCTTCTATGCAGAGTCTGCATGTTTTCCCTGTGTTCTCTTGGGCTTCCTCTGGGTGCTCTGGTTTCCTCCCACATTCCAAAGACATACAGTAGGTGGGTTGGACACTCTAAATTGGTCATACGTTTGAGTGAGTGGTGTGAATGAACTACCATGGCAGGGCTTGCCATCCGACAGTGTAAACCTTGGCTGTAGATGATTGTCACTGTTGAAGTGATACTCTGACCACATGTGCAAAAATGGGAAAAAGGGGTTGTGGATGAATGGATTTTACTGCTCTTCATCCATATCCATGGGGGATAATGATTTATATAGCCAAAACATCAAGAGTACCTAAAGTATTAACTTATCAATAACTGCATTATCCAAAATGTTTCAAAATTCAGTCAAGTTCTTCAGCATAGTAAAAAACAGAGTAATGGTTTTAAGTACTGTTCCAAAAATGCTATTGTTAAAAAAGCAACTGCCCAAGACAATTGGTCTTCCTGGAGGAGGGAAGATTTCTTTACATATCTTAGGCAACAAGTAAAAACATCTGAAGGGTCAGATGTTTTACAGTAAGCTGTGATCATCAGCAGAAATAATGTCCCCCAGTAATGTATCCCTTAATAAAGTATCTGTTTGTCAGATATAGATGTGGGAAAAATTGCTATGATAAAATATTTTTAGAAAGTTTTCTGTTTGCTTTTTAGCATAATGTAAACAACTGCAAATGACCACAGCATGGTGTACCTGACCTTTCTAAAAATCTGGGAGGCATTTTTATTCAAATTCCCTCATCAGCAGCTGTTCAAGAGTTGCAACAGCATGGTGAAATGATGTATTGAATTCAGATTTTTAAAAGTTAAGATAAGAATCATTCAATACTTTAAACTGGGCGAGTAACAATTCAGTACTAATTTAAATACTAATGATACCAAATCCAAAGGCCAACAATGAAAAACAGTTATATTCTGAATTCCCAAAGACTGCACTAGCAACAAACTGATAGCTGCATGTAGTCTAATGTATATCAATTAAGCTGTGGTGATTATTTTTTTTTTATGTTTTTTATATACTGAATTTGAATCGGGGACTGGATCATGCAATATATGATGAGTAATGGATGCAGTGTATTTGATTTCACAAAACTAGTGAAGTTCTGTACAAAACCTATATCTATTGTGAACTTTGGCTGGCTCTTCCCTGCATAAATATCATTTTGGCAATTTGCCAATTATTCATTTGATGCTGGAGTCTTTCTTTGTTTGATACACATACATATATACATGCATACATACATACATACATACAAATATTTTAAACATTGGCATTAATGTCCTTCTAGCTTGACAATATACAGAAACAAATGTTCCCATAATAAGGTCCAGACTTTTCTTAAAAATATCTAAACCAGTGTTTACTTTAATGTAATCTGGTGGTCTATTTCATGTATCTGTTGGTCTTTCAGAGAACCAAGTAGTACACTTCCCATTCCTATAGAATCTTTTGCACAGATTCTCTGTTTTTTGATAACCCCAAATGTAGTTGTCTCTAAATGCCCTATATACCCGAGTAACATCTCCTGTTAAATATAAATATGAGACACTGTACAAGTTCAGATATTTTAGTCTTTCATAATACTTAAATTTTCACATCCATGTATGACTTTGATAGATTTCCATTGTACTCCTTCCAGTTTACTCATGCTTGTTTTATTATAAAGTTTCCATATTGTTATTCAAATTTGTGTCTAATGTAAAAAATAATGACTTCATCATTTTTGATTTTATAGACATTACAAATCTTTTTATACAACCTATAGTTCTACAACTATCATTAACCAATTGGTTGATATTATTAGAAAAACTCAAAACTGGCTCTACCCATATACTCAGGTCCTTAAATGAATCTACAGTTTCAGTCACTGTGTGCACTTTTAAATATTCACCTTTCAATTTATTCCTCTCAAATCTCATTAGTTTTAGATGTATTTATCAGAATATTATTCTCATGTGCCCAAATGGTCAATTTAGTCAAGTTATTTTGCAGACACATAGGTTTACAGGTGTTTACTAGGCTAATGACCACAAGGGCCTTTTTAAGCCGAGCCATGCATTCCACATCTCTGACAAGTTCTGATACCCTTGATAAGTGTAAGCAGGGGCCTGGAAGATGAACCATTTACAGGTTACCTGTGTTCATTAGAGACATAGGTGCCAAACCAGGGATGAATTTCCAGTTTCCCATCCAATTGTCCAAGTTGCACTTGAATTGCGTTAGGGAGGAACTCTGCTTCACATGGATGGGGAGTCTGTTCCATAGATGTGGTAGTCTCTAGGATGCATAACTATCTCTCCAGCAGGTCCTATTTATATCACAGGCAATGTTTAAGTCTTTAGAATGGGTAATTCTGGTGCTATTTCTTTTGTGGATATGCAGGAGGTTGTATGACTTCCCAAAGGGTATTATTATGTATTTTGTGGCATTTAGTTTTAGTCCATGGCTCTGACACCAGTTGTTTGTCTGTGTCAGCCCCTCCTGGAGAACATTTGTGTTAGTGTGAGATTCAATGACACCTCCTAATTTGCAATCATCTGCAAACTTAGTCAGCCAGAGACCATTAACATTGGCCTTGACTTCTGAGAAGTAAATGCCAAGAAGGAGCGGTCCAAGGACTGATCCCTGAATGACTCCATTTGTGACTGGCCTGTTTGTATAGGTGGACTCCCCAATTCTAACATTCTGGGTCCTGTCTGTCAGCCAGTTGGCTATTCACTGGCTGACATACGGGTTTGTAGCTAACCTCTTGAGTTTGTCAACAATGCCCGAGTTGGGTATTGTGTCAAATGCATTTGCCACGTCAAGGTAGGCAGTGTGAACAATTTTGCCCTCATCCAATGTTTTGGTGACCTTCTCAAAGAAGTCTACCAGGTTGAGTAGACATGATCTGCCCTTGACGAAACCAAACTGGGCTGGGTCCAGTGTCTGGAGGTTTACTATATCTCTATTGATCATCTGCATGATAATTCTTTCCATGGCTTTACATATAAGACTAGTGAGACTCATGGGTCTGTAGTTTCCAGGATCTGTAGATGGCCCACCTTTGTGCAGAGGGATGACTGTTGCCTTTCTCCATTTATGAGGCATGAAGCCTGTTTGGAGGCTACAGTTAAATAGTAATTCCAGAGGCCCTGATAGGTCATGTTTCATGCTATTTAGAAGGCATCATGGGATATTGTCTGGGCCCACTGATGCAGTGTTCTTGGTCTTAGAGAGAGCATTAAGGACCCATTCCCTAGTGATAGTAGGGGAAGTTATATTTGATTATATTTCCTGAGGGAAGGTTTTTGGGGAGAAAGGAGTAAAGGTGGAGCTGAATTTATCAGCCAAGAGGTTTGCTATATCTTCTGGCTCAATATAGGTGACTCCATTTACAATGAGCTCTGCACACAATTGTGTATTGCCTTTGAGGTTTTGGACATAGCTAAAGAATCCGTTGTGGTTGTCCTTGGCCTGGGAGGCCAAACTTACCTCAAAGTTGGCTTTGGTAGACTTTATTTGTTCTCTGAGTTGTTTGTTTAGTTTGATAAGAGTGCTTTTATCCTGCTGGGTGCTGTACCTCCTAACATTTGCCATGATTTTCTTCCTCCTGTTATATAACCAATTGATTTTGTGATGCCACCAGGGTGGCTTGTTCTTTTGAGTTAGTTCTGTACTTCTTACTGGTGGGTACAGCTGCCTCTATGCAGCTATTAACATGCTTTTACAGGGTTTCTGTGAACAGTTCTGCATAGGCAGAAGTGCTCACAGGGTTTATGGGGCCTTGAAAATTTGCCAGGTTCTCACTTAGGAGCAGGAGGTTAACCTTATAATAGTTTCTGAATATTCTGGGTATAACTGGGGGTTCAGTTTTATTTTTATTTCAAAGGAGACCATTTTGTGGTCTGATCTTACCAAAGAAGGCATTACAGTAGGGGGTGTGCAGCAGTTTCCCATATTAGTGAGAACTAGATCCCATATGGTTGCACCCCTGGTTGGTGTATTGACTATCTGGTCCAGGGAGTTTATGTTTACAAAATCCAGGAATCTCTGTACCTGTGCAGTTGGTGTTGTATAAGATTCCCAGTTAATTGTGGGGTAATTAAAGTCACCCAAGAAGATGATATTGGGTTGGATGGTTAGTGTTTCTAATAAGTTTAAATGCATGTTATGGGTTTCCTAGGTCATAGAGGGGGACCTATAGCTTGCAAGGAAGTGGTATTGGCTTTTACCTATGGTGATTTGAACATGGAGCAACTCAAGTACATTGTCCTGTTTGACCAGCCTTGAAGTATATTTATTTTTGATGTAAATAGAGACACCTCCACCTTTAGTCCCTGCCTGTGAAGTACTGGCCTAATTGCTACTTCATGCCCTATTTCTAACACATGTAATCTGTTTACCCAATTTCAAGTCATCTGCATACAGACTGTAGAACACCTCAGATGAAAAAGATAGATCTGAAACATACACTTTAAACAAGTATGGACCTAGTTCAGAGCCCTATAGGACACCCTGACTGTAACCAATGGATTTCACCTGTCCAGTTGTTTTTTAATTTCTCCAAGTTTTTTGGGTTTCTAATACCATGACAGGAGTGGACCCCATTCCTAATTCAAAGTATGATTAAAGTTCATGAAATTAATATTGTTTCAATCTTTGATGTTAGCCAGTAGTGCTCTTCACAGCACCCTCAATGTGCCCACTAATGACTCCTTCTGCAACTCGTACAGAGTTATGGATTAGTAACATATCCAAAAATGATTGTAAATTCTTTTTTATAAAACCCGTTGCTCCTACTACTATTGGAACTGTCTAGGTATCTTTCTTCCACATGGCTCACATTTCTGTCTGCAGACCCTGGTATTTTATGTCTTTGTGTCTCTCTGTACGCAAAACACTCTAGTCACTGCGTGTGGTGATTTCAATGATCAATGCTATTTTTGTCTTCTTTTCTTGGACCACTATATCCAGTTTTCTAGCATCTATCTTTTGAACTGTTAGTAATGGGTGATCCCATGTGATATAAACTTAATCATTTTCTATGATGCTTTGTGGCTCATGTTTCCAGTGTTTTTCAGCCACTTCAGTACCATAATGTTTGCACAATCCCCAGTGCAACAGTCTCACCACATTATTATGCCTTTCAGTATACACTCCTTCTGCCATAAGTGTGTTGCAGCCAGCAATAAGGTGTGTGATTATTTCCAATTTGGTTTTACAAAACCTACATTTGACTGTGTCTCCAACATGTTCAATGGACTTTGTAAACCAGCGGGTAGGTAGCCCACTATCTTGGGCTGCCAATATTAACCTTTCATTTCCTGATTTGAATTTGCCTCTCCTTAACCATTCCTGCATTTGTTCTTGATCAACATGAGGCTCTTCAGAAGTTTTGTATACTTGCAACTATATTTAATTTTTTTCCACATTTCTTGCCTTCTCATCTGGTCCTTGACCTTATATTCTTTCTTTTGTTTTTTTGGCACATTCAGTTGCTGCCTGGTTTTTATCCACTTCTGGTTTGATTTCCATTCCTGCTTGACGTTGATATGCTTCTGCTAGATTAAGCAGAGACATCATCTTAGATTTATTCTCCTCGTGTTTCAAAACTTTCACTACATTTGGATCTTGTGAGGTCAGTAGATATGTGTGGAGTCCCACGATTGCAGATCAATACATGTAATCAATTTCAAGGAGGCCCATCCTTCCATCAGAACAGGGAATATATAATCTTGGTATGCACTGATTTTTATAAATCATTTGGTGAGCATGAAGCATCCTTCTTGTTTTAATATCAAATCTATCCAACACTTTTTGGGGCCAGTCAATCACTCCAAAACTGTAAGTTAGGACAGGAAGAGCAAATTGATGTATAGCTTGGATCTTCTTCCTAGATATAATAAAATGAGCACCAGGTGCATCAGGCACACAAAAGATTTAATGAGGTATCACTAAACCTTTTGTGTGCCTGATACAGCTGGTGCTCATTTTATTATTTCCAAGTTTGTCATGATCTTCTTCCTAGATGTCACTGCTGTTCTCAGGATTAATTTAAATCTTCTCAAGTATTCCTTACTGAGTTTTATTTGCATTTGTTCTTGTTTTATTGCTGATCCTTCATCAGTTCCCAAGTATTTATACACTCCATCTTGCTCAAGTTCTTTTATATCACATTCTTGTCCCAAACTGATGTATTCCTGGTGCTGCAGTTTTCCTTTATTAAAGGTTGCTTTTGCACATTTATCAAGACCAATTGACATTCCAATATCATCTGAAAACGTTTTGACAACCTGCAGCTGTGCTTTCAGTTCCCCATCTGATGAGCTATACAGTTTTAAATTATCAACAAAGAGAAGATGAGAAGTCATTAGACTTTGTTGTTTTCTAGGAGCCAAATTGTACCATGGCCTAAGCTGTTAAGTAAACAGCTTAATGGATTAATGGAAAGGCAGAATAGCAATGGTGACAGAGAGTCACCCTGGAATATCTCCCTTTGAATTTTTATCCCTGTGAAAATAATCTGTCCTTTATCATGGCTTAATTGCAAAGTGGTCTGCCATTATTTCATGGTTACTGTAATGTAGTCAATCAGTGTAGGGTGTATCTTATAAATTTTTAAGCACTCTTTTATCCATGAATGTGGGATACTATCAAATGCTTTTTTGCAGTCAATCCATGCCATAATTAGATTTTTCCCTTTTTACAGTTCTCAACTATAACTTTATTTAACAACAAATTATCCTTTGTTCCAGATGACTTTCTTTTAGTGCCCTTTTGATCTACTGCCATAATTGAGTTTTCTCCTAAATGACTATAAACTCTGTCGACGTCAATTCCCGTGTATAGTTTATACGTCGTTGGAAGCCAAGATATTGGTATATAATTTTTAGGGTAGCTTGCAGGTTCACTCTTAAGTAAGAGCATTGTTTTTTCTGTTGTTAACCAGTGCAGTGTCAGTTCGGGGTGTGCATATAAATAGTTATTACTCATGGCTAAATCTTCATGCAAAAATGTTAATACTTTCAGCCAAAAGTTAGGTACTGCATCTGGTCCTGGGATTTTCCAATTAGAGGCTTTTCTTAACTTTGTTTCAGTCTCTCTGGCTATTACTTCATCCCATTTCATTTCCTGTACCTTTAACCCTCTTGCTCTTTCTTTAACGTCTTCTATCCATTTAGCATCTTTGTTATGCTCCACAGGCTCTTCATAGATACTTCTCCAAAATGTATATATTTCTTCTTTTTTTGGCGGTCTTTCAATTACTTTTATCTTATTTTCCAATTCTCTATAAATTTTTTTTTTGGATCATCAATAAATTGCTTATTTTGTACTTTTCCTTTATATTTATCTTTGTATCTTCTAAGTCTTTCCACTTGGGCTGAAATTTTAGTTTGTTATTTGTGATAGTACATGATAGATCCTGGTCTGTTCTAATACTGCGCATTGCTTCTATCACATCTATCTTTCTTAGTATTTTTGTTGATCTGTTCCCTCTTCTATAATCTTCTAACAGTGACACTTCTTGTCTTAGCTGCTTTAAAGTTTTCTTTATTCGATATTTCCATGATGGTATTCGCTTTCACCCCTTCCTTTCCCTTGCTACCCTGTGTTCCTGTGGTAGAACTTTATCAGTTATTAGTTTAGTAGCACAGTAATATATTCTGTTTACTTCTGTTATATCGCATGGATCTCTGTGGAAAGTCCTAATTATTGTGTTCATTTGTTTTATCAAACTTCTGACTTTTGTGGTTTTATTAACCTTCTGCAGTCTATTTCTTTCAGTGATCTTGATGTTTCTGTCTATGTCTGTTAAATCAAGCAACTCTTCCATTAACTCATTTTCTTACAAACTGAGGGCACATCCCTTGTTTTCCATTTCCTGCGGGCATTCTTTAAAAGATTCAATAGCATTTTCCTGTGGCACATTCTCTTCAACTTCATCCTGTGCCATCCTTTGCTCTATCATATGGCAACTCACTGGCCTATCACTCCTCAACAGTGACTGCATCAGAGTTTCCACAGTTTCCTGTTCCTTCCTTTGCTGTCTAGCTTCACGTGAACGTTTATACTGGTTTTCACTGGAAGGCTCCAAAATATCTTGATATGGCACCTGACCAATTACTTCCTGTTCCACTGGTTTCCCCTTAATTTGGATATCCATTGCTCTCTCTATCCTGTTGTGGTGCTTTCTGCATTCAATTTTCTACACTAAATCCTTCTCTTTGCAGCTGCTTTATAATCTCAATTTCTATTTCTTTGACTTCTTCATTTCTAATCTCTTTTCCTCTTAATCTCCTTATTTTTGTATTGTAAAGTTTGCTGCATGATACTTGCAATGTCCTATTTGTAAGCCATGCAGCTATCCATCTTATCAAGACTACATCAATATCTAGTAATTCTAATTTATTGATCAGTATTTTGTGCATGACCCTGTCAAATGCTGAAGTTAAATCTGCATATATTACATTGCAACACAATTTTCCATTCATAGCTGTTATTATATTGTTACAGAACATCATGTTACATGTGGTACTAAATCTATGTCATAATGGTTTCAAGTCCCAACCTTTCCCATTCTGACAATAACTTATCCAATATCACCCTTTCCATTATGTTTCCACAACATGAAAATAGACTTACGAGTCTGTATGACTCTGGTTTTGTCCTACTCCCCCTTCCCTTAAAGACAGGTTTAATAAGTTAATGTCCCAATCTTGAGGAATCTCCCCATATTGATAACATCTATTTAATAATAGATATAATGGTACTGTAAGTTCTTACTGAAATGTTCTCAGGTTATTATTACTAATTTGGTCTCCTCCCTGTGCTTTGTACAAAACTAGGTATGTCTGCTTTAAGCATTCATTATTTAAGCAGTGTCTTTGAACTTGTTTGTTGTTTGGGACTTTATGTGAAATAAGCATGTTTTTTTAATTTCTAATACACACTTTATCCACAAGTTACTCCTTCCTTATTCTCATTTCAATGCATTTATCATCAACTCTTCTTTCCTGATCAGAACATATTTTGTAAATTCTGCTGTTTATTGTCTTTATACACACACACACACACACACACACACACACACACACACACACACACACACACACACACACACACACACACACACACACACACACACACACAGTGCAGCAAGAGGTTATCTGGTTCGATTTGTGGCTGGGGTCCCTTCTGTGCGAGGTCTACATGTCCTCCCTGTGGTTGCATGCATGTCCTCTGGGTGCTCCGGATTTCTCTCACATTCTGAAGACATGCAGTAGGTGCATTGGACACTCTAAATTGGTTGTAGGTGTGAGTGAGTGGTGCGAATGAATTATGGTGGCACGGCTAGCCACCTGGTGGTGTAAACCTTAGCTCGAGATGATTATCACTACTGAAGTGACACCCTGACCCCATGTGCAAAAATGGGAATAAGGTGTTGAGGATGGATGGATGTATATATATATATATATATATATATATATATATGTGTGTGTGTGTTTATGTGTGTGTGTGTGTGTGTGTTTATATATATATATATATATATATATATATATATATATAAATATAAATATATATATATATATATATATATATATATATATATATATATATATATATATATACATACATATATATATATATATATATATATATATATATATATATATATATATATATATATATATATGGTGCAATCTTTCATTAGAAAAGAAGCAAGGCATACTACTGAGGAATATAGCATTTTATCATGATCTGGTCATCAGAAAGTTCTACATATCACATATTCCCTTGTCTGTTATATAATCCCAGCAACCAGCATGCCTCTTCTGAATAAAAGGACAACAGTTTATGAATATCACAGCAGAACCTGTGAACAATAAATGCAGTTCTATGTCATTTTCACGGATAGCTTATAGTTTAATCATGAGAACATAATTGCACTAAAATTGAGCAGGTTATTAAAAAATATTTGATTTTTGAGGCATGTTCATAGCATTACATCTTCCTACTATATGTTATGACCATTTGATTTTAACTAGAGAATTAGCAGATGGTGCCCTGTTTTGAAATATGGCTTATAACTATTTGAAATTATCCAAATCAGGATAACTTAGATGACAAGATAAAAACTCAAATTCTTCAGAGACCTAATCAGAAATTAATTAATTTAAAGACAAACAGCTTTTGAACAAATAGTATAACTCAAATCACTGGTTATCCCAAACAATTCAAACTGGTGGGATATTGTTTTCCAGAAAATAAAAAAATGATTTATAATGTGTGATATGACAACTGATTTATCTCCCAGATCTGAAAGAAGCAGGTAAAATACTTTATCATTTAAACCTCTGGAGTCTAAATATAAGGCATTCTGAATGCATGAAGTACTGTAGACAGATCTATGTGCAGTGTTGATTTTTATAGACAGAATACACATGTGCCAGAAATGTCAAATAGTTCTCCCAAGCCATTTTGCTTAATTCTCTCTAATGACATATAGTAATCTCAATAATATCATGTGTGCCCTGCTTGTATGTTTATTTAATAAACATGAGATCAGTGACTAATGGTACTCTATGGTTATAAAACATTCCTGAAGAAAGTTGACAGCTTTCCCATGGGTGGTCCTATAACTTCTGCTTCTCATTCATCATGACCTGTTTAATGAGTAGTGTGATAATAATGCTGAGAATTCTGGTGCTATGCAAATGCAGGCAGCAACAGCAGTCATTTGCATTCTCAGCACCCTCGCTATTGCTGAGCCAGCCTACTCACATGATGTAACTCACGCTTGCTTCATCTCCTTGGCCTTGTCAAGATTATAGGCATATTGGATAAGTAATTTTAGCAAAGAGGCACTAATTAAATTTAAAACAGGTGGATGCCCATGTGATTAATGGCATTCTGCTTATCTTGAGATAACATTTACACATTCTGTTTGCAGTACATCTGTTTACTTATTTTGTGATGTTTAAATAACAGGCTCAGGTCTTGTATCTTACATTCAGATAAACATCTAGACCAAAAGGTATTATTTAATTTGCCTGGATTTGTTTTTAGAAATACAGTGGAAAATATCATTAATAATCTACACAGTTTCCTTTAGAAACCTTCAGTACTTCTGCTTAAACAGGGCACATATTCACCTTACTAGTTAATATATCATTTCATTTAGATGTGTACTTCAGAACAAGTATGCTCTTTCATATTATAATATAGGCATGCAACTGGGTGGGTGAAGAGATAGTTTCTTTACACAGTCCTTTCCGTGCCTCTGGAGTTGACTCCTGCTGCTAAATAAGCAGTGTGTGATAAAATAGGAACCGGATAATTGGATGGGTATTCACCAGTTCCCCCTCACTTGACTGGTCTAATCTTCATTGAAAAAGGAGATGCATTCTAAGGGTACACACTTGTAAGACATGAATGGTCATAATGCCTCGTATTTCCTATGATTCTGTAATCCTAAGTGCATCTCGGATAATATAGTTTTGATCTTTCAACAATAATATGCCCACCTTAGTAATGATGATAGTTTAGCACTGTGAGAAAAAAATATTGTAACTGCAAATATTTTATAATGGTAAAGAGATTTGAGTAGCTTATCATGTCATTTGCAAATGGGAAGGCATAGCTACACTTAAAAAAAGCCCTCCTAAGGCTGTTAGCCTAGTATTCACCTGTAAACGCATATATCTTGATTTAGCCAAGGCATTTACTATAGTGCCCAACAAGGCTGTCATTAAGAAGTTAGATAAATTCAAGACAAACACTGACATAAATGAACTGGAATACACTGGATACCTAAAGGAATATGTAAGGTTCATGCTGGAAATAAAATATCATCCATAAAACCAGTTTACAGAAGTGTCTCACAGGTATCAGTTGTAGGACTTTTATTTGACATCTTTATGTCCCTTATTCCAGTTATGAGTGATACATGTCTTATTAAACTCATGGATGACACAAAGATTGGTAGCAAGGTAATTCAAGAGTCTTGCAAAACTAATGACAGCCCACCTACCTAATCTAAACCCTGCCCCTGACCCTAACACCAAACTTCCCCATCAACTTACAAAAAAATACCATCTCTAACATAATGACTTTTCAAAAAAAGCATCTCTAATGTTACTGTTATTATTTTGTTTTAATTTTACAGATCACAGAAAGAGAGCTTTTGTTTTTCTTTTTCTGTTGGCATAGCGTTAGCCAATTGTTATGTTCACTAAAAGTCAAGCAAATGAATGTTGATGTTTCTGCACACACACACACACACACACACACACACACACACACACACACACACACACACACACACACACACACAAAACACATATTCAGTGACAGATTATAATAAGGGAAAAACAGGCAGTCACCTGAGGTGTGCATCTTTTGGGGGGGGGGGTGGCCAGACATCAAAAACAATTTAAGAAATTTGCACCTATCGAAAACCTGTATAGAATAATAATAGCTTAGTGTCCCAGTACAGGAAGTAGCAGGTTCCATCTCCCAGCCAATAGCACTTCTGTAGCAGGATTGCATCCCCGTCTATCCCCCAGCCCCCCACCAATAGCAGCTAGTGCTCTGTGCATGAAGTAACAGCAGGTTTAATTCCCTCCCAGCCAATAGCAGATGAAAAATGAGCTGATTCAAGGATCGGATCTGATCTGGCCACAAGAGAAGGAGCACTGTTTCATAGGTTCATAGGTATGTTTTTAGGCTATCGGCCCAAGGGCCTAAGTAAGCCTAGCCAACAAGGTTCCCTGGTTTACGCCACCCAATAAGTTATTTTCCTGTGCCTCTGTTGGGCAGAGCAACAGAAGTGATCCCCAGGGTGTATTTCCTATTTCCCATCCACTCATTAAGATTTTTCTTGAAGAGTGCTAATGGGGAACTTTGCTTGATATAGATGGCTAGCTTGTTCCAGAGTATGGGAAGTCTCTGGGAAGGAATCTATCCCTCCAACATGTCCTGTTTATTGTGGTGACAAGGTTTAGGTCCCTAGAGCATGTAGCTTGGATGGATTGGGATTTTTTTGGGTGTAGCATGTCCAACAGATCTGATTTTGACATAGCTTTATATGTTAGGCAGAGATCACCTCTGAGTAGGTGATATGCTATGGAGTAAAGCTGGATTTTTTTGAGACGGTCAGTGTAGGACATCTTTTTGAGGCCAGTAATCTTCTTTGTGAGGTACTTCTGTGGCCTTTCCAGCTGCTGCAGATGTCTTGTTATGTACATTCCAAAAGGGGCGTTGTACTCTATAATGGGTCTAATGAGTGTCAAGTAGAGGGGAACAATGACCTCTTTTTTCCTGGATGAGAACCCTTTTGTGATGAGGTGTGCCATGTAGAAGGATTTCCTGACTACTGGGGCGATGTGATTATCAAAGGAGAAACAAGTGTCCACCTGTTTCCCAAGGGCTCTTATCACACATTTGGCATTAAGTAGACTGATGCCTATGTGGTAGTTCATGGGTACTGAGTTTTTACTAAAGGGGATGACAATGCACTTTTTGGCATTGAGCTAGAGGCCATGGCTCTGACACCAGGCATCTGTCTCAGTGAGGCCCTTCTGTAGGATGTCCACATCATTTGGAGACACGACTATGGCTCATAGTTTGCAGTCATCTGCGAACTTCGTTAGCCAAAGGCCTTCTGTGTTAGCCTGTACTTCAGAGAAGTAGATACCAAACAGGAGAGGTCCCAGGACTGATCCTGTGGTACTCCACTTGTGACTGGTTTAAAATCAGATTTGGAGTCTGCAACTTTTACAGTGTGGGTTTTGTCAGTGAGCCAGTTGGCAACCCATCTTGTGACATAGGGATTTATTCCTAGTTTAGTGAGTTTAGCTATAATTCCAGAATGGGGGAAGGTGTTGAAAGCCTTGGCGAGGTCAAGATAGGCTGTGTGAACCACCTTACCCTCATCTACGGCTTTGGTGACTGCCTCAAAGAAGTCGATCAGGTTCAGGAGACATGATCTGCCTTTCACAAACCCGAACTGGGTGGGGTCCAGAGTTTGGAGGTTACCAATGTCTTTGTTTATGAGTTCCATGATGATACCTTCCATGGCCTTGCAGACCAGACTCATCAGGCTAATAGAGGATAGTTCCCAGGATCAGTGGTGGCTCGCCCTTTGTGGAGTGGGATAACTGTTGCTGTGCACCATTCAGTGGGCACAAAGCCTGATATGAGGCTATGATTGAACATAGTGCTTAGGTTTGGAGCCAGTTCATTCTGAAGTTCATGTAAAACATAGCCTGGGATGTTGTCCGGTCCCGTGGATGCTGCGTTTCTGGCTTTAGACAGTGCAGCTTTTACCTGCATAGTTGTGATTACAGGGATTCTGCATTATTCCTATATAGATATGGGCCCTTTAGGGGGTGAGATGGTGGTAAAGTTAGCAGTGAACCTGTCTGCCATGATGTTGGCAATATCAGTTGGTTCTGTAATTTTCATGCTGTTGTGCTGTAACTCAGAGCAGATCTGGGTGTTGCCATTGAGAGTCTTGGCATAGCTATAGAATGCTTTGTGGTTGCCCCTAGAATCAGTGGTGATTTTGTTTTCATAGCTAGCTTTGGAGGATCTTATAAGGGATCTCAGCTTCTTACTGAGGCTGACCAGGGAGCTTCTCCACTCATGGGATTTTACTCTCTTTTACAACAGTTTCTTTCTTCTGTTATAGAGTTTGTTTATGGCAGGGGACCACCAGATTGGCTTCCTTTTTTTGGAGGATAGCATCTTGGTTCTGTTTGGGACAGCACGATCCATGCACTCGTGCTTATAGAGTGCATCTGTGAAGGATTCAGCAGTCATAACTGTATTGTCCATCTGCATGGGTATCATGAAGTTCACCACTTTTGTCTTAAGAAGCATTGAAGTTGGCTTTGGAGAAATATTTTACCATGGTTTCCTTAATGGTGGGTGGGGGCGGGATGTGGATATCTTGGGTGATTAGCTTATATTCGGATATGATCAACGAGAAATTGACTTCAGGTGTGGAACACCGGTCACTCATGTTGGTAATGACTAGGTCTAGGATATTGTTGCCCTTGGTGGGGGTGTGGATAAGTTGATCCAGGGCATTGGAATTCATGAATTCCAGAAACTATTGAGTGAAGGAGTTGGTACATGAGTAGTTTTCCCAGTTAATGGTGGGGTAGTTGAAATCACCGATTATTAGGGTGTTTGGTTGAAGCCTAATATTTTCCAGTATATCAAGAAAAGAACAGTGGGAATCCTGGGGCACAGCAGGGGATCTGTAGCAAGCTACAGTTTGGATTGCAGTTTTGCCCAGAGTTAGTTGCACTTGGATAACCTCAGATGCATTATGCTGAGCAACTAGCCTGGAGGTGTGGATATCCTTAATGAATATGGACACATCTCCACCTTTGGTGTTCTGGTCCAGGTTAGGTGGCTGAAAGTGCAGTATGAGTTATAGCCTGGTAATGCAGGGGTGCTTTCTGGAGCCTTGAACCAGGTCTCAGTCACTGCACAGATATCGATGTTCTCCAATTTAAGGAGTGCCTTGAGAGAGTGCATTTTGAGATTTAGACTTCTAAAATGGAGTAGCATTACCCTCAGTTTTTGCTTGCCTGTTCCTATTACGGTGGTGAATTTGTCATTTAAACCTTGCCTAAAAGAGGCAGTATAGGGGCAGCAAGAGCCTTAGCCAGAATCCGGAATCCCAGGGGTGGCAGGTGCAGGCCATCTCTGGCAAAGCATCGTGGTCTGTCGACCATGTCGTCCAAGGCAGACAGATACTTGATCCCCTTAGAATGACACTAGAAGCTTAGCCAATTGTTGAAGTCAATCATTTTGTCCTTGTACTGTGGTATCACTCTGGGCAATGGCAGGTTCTAGGGTCATACCTGCCTAGGTTACAAGATCGGAGAGCTCTTCCATGTCTCTTTTCATGTAGTCCAGGGAGGTACATCTCAGGTCATTCACACCAACATGTACAATGACAGAGTCATATTTGTACTTGTTGTGGAGTGACCTGATTATGTGGGTTATGTGGTGGATCCTGGCACCTGACAGGCAGCTGACAGTAACCTTCTCCTTGTTTAGCCTGGTGAATGGGACATCGGTGTGGCTGACTATAGCATCACCTGTGAATAGTGTGTTGGGTATGTTGTTTTGCCTTATGAGTTGTGGTTGAGTGGCACACTGACTCTGTGGGATATGTGTCATTTGTGTTGTGTTGGGGGGGGTGGAGGTTGCATGAATTTCTGCTTTGGAGGTCTCTGTTGCTTGAGCAGATTATTATTGAGAGCCTCCATGAATGTTTTTGTGTTTCTATGTGTGGATTTTGGTGGTGTAGATTTAGTGGGACTATGTGATGAGTGTGGTGTGGTGCAAGTGTTTACCTTCTCCACTTGACTGTCAAGTTCAGTCTTGGTTGGAGAGAGCTTTACCTCCAGTTTGGCTAGATAAGTGCATCTCTCGCAGGCTTTAGTGTTGGGTGAGAGGAGGAGAGGGTTGTCTGTCTACGTGAGGCAATTGCTACATTGCCCCAAGATGCCCAGATTCATCAGATAGACAGGAGAGAACACAGGGAGATGACCCTTGGACATGCCTGAATAAAAAATTATTTTCCTCTAGACAAGTGAGGAAAGTGAATACAAGAGCTGTTTTTCTCTAAGCAAGTGAGGAAAGTAAGTACAAAAAAGATTTTCCTCTGGGTAATGAGGAAGGTTGAGTGCTGTAGTAATTTGTAGATTATTTAGTGCATACAACAAGTTCTGAACAAGTGCTAAGCACAAATAAGCAAATTCAAGTGCTAAAACTAAGAATCTGTATCTGAACTAGACTAGTTACAGGAAAGAAACAAGTGGAAATGTGAGCTTTTAAATTGGAATGTTGAAAGAGATGGAAAAATTGCCCAAACGGCCAATAACTACAATTTCTGGGCAAGAAACCACTCCTTATGTGGTAGATAGGTTACCTAGTGCTTACCACTCCCACTGATAAGCCAGCAGGCTTCCCTCCAACACAGAAAGGCTTGGGGGCCTTAGGAGCTTACAAACAGTCCTGGATACAGCAAATCTGTATCTGGACTAGACTAGTTACAGGAAAGGGGGGAAACAAGTGCAAATGCCGGCTTTTAAATCAGAAAGTTGAGAGAGATGGAAAAACTTCCCAAATGGCCAATAACTACAATTTCTGGGTCAGAACCACTCCTTATGTGGTAGATAGGTTACCTAGTGCTTCCCACTCCCACTGATAAGCTAGAAGGCTTCCCTCCAACACAGAAAGGCTTGGGGGCTCAGGAGCTTACAAACAGTCCTGGATACAGCAAATCTGTATCTGGACTAGACAAGTTACAGGAAGGGGGGAAAGAAGCGTACATCTTTTTTGTTACAGTTAATCAGAACACAGGGAGATTCTAGCAAAGTTTTTTTTTTTTTGTAAAGGAAAGGGAGAGAGGAGAAGCAGAAGATAATTCAAGGTTAGGAAACTAAGTGGTTTGACCTTCTCAAATATTCTCCCTGTATTAGGTAGAATGAGGTAGTAACACTAGAATGGGAGGAGTGTCCCAGATCATATTTACAGTAGGGGCGGGCAACTGCAAAGCCAACAAGTATAACAGCAAGACACCAACAGGGAGGCAAGGTGGGGAACAATACTAAAGCTACTAGCCTACACTCTTTTAGACAGTAAACACTACAGAAATGTTTATCACAACTGAAGAACAGCAGTGAGCCACAAAATGAATTTTTTAAACAGATAAAGGAGCAAGGAGACTCTACAGAATGCTTTTAACTGCAAACAAATCAGTTATATGATACCCTTCTTGGCAGGAAATCAGAACAAACAAATAGGTTCTTAACAAGTAGGGAAAATTTCCCCTTAATACCTTTCACACAGTGAAACTAGCTAAAAAGCTTTACAAACAGTGTGACAGTAAAAACCTATTTATCAGGCCCTGTAAGGCAGACAATTTTAGTTTAACCATGCAGATTAGTTAAAAACACAGTGAAAAGTATGCAGCAGGCAATAAAAAGTGCTATATATAAATTGCTAGAAGCAATAACTAGTAATAATAAGCAAAAAAAAAAAAAACAGGATACTTATTGTTATATATCTCAGATCAGTGTTGTAGTCAATGCCCCTCCTCCACTTGACTCGGTGTGTATAGACATAAATCCTTTCAAAGTTAGGGCTTAAATAGCAGAAGATACAACCTTAAACAACCTTTTTAAAAAAAGCTCAAAAGAACCAGCGAATGCCTACTCCAAGCCCTAGACCATCCAACCTCCACCAGCCAATCAACACAATCCTGCCATGAAGGTAAAGAAAGGCCTCTGCTAATTCAAGATGGCCTGGCCATGTGCTCAGAACAACCACTGCAAAAACAAACAGGCCCAGAGACAGCAAATCTGAACTGGGGCAATACTAAAGCTACTAGCATACACTCTTTTATACAGTAAACACTACAGAAATGTTTATCACAGCAGAAGAACAGAAGTGAGTCACAAAATGAAAGTTTTAAACAGATAAAGGAGCAATGAAACTCTACAGAATACTTTTAACTGCAAACAAATCAGTTATATGATACACTCCTTGGCAGGAAATCAGAACAAACAAATAGGTGCTTAACAAGTAGGGAAAATTTCCCCTTAATACCTTTCACACAGTGGAACTAGCTAAAAAGCTTTACAAACAGTGTGACAGTAAAAACATATTTATCAGGCACTGTAAGGCAGACAATTTTAGTTTAACCATGCAGATAGTTAATAGCAATAACATACAGTAAAAAGTATGAAGCAGGCAATAAAAAGTGCTATATATAAATTGCTAGAAGCAATAAATAGTAATAATAAGCAAAATAGCAGAATCTTCTTCTTTCGGCTTTTCCCGGTTAGGGGTCGCCACAGCGGATCACCTATCTGCTCATGATTGGCAGTGGAGTTTTACAGTGTCGAGTTGCCAGCCCAGCGCCTAACCTTCCACAGAAGGCACACACATGCATGCACTCACACCTAGGGCCAATTTAGAGTGTCCAATCCACCTACAACATGTCTTTGGGATGTGGGAGGAAACCGGAGCACCCGGAGGAAACCCACGCGACCACAGGGAGGACATGCAGACTCTGCACAGAAGGCACCCCAGCTGAGAATCGAACCAGAGAACCTCTTGCTGTGAGGCGGCAACACTAACTGCTGCACCACCGTGGCTGCCCGAAGCAAAATAACAGAATACTTATTGTTATATATCTCAAATCAGAGTTGTAGTCAATGTCCCTCCTCCACTCGGCTCAGTGTGTATAGACAGATATCCTCTCAAAGTTAGGGCCATAATAATACCAGAAGATACAACCTTAAACAACTTATTTTAAAAAAGGAGAAGAGCTGATGATGAATGCATTTAATGAATGTTGCTGCATGGGAGAAGAGGGATGATGAGGGATTTAATGAGTGTGACATGGGGGCTGGATTTAAGCATGAAGTGATCAGCTGATTTGAACTTATGTCTGTCAAGAAATTGCAATGATTAGTACTAATCCAAGTGAGAGGTAGGTGTGTGCGTGTGTGTGTGTGGGTGGGTGGGTGGGTGGGGGGGGGGGGTAATGTGAGGTTTTTCAGATAAGACAAAGGTTGCCAGAGAAATATTTTCTCAGGGTATATTTGTTTTATGATACCAGAGCTTGTTGAATAGAGGTTTGGTTCATAATACTAGGAACAATGTTTGGTTAAGTGACTTGCTCAGAACCCCACAGTAGACAAATGGAGGAAGAAAAAGTCAAGCCTTCCATCCTTTGCAACAAGAAACAGCCCATTCATAGTCTTAATTCTCTGCACTAACTGCCAGACATTAAAACAGTTCTTCATTTTCATATAAATCCCTGAAGATTAAATGTGACCAAGGTTTACAGGCATTCAATAATGCTTATCATTAGAGTTTCACAAGATGCATGTTGATGCAAAACCTGTTAAGAGTCAGATTACTCTAATTCACTTAAACAGTTATCTCCAATTTTGCAGAACATCTCTGAATTTTACCCATATGCTTATGGTAAATGACTGAGGATTTCTGTCTATCAGTAATGCCCATCATTACATTTTTGTTATTGTTCAGAAAATGCAGGCAGTGCAATAATTACTCTTCTGTTAATGTTTTAAGTGATTTGGGATTGTCTGGCTCTTATGGCTGTGCAATATTAATGCAATGCTTCCTATGGTCAAAAGTACAGGATTTGAACCTGCGTGACTTTAGGCAAGTTGTAATGGATGGTCATGTCTGTGTATATATCTGTATCAATACATGGTTCCTGCATCCACCTTATTCTTCTCATAACTTGTGAATTAGCAACACATCTTTCTGTTGTTAGGTGAGTGAGGTTTGAATCCTTCCCCTCTCTTTTTACTTTAGTATTGCAGTTGGTGAAGTGGGTTAAGGCTGTGGGCTGCATTTCCTACAGTGGAAAGTTTGATTCTCTCAGCCCTCATTTGCCTACTGTGTGACTAATAAGCAGTTCACTATATGCTATTTAGCTATCAATTCCAGCACTTCTGTCATAGTTTAATTTGATGCCAAATGCATTTTCACTAAATGCAAGTTTTAAGGGAAGTTTACTGTTTCTTATGTTAAGTCTGTTTTCAGTTTGACAGTGTTTAGTTTTGTTTAGAAAATGTCAGTCTGTATTTTTGCTGTAAAATTTGACGTAAAGGTTGTAAATGAAATCTAAATCTCTGTGATAATTGTAAAAGTAAAGAAGACAATAGAATGCACACTAAAATATTTAAACAATGTTTTATCGTAATTATGGAGAGACAGCCAAGTAATGTGATCTTGGTACAGCAGGCAGGGGTCTACTTCATCACCTTGCTAGAGTACCACTTGTCCACAATCTGGATCTGTTGACTGTGGAGGTGTACACTGCATCAATACAGCAATATCAGTCATTCAAGTAGGTCAGACCTGCACTGAGTAATAACAGAGGGGTAAGGTATTCTTGATGACAAGGAAGACATAGGGAGGTCAAAACTGATATGTAGTTGTCCTGCAAGCATGTAACCCCCCCCCAAAAAAAACAGTACATTAATTACAGTAGTGGTTGTGATTTTTGTATGATTTGTGGGTTGTTGGATAAATGCTGCTGCAGCATTTATATTGCCTTTTTCTTGCTTTATTAATTTTGCTAAGGAATGAGTTAATTCATTAATAGGCTTGGATCATATATTATAATCTAAATGTGTTGCATTTTAGGGATGTATTTTTGCAGTACCTTCTTTATAGCCTTCAGCAACTGCAAAAGGGTTGACATTTGTCAGGTCATATAGTCTGCATTATTTGGTGTAATTATGTGAACCAACTGACCTTCAGCATCTATTAATGTAGTCATTGTTGCATATTACTGTGGTCAGTCTTTTCTACAAGATTGGATTGTAAAGGATTTCTACATTTAGTTAAAAACTGTTACTCTGGTAATTAGCTCAGGGGATTAACATTCAGACTTGTTAATGTGCTACTTCCTATGCCCAGGTTACAGGGTTTGCATTTCTCCACCTGTGTGACCTTGACCAAGTCACTTAACAGACTGTGCTTAAACAATTGACAATTTGGGCTAGGATCCTTAATGGTCTCTTGGACTGGATACCCAATAAATAACTATGAACCTGTTTTGCCAACCTTTCCCTGCTGCATAGTTGATCTAATTTAGGAACTGTTATGTTAATATCATAGCACATTAATTGTTCAATACAATGCAGGCCATTTATTCTTCAAGGGCTGCAGGCACTGCATTCATAGATGAAACACTGAAATCAAATGTTGTTTACCAGCATTAATATCTGCATAAGTAATGGTTCTCTGTAATGTGGAATTACTCCAGTGACTTTTACTTTTTCAGAGACTGTGCATATTGACTTAGCATATCTTATCAGGTAGGAAATATTTCCTATGTACTCATCACAAATGCTCTACTATTTAAACTGTGCTACACATGGTTGGATCTTATGTTGTGATGCTAGTAATCTTTATACAATTTCATGTAGTTCATCCAAAGCTAACAATAACGTTCATGTAAATTGTTTCTTCACAACAATGACAGATGTACACAATCAACAAAGTGACTATAAATGTTGATGGGGATGGGGGCTGTCAATGAAGGTACCTTATGCCGCTATTATTATGTTAATTTTAACAATCTTTAATATGGCTTTGCAAGACTTGTGTACATGTGTGTGTGAATTAAGTTGGAATACTTTGGATACTGTGTTTGTGTGAAACAAATTTGAAATATGTTACTTTAGACATCATTACTGTTGTTATTAATTTTTGAAACAGACATCTAATAAGGATGCAGTCACCAATCTAACTATACTTGCTGGGTTTGGAATATGTCTGTGGATTAAAATGACTGACCCTGTTGAGCTGATAAGTGAAATTTGTACTTTTGTCATTATTAGTTAATATATTTTGTTTCGCTGTTTGCTGTAAAAATGTTCAAAACTACAAAGTTAAAACACACCCAAATTATTGTTGCTGTATTAAACATGAAATGTAATTTAAAACAATCAGGGAGGTAATTCCAAATAACACATGCATTTATGCATGGTCCTAAAAATGTGTGCAGGGTGCCCATGGTTTGAAAACAGCCTAGGACCCAAGGTACATTAATCTGTCACTGTATATATTTACAGATATGTATATTATATGATTACCTAGCAAAACAGCCAACACTCACATAAGTGAAGAAAGAAAGAAATAGCTAAAAAGATTGAAGCACAAAAACATGACCCCCAGTACCCCCTGCTAATTATATATGCTGTCTCTGATATCACAAAACAACAGGGAAGTGGCATATATTATTATTTATGTTTATGTAAAGAAGACTGAAGAATCATGACTGGACTAATAACAGAATAATGACTGACAAGATCATGAAGTGAAGTGAGCAAACATTTGAGGGAAAGCAGTGAGCAAAATTATTGCAACTGTAGATCAAATAATGAAGAGCAAATTATAACTAATGGGGGAAAAGTAATGAAATTCACTAACATATGAACTTGAAGAACTTAATAAAAACAGTGTTTTAATCTTGAGACTGGGATATTTCAAATACATATGATAAATTGTGCAATATATGGGTTCCATTGGTTTGGCCAACATCTGTGAATGTGTGTGTGTATATATACATATATATATATATATATATATATATATATATATATATATATATATATATATATATATATATATATATATATATATACACACACACACACACACACACACACACACACACACACACACACACACACACACACACACACACTCACACAGTCATGCAGGCTTGATTGAGATATAAAAATATAAAACACACATACATGGGCTTTGCAAAAATTTTAAAATATAACAGGAACATTTTCTAATAGCTGTCTAAAATTACACGTGTTGTACTAAACCATAACTCAAAACCATCTAAAATTTACCATTATATGTAATTCTGCACAAAATATCCATTATGCTTCATACCAAATGTACTTTAGTGCTTATTTAGTCACACAATTTGTGTTTTCTCCTGTTCTGCTTAATGGATTTAACACATTTGGCAGTAAAGTAGATCAGGTAAATCCATCCAGGTGTTCAGGCCTCATCTGTAAAATTTCCATTTATGAAATTATTTAATGAAAATATGAGCTGTAATGAACAGCCGTAATAAAATGCTGATGCCACTACTCATATTAACCTAAACAATTTTTTCAGTATGCATCATCCTGGCTTTCTGTGCCACTCTCCCACTGTCACATTTATTGTTTTCATTTTAACCTAGGTGAAATGTTTCCCAGAGCTGCTATATGCTTCTATGCTTTGAGATCATTTGATTACCTTAAAGCATCAGTACAGGTATGTCAGGCTTGGCCTGTGATGTAATGCATTGTAATTAGTGTAATGTGTGCGCTGATTTAATTTTAGTATCACAATACAGTTTGAACTAGATTTTGCAAAATAACACATATAATAGTAACTTACTTTTTCCTCATACTGTGTAATGACAAGCTGCATATTAATCTTGCTTTACTGTGTCTTCAAACATGCATTTTACACAAAAATGTATATGCATTAGGTGCTTTATCAAAGTTTGATTATGTGTATTAACCCATTTCTTACTTGGCTGAATTATTGCATGGCAGGCTTTTAATTCTAGAATTATTTTCATAGTATCACAATATAAACTGTAACCATTTGTCTGTGTGAATATCTTAAAGCAGAACATTTTTGTTTTCCATCTGCATACTTTTGTGCACTTGATTTTCTTTCTGTGATTGTATTCTGCTGAAGGATAGTTCTAGGCTACTAAGTGGTTATTGTATCAAATTTCTTAGCACAAAAAATATTGTCATAGTTTTTTTTTAAATTGTTATACATCAAATTCTGTTTTGTGATCCTCTGTTTCATGGAATATTTTCTACCTCCAGCTAAATGTAAAACCATTAGCTGTACTCATACTGTGCAGTCTGAGATCAGCTAAATATTATTTATTTATTTATTTATTTATTTATTATATCCTACTCCTTCTGACGCCATCTTTATTTCCTGGATTAGCTCTGGCTGCTGTGTGTCCCTGGCTACGGCGTCCTATACCATTCTCTCCATCCTGCTTGCCCTGAACTAGGCAATGAGAATCTTCCCTGCCTGAAGGCCAAGAACTAAACCTTATGTTAAGACTACTGGTCTCTACCTGAACTAAATAGAGCCAATTCTCTCCCTAAGCCTCATTCCCACAAGGAACCAAGAAAGTATGTGTTACAACTATTGTAGTAAAAAATATACTTGAATTATATAATTCCATGTTGTTGAAGACTGCTCCCTAGCCAGGACAGCCAGCAGCCTTACTCTAATCCTCTTTTCTCCTAAACCTTATCACACTACCCACGTGTAGTCTCTGTAGCTAACTCCTGTTTACCCTCAACTACTCCTAGACCTGACAACACTCTTGTAAAGCTACTTGCATTTTTATCCTTGTCCACTAGACGGCATCCTTCTCCTAGTATTTGCCTTGTAAATCTATCCCACTTTTCTGAAATACAATTATCAGACACATTGCTTTTTCTTTTCTTTGATATCCCAGTCCTGCTCACACCTGTATTTTCACTATAACTCACTCTCCTCCACACACATCTCCACCTTACCGCAGCAGTCAGCTCTTCACTGATTGTTCTTCGGGTCCTCTTCCTTCACTGGCTCTACCCTCCTTCCATTTCCCACTCTCCTGCTCTCCAAATCCCACTACCTTTCACTATCTTGCTCCTGTGCCCTGTGTTCCCTGATCTCTACTTCTACCCCTCATCCTCTAGCCACCCTCCTTTCTGAATAATACCTAGAATTAACACCTAATTCTATGTAGATTATATCTTTTTCCAGCCTACTCTACCTGATCCTGTGAAGCTCTCGCTTCCAGTCAGTACCCGCCTGGATCTATCTTTCTCCGCCCCTTTCTACCCCTAACTTCCTTACCAATCCCTTAATACTTGTAACTTCCTTTCTGACCACATAAATATATCCTACTCCTTCTGACGCCATCTTTATTTCCTGGATTAGCTCTGGCTGCTGTGTGTCCCTGGCTACGGCGTCCTATATCATTGTAAGCAACGCATTGTTGTGCTTGAAGTGCTTATATCACTGAATATTAACGAAAACTTGTGGAATTAAAAGTGTTTACTCAAAAGAATGCTCAACTCAGCTATATAAAGTGTGCCAGTCAAATTATCTCTGTTAACGGCTATTCTGTGCATGCATGTTGCACATGGAACAAGATACACGCTGTTTTAGCCACTTTCTGGACATCCAAGGCTTCTTTTAGTGTCATGGTCTCTTTCATTATTGAAATGCTGAAATAGGTTAGCGTTTTGGTGATTCCAACTGTTATTAGGGGATTCCTGCTTATTTTTTTATTCTTTGTGCTGTTTTTAAAACAGAAAACGCCAAGGTAATCAAGCATTTCTGATAACCAGACTGAATATACCAGTAGGAAGTCTGTAGATACTTCACATAGACATGGTAACAGTAATCTAAGAAAACATTGTATAGGGTTAGCGTATTTGGGTTACCCGGACTGTTGTTAGTGGATGCCTGCTCATTTTAGACTCTAAAAGCTACTACTTAGAAAACGTTGTATAGGATTAGCGTTTTTGGTTCATCCGGACTGTTATTAGCGGATGCCTGCTCATTTTAGACTGTAAAAATTACTATCAGTATAGACATCACCACATTAAATTAGCGATTCTGCTAACAGGTCTGTATATATGGGGAACTTGCATACTTTACACTTTAATAGCCACTTACCGTAAGAGAGCTTGAATTTTACACTACTAATTACAAGATAATTATGCTATTATTAGAAAGCTGTTACATTTACAGTAGAAAACCTGCTCTAGTACTTTTAATGCTGTCTGGATATATATATAGGGGACGTGTTATATTTCCACTTATATGCCGCCTCACATATAGAAAATAACATGTTAGATCTACGCTCTTGGTAAATGCCTGCATAGAAAATTAACTTGACAAATGATGCTATAACAACTGCTTTCTACAGAGTGTGCTTAGGATTGTATGGCAATAAGCTGTCCTATTTATATGCTTTGTGTTTTTACAACTGTAGTTAAGTGTTACACATATATTACTGCCTCATAGTCTATGAATAGTAACTGTACTATCAGAAGCTTTAAAGGAAGTTTTTTCTGCTTTCATAATGCTGTTAAACTATGCTGAGATACCTAACTAGCCTCTAGGTATCAGTGATTACATAGAAATGTATTAGTATGACAAGTCCTATACAACCTTTCCTATTCTTCTATGAACCTAATATGTTCTTGCATTGATTGTATTCTAATGTTTTATAGTGCTGAATTTTCTAAATGCATTTACCTATACTCATAAATGGAAATAAGTTTACTTAACAGCCACATCATTACCATTCTGACCATTTGTAGGTACTGCCACTTAATCTGATACTTGTATTGGGTAACTGCTATTTGGCCAGCTACTAACAAACTGTTTACCTTACCATTTTGTCTTCTCTCTCCCTTTATTTACCCAGCTCTCCATCCTGCTTGCCCTGAACTAGGGAATGAGAATCTTCCCTGCCTGAAGGCCAAGAACTAAACCTTATGTTAAGACTATTGGTCTCTACCTGAACTAAAGAATAGAGCCAATTCTCTCCCTAAGCCTAATTCCCACAAGGAACCAAGAAAGTATGTGTTACAACTATTGTAGTAATAAATATAATTGAATTATATAATTCCATGTTGTTGAAGACTGCTCCCTAGCCAAGACAGCCAGCAGCCTTACTCTAATCCTCTTTTCTCCTAAACCTTATCACACTTCCCATGTGTAGTCTGTGTAGCTAACTCCTGTTTACCCTCAACTACTCCAAGACCTGACAACACTCTTGTAAAGCTACTTGCATTTTTATCCTTGTCCACTAGACGGCATCCTTCTCCTAGTATTTGCCTTGTAAATCTATCCCACTGTTCTGAAATACAATTATCAGACACATTGCTTTTTCTTTTCTTTGATATCCCAGTCCTGCTCACTCCTGTATTTCCATATAACTCACTCTCCTCCACACACATCTCCACCTTACCACAGCAGTCAGCTCTTCACTGATTGTTCTTGGGGTCCTCTTCCTTCACTGGCTCTATCCCGCTCCATTCACCCTATGGGCTCACTCCACTCCCCTACCCTGCCCCCAATTCCCACCTTCCCCCAGTGCTCCTACATTTATACACCCAAACCACACCCCTACACTAACCACCAATCAGAACATCCCAATCCTTAAAGTGACAGAACCAACACTTCCAAGTCTCATCTTAGTAAACCACCTAACTTACCCGTATCTTTACCCTATATACAACTCTGCCATAATGCCATTCATATCAACCTCTCCACATCTGAAGATACTACTTCTATCTTCCCTCATACCTATTCTTACTATATCTTATCTACTTACATTTTATGAACATCTCCACCACATAAACCTTTGTTACCCAACAAAGCAAACCTCCTCACCACCATTAGCACACTCTCAAAGCCATTTAAACACACCCAGCACAATAGCCTACCTACCAGCAAAATATCACAGACTGACTCACATCAGATACTACAGGCCAAAAGCTAGGAAATCTCAGTTCCTAACATGTAAACCTGTACAACTTACACTTAGAATTCAACTCCAATCCTTAATAGATGGAGATATACATCCCAATCCAGGGCCAAATTCTATCCAGTCCAGAGAGACCTATAACACAACCCCCATTAGTGCTCAACTCCTTACCAGACCTCCCAGCTCATTATTGATAGCCCATCTTAACATCAGGAGCATGCCCACCTACATGCTCTCATGGATGTGCATTCATTTGATATCCTCTGTCTCACTGAAACTTGGCTTAAACCATCTATACAAGACAATGAATTTATACCACCAGGGTACAGAATCTTAAGACTAGACCGAAAAGCTAAGAAGGGAGCTGGAGTAGCTATACTATACAAATCTGGATTACAGGTGACCTCTATTGACTCTAAACCCCCTCTAACTAGTAATGAAGAAATACTTATCTCCAAAATTCAACTCAATAACTGTAAATCCATCTATATTATTGCTGTCTACCTTCCCCCAGGGAATAACTCTAACACCCTAGAAAATGTCCTAAATTGGCTTTCCACCAACTATCCCCAAGAAACAATAGTACTCGGTGACTTTAATATCAACTGGAAAAGCTGTACTTCTGAACAGCCTTCTACTCATATTAACCTACACGGGTTCACTCAAACTATTAGCTCCCCCACAAGGACCAATAAACGTAATAACAATGAAAACACCCTAGACTGGATTTTGATAAATAGACATCACCAAACTTATAAAGTAGGGACTCTCCCTGAGGATATAAGCGACCATGCACTCACCTTCATAATCAGATTTAAGACTGACATCCCTAGCCCATTCACCTATAGAACAATAAGGAGTAGCAAAACTTTTAACCCTGACATCTTCCAAACTGAACTTAAAGCATGCAACTGGTCACCCCTCAAAAACTTACCTCTGGAGGATCAGTAATCTACTTTAATACTAAATTCTTAGGTATTCTAGACTTCCATGCTCCAAAAAGGACCATTAGAACTATGAATAAACCTGTCCCCTGGCTCTCAAAAGTGACTAAACAAAAAATGCATCTCAGAAATAAAGTCTGGGCCAAGTGGCATACTACTAAAAGCCCAGAGGATCACTTAAAATTCAGACAGTTAAGAAATGATACAAAAAAGCCATTCTGTCAGACAAAAGAAACTATTACATTCAACTCCAACTTATCCAGCAAAACAAACCACAAAAATTCTGGGCAGGGATTAACACACTTTTACACCTGGGCCATTCTGTCACACCTACCCCAGTAGGTACTGACCATGATAGTCCAAAGCAAATTGCCAATACCTTTAACACATTCTTCACTGAGACCATTCAGTCTCTTGCCAATCAACTAACTCCTGACAGCTCATCTCTGACTTCCTCTACTACTACCTTACCTCCCTCATTTCATCTCAAACCTGTCCCTACATCCCTTATCCGTACCCTTATTCTGAAACTCAAAACTACCACCCCCGCAGCTGATCTCCTACCTGCAGAATATCTGCAAAAATCTGCAAATGCCATAGCCTATCCCATCTCCATCCTGATTAACAGAACTATCTCTGAGGGAACTATTCCATCTATTTGGAAGATCTCACATATTATCCCCCTGCATAAAGGTGGAAACTCCAGGGAATTATCCAACTATAGACCTATTGCTATACTATCTCCACTGGCAAAAATCATGGAGAAATGCATTCATAAGCAACTGTTAAAACACCTAATAGATAACAACTTATTAGCTAACTGCCAACATGGCTTCAGGCCATTTCACAGCACTACCACTACCCTTTTATCCTTCTCTGACTGTATAAACAAAAATTGCAATACCAACAATCTATCATCAGCCCTCTTTATTGATCTCTCTAAAGCCTTCGATATGGTTAACCACCAACTTCTCATAAACATACTCAAAAAGCTATCTCTAAATGCACTGGCTATACAATGGTTTAAATCCTACTTAAACAATAGGCAACAGGCAGTTCTGTGGGAGAACAGCTTATCTCCCCATCTTTCCATCGCACTCAGTGTCCCTAAAGGCTCTATACTTGGACCTCTTCTATTTTCTATTTTTATCAGTGACCTGCATTCTATAATTCCTCAAGCTGCCGTAATACAATACGCAGATGACTCCACATTAATATGCTCAGCTCCCACTCCATCAGACCTTCAGTCCCTCACCCAAAATGTGTTTAACACAGTAGAAGAATGGTTAATACACCATTGCCTTATCTTGAACCCCAAAAAAAACAAACTCCTTCTTTTTACTCCCACCCATACGGCCACCCCACTATACTTTACTGTTACATCAAACAATGGAACCATCATATCCCCTGACTCTACCACAAAGCTACTAGGGGTACTAATTGATAATAACCTTAACTTTGATACTCGCATTAACAGTACCATAAAAACAGTAAAAAAAAAACTAGGCTCCCTCTATAGAATCAAATCCTTTCTTACCCCACTAGTAAGGGCTACTATTGCCCAGACCCACTTAATCTCCACCCTCCTCTACGCCTTCCCTATATATACTAACCTCTCAAAAAACAACTTGAACAAACTGGCTGTCTCCTACAACAATATTGCTGGATTTGCAACAGGCTCTATATTCAGAACCCATCAATGTACTAATTATGAACAACTAGGATGGCTAGAGTTTCCAGATTTACTTCTATTCAAACAATTAACAGTTGCCTACAAAATCCTGTATCAGCCTAATAACACTCCAGTTCTTACCAACCTTATCACCCCCTATAACAACCTTAAGACCCTATGCTCATCTAATAAAATATTAGTACAAATAGGCAAAACCTACAATAAGGCTCGTGACTCTCTGTTCTCTAATACCATGGGTAAAACCTGGAACTCTCTCCCCAGTGACCTGACCTCCCTTTCTTCACTAACACAATTTAAAAGCAGGCTAAAAACCTACCTTAAATCCCATTGGTTATGCCCCTGTGTGAACCCAGACTAACTACTCATGCTTTTTTTACAAAGACCCCTGTCTTATTAACTGTATATACTAATTGCCTATTGAAAACCATAAAGATAACAGGCCTTATATTTTATTAAAATCTCTTCGTCAATATCCCTAAAATGTCATCAACACTACCTACCTATGGTAACAAATGTTACAAGTCATATGATTCTGTAATCAAACATGTTTTGAAGTGAAAATATTTGCTTATATATTAATGTACCCACATCGGTAAAATCTATCATGTATAAAATAGCTTAATCTTGTATTGTACCTGTACCTGTGAAATATTGTTATTTATATATATAAATTTTACTGTGTTTTCGAGGAGCTTTTCTCCCCGGGCCTCTGCTGAAAATGGACATATATCCAGCTGGACTAGCCCGGTCAACAAATGTAAAATAAATAAATAAAATAAATAAATACATTTGCATTTGTTTACCAGGAAGGTCCACTGGGCCAGGTGAGCCCATTTTTCAGTGGGGGCCCGTGGAGAAAATCTTTAGAAGGTTAAACAACAAACACCATATAAATCCATGATATTAACAAAACAATACAAGAGTTTACATGTGATGTAATCGCTAGTTATAGTTAAGCACACAATTGATTATATATATATTTACAAAACAATGGAGGGTATACTGTGTTATGTAAACAGTAATTTAAGCTAGGCACACTAGATAATTTATATATATTGTGTGAAAGAAGACGTGGGTGAGTTATGGTTGAACTAGTACACATATAGCAATATGATCATTATGTTGTATTCAAATAATTGATGTAGATATTATATAGCATTTTGCAGTAGAGAGAGTGAGTTCCGAGAAATAGAAAGTTAATTTAGTGAAGAGAGAAGTTTTACTAAAAGTGAATAGATAGTTTTTACAGGGAGTAGAAGTGGTTAGAAAGCTGTGGAGTAAAGATGGAGGGAGTCAGGTATTAGGGAGGGTTGATTTAGCACAACATCAGTGCCAGAGAGAAGAAAGATGTTTGAGGAACCTTTTTAAGGAGAACAGGATTACTGGTGGTTTTGATTGCTGATGGAAAAGAGTTCCATAGCTTAGAAACGGTGAAAGAGAGAACATTTGTCCATGTGGAAGGTTTGGCTTTGTGACGTTGAGCTGTAGTTTGTTTTCTGATCTGAGAGCTCTGTTAGGATGATACAAAGTCAGTATAGATAATAGAGAATGGCACTTAGAATCAAACACTAAATACATAACAGTGCAAACGCGGTATAGAAAAGAGTCGTACAGGAATTTACACTTATCAAACTGCTTACTATAAAGGTTATACAACATGTTATTAGATACCTTTCTTTATTCTGATGTTTGGATATCGGTAATGGTTACTGTTGATATGATACCACAACCCCATGCACAAGATGGAAAGAAGGGGGGGTGATGCCGATTTAAATACACAGGGGCATTATCTGAGACTACCAAGAGGTGATGTATTTTCTAATGAGTACTACTGTAATTTTTCAAAATAAAAGAGTTGTAATCACAAATATGGTCCAATAGATAATTCAGCTATTCTTTATAGCTGAAGTTGTTGCTTTTGTTTTTAGTATCTGTTGCACCTTGCCTTTAAAGGCCAGGGAACAAAACACTTAAAAAGGATGTTAGCCTGCAGCTGCTTGTTGCTATGGGGCATTTTAAAGAAATTGTCTTTGCATAATACAATGCTTTGTGACTGCAACCTTGCCAAAGTTTAAGCATTCTCTGTCAGGAAGATCTTTTCTGTTTAGCAACAGACCACATAGAATAAGCTAAGAATAAAATAATATTAAGGGGGGGTTCAGACAAATATAGAGGGTTATTGCAGTGTAATGAGTCACACTATATAAAAAGGAAGAAGGCAGTTATTTATTCCTTTTAAATGGACAGTGCAGTAGGAAATGTTAAATATATGCTTATGGATGTTTGCACTGCTCTGCATTCTGTACAGCTTAACAGACTGAGCAGATGGTGATGAATTGATCTATCTGTCATAAATATGGAGGTTGTGCAGCTTTGTGAAGAATAAGCCTGCACAATTCAATTGCCTGATGAGGAAGATGGTACTGGAAATCATGGATAAAGAAAATATATGTGACTTGAATTTATCCAAGAATAAGTGCTCCTTGCTCAACAGCAGTGGCAGGACAGAGTGTACTTGGTTGCATCTTGAAAATAGAAGTCTGATGGATTCAGATGTCATGCTTCCACTCTCTGTTTGGGAGCCTGGTGTAGCTTCAGTTTGTGAAGTTCGTGCAAGTAAAGTAGCGGCAGCTGGACTGAAACATTAGAGTGATCACTTGAGTTCTTTAACAGTGCTGAATAAGTTGAGGGGGCCACATCCCTTCTGATCATAAGAATTGCTTGATAAAAGGACTGTTAAAGAATTATTTGACAAATTCTATAGAAAAAGATAGATAACAGTCAAACATGTAGATGTAAAGGTAAAGTGGAGGACATAAGCTGGACATTGGGAGAAGGTATAGGATGATCTTCTTGTATACATAGGGTAGTTAATGCAGTATGAGTTTTTAAAACACGTTTATTGAATCATCACTTGTGGCATAAGCAAACCTACATTTATATGAAAGAAAACAAACCATATTAACTGGTTTAAATTCACAAACATTATACATCATATACATTCTTTTGTACAATGTAGTCAATCCAATATTGCATAAAATGGTCAATTCCTGCCTTACTTTAAACCTAATTTCTCCTCCAAAACATTTTCCTGCATGTATTTTTTCTACAATTTCCATGTTTGTCTATGTAATTTGTTCCTACCCTTTTCTAAAGATCCCGTTTCTAGTTCTTTTATCTCTATTACAATATTGACTACTTCAACATTGCTTGGTTTAGACTTTGATTTCCATTTTCTAGTAACTGTTTTTTGTCAGCTATCAGAATTAAACTTAACAAAGCCTTACTGTCTAGACAATTCAGATCCTGTATCCCAGCTCAAAAAATAATTTCCTTAGTTACATCCATTTGCTTAATAAGTATTTCTGGCACAGTACCCTGTAGGGAATTTTAAAAAATTGCCAACTCATTACACTCCCAAAATATATGTTCCCAGTTATCATTTTCTTCCCCATCACATCTACAGCATTAGCCATTTACCTGAGGAAAAATTCTTTGGAGTCTGCATGACGTATGAAAGTTCCTCCTCAAACACTTCCAAGCAAAAATGTCTATATTTTGTTTCATATTTGGGACCATACATGTATTATCCCATTATTTCTTTATGAACTGCTTATCCATTCTCTTTTCCCAATCTTTTCTAATATCCTCCGACTGATTCATATACTTATCATGCAGTATTTTATATGTTCTATTAATTATCCCTTTTGAACAGCAGCTTCTCTTCTAGATTCAACTAAAAACTGTATCAGTGCCGGTCTTTCATTTAGGGTTCCCCTATCCCGTTTTCTTTGCCTATACTCTGATATCAATCCATGCAGTCCAAATGTTTTCTTGTTCTCTTCCCATCCTATTACCTTTCCATCTTATAGGTTCATAGGTCGGTACTAGGCTATCGGCCCTAGCCATAACAATTCCCTGGCTATTTCTTCCCACACTATTTACTTCCCTACTTCTTTGATTATTTGTTCCCAGTGAACTTTGTTCCTTTGCAAGTTTCCTCCAGTAAATGCCAGCCCCCTCTTGCTTATTCTTTGTACTCCTAACCTAATTGCAATCATCCCTTCATTCTTGTGTTGGCTAAGTTCTTACATCTCTTTCTAGTACATTATGAATATATTATCTGTATGACTGTCGACTGTTGTTATTCTCCTTAAAGATCTGCATCCAAAATCCCACTCTCTCATTATTTCTTGAATATACTCCTTGCTTCATCATCATCTCTTTCAACTTAGAACTGTAGCTTTCTGCTTGTGCTATATAAGACCCTTAACTGTGTAGCTCTAAAATATCCCTTCAAGTCAGGTAATCCTAAACCACCTTGTTCTATTGGAAGGGTCATCTTGTCCCAATTGAATCTTGCCCTTTTCCCCTTTGAGATAAAATTCTCCAAGTCTTTATTAATTAATATCTACACCTTCTCATTTGGTTGATAAAAATATGCCTACCCTGTGTATAAAACAGGACTAAAACATTTTACTGTTTGTATCTTGCTATCTATATCCATAAGCATGAGCTTCCAATTTTTCAGTTTCTTCTGTTATTATTTGTTTAGTCTCTTCCCACATATTCTTAGCTGCAATAATAGAATCCTTTTTAACCCTACTTCTAAATGCTTCATTTTATCATGTCCCATAAATATAGGTATTGCTGCACTAATTCATGCGTGGATACAAAGTTCACAGCTATAGCCTTTGTTTTATCTTATTTAATTTTATATTCCCAAAAAAACTGAAACAGTTTCTGAATGTTCCACAACACTGAGATGTCCTTTTCTGGTTTTATCAGGTACAAAATAATATTGTCTGCATCTTTTCTTGGTTACCATACCAGTTATATCTTTGAATTTCTAAGCCCCTTATTTTCTTGCCGATGGCTATAAATATAACAAAAAGTGGTAGGAATATGATATACTGAAGCATTTGTCATGTTAGTTGGGTATATAAGCAGTGATATTTGCAGTTGAGTTTTTTCTTCTGTTGTTACTCTCACCTTCTGCTGCACTGATATTGCAATAATATTGCCAATTTCAGGGTTCTTATGTTCAAGAAAAAAATGTGAATTCTACACAACTTAGTACATTCAGATGTAGATTGACTGCAATCCACATTTCTGAAAATTTTGCTGCAAATGAAAGTTTATCTAGGAAGAGAGCCTGAATACTTTCTGTGTGGGCAAAAACACCAACATGCACTCCTGCTACATTATTGAGTATAGTAAATTCCAAGTTTATTGCACCTCAAGGAAGGTTGTTCAGTGACTTTAGACAAGTGCTCACTCACAGGGCCGGCAGCAAAATCCAGGCTTTGCTGCAGTGATCTGTAACTGAATAGATGAGTTCCAAATAGGATTTAAATGCAGATAATCTGCCCAACACCACAAACAGTTCATGTCCCACTGCCTGTATTTCATAGCAAACATTGCATGTTTTGTACTGAAGAAGATATAACGTCAGACATCCCACCAGATAAAATCAGTATACGCACAAAACAGTAACACAACTCTCGCAGATTTTATAAAGAGTTGTTGTTCCCAGTCAGTAACAGCCTGCATTTCATTGCTGGAACCTGTGTTTTGAGAGACTGCCTTCCAGACTATCTGCAGATATACAGAGCTGAGTATATATTTTTTGGTTATAGAGTTTGTTAATTGTTGCTTAGATCTCTGATGAAACTGTTGTCTCCCTGTTCTGAGAGACTGATCTGCAAATATACAGAGATGAGTATATTTTTTTGGTTTTTAGAGTTTGTACTGTTAGTTGTTCCTTAGATCTCTGCTGAAACTACCCCCCCCCCCGCCATTTTTGGTTTGTAGTTTAAATTTGGTGGCTTTTGCAGTTGCCCGCCCCACTGTAGATTTGATCTGGGACACTCCCCCAGTCCCCATCTCTTTAACACATTCTACCTAATAAACTTTTTCTGCACTTGCTTTTAGTCTTTTTTAATTTAATTGCATTTTTTAAACTGTGTTCTAATATTGCTATAAACTCAAGTGTGCTAGCTTGCACTGCATGTGAATTGTTTTTACTACTGTTTTTGCTACTTTTCTGTAAAAAACAAAAACAAAAAAAAAACTGTAAGCCTGTTTCCTACCATTCCTGTAACTAGTGTTCCAGATACAGATTTGCTGTATCCAGGACTGTATGTAAGCCCTGGTCCCATGGTCCCATTCATGAATTAAGATAATTTATTTCTAGTTAATTTATATTTTCTGACTGGTTGTTCTATTCGTAAAGGTATAAGTATGTCATATTGTAGTTTCTAGTGCTACATTTGCATACCTGATCCGTAATTGGATTTAACAAGAAATATTTTTTATATGGGTCTAAAAGTGATGGATAGAGCAAATAATAATTCCTGGATTTAGGTTGTTTCAGGAGTTATATGTTGTGTATGCTTATACAACTGAATTTTTTAGATATTTTCTGGGTTTTGCCAATCAATGTTTTTGAACTGTAGGCTCGTAATGGAAGCCACATATCTTAATGTTTTAATATGAGCGTTAGAAATACTATGAATGTGTTTTTAAAAAAGTTGTAGGATAAGCTGTTGTTTTAATAGTATGAATGTTGATTAGTTAATTGTTCAATTAACACTGATCTTTGTATATAAATAGTGAGCTTTTCTTGTGTAATTTGTAACCTGATGAAGCACACTGTGTTGTGAAAGAAAGCTCTTTTTATAATAAAAACAGTTTTATTCTTCTTTTTTCATGGTGGTTCCTAGCAGTTTTATTTATCTATATCCAGGACTGTATGTAAGCTTCTGAGCCCCCCAAACCTTTCTGTGTTGGAGGGAAGCTTTCTAGCTTATCAGTGGGAGTGGTAAGCACCAGATAACCTGTCTACCACATAAGGAGTGGTTCTGGCCCAGAAATTGTAGTTATTTGCCGTTTGGGCAATCTCTTCCATCTCTCTCAACTTTCTGATTTGAAAGCCTGCATTTTCACTTGTTTCTGTCCCTTAACTCGTCTAGTGCAGATACAGATTCTTAGTTTTAGCATTTAAATTTGCTTATTCATGCTCAGCACTTGTTCAGAACTTGTAAGCACTAAATAAGATATTAATTCCTATAGCACTCAGTCTTCCTCATTACCTAGAGGAAAACAGTTTTTGTACTTACTTTTCTCATTTGCATAGAGAAAAACAGCTCTTGTACTCACTTTCCTCACTTATCTAGAGGAAAATAGTTTTTTATTCAGGCATGTCCAAGGGTCAGCTCCCAGTGTTCTCTCCTGTCTATCTGATGAATCTGGGCATCTTGAGGCAATGTAGAAATTGCCTCATGTACACAGACAACCCTCTCCTCCTACCACCCAACACTACAACCTGTGAGAGATGCATTTATCTAGCCAAACTGGAGGTAAAGCTCTCTCCAACCAAGACTGAACTTGACAGTCATGAGGAGAAGGTAAACATTTGCACCACACCACACTCATCACATAGTTTCACTAAATCTACACCACCAAAATCCACACATAGTAACACAAAAACATTCATGGAGGCTCTCAATAATAATCTGTCTAAGCAACAGAGACCTTCAAAGCAGAAACGCAAGCAACCTCCATCCCCCAACACAACCCAAATGACACACAGCCCACAGACTCAGTGTGCCACTCAACCACAGCCAATAAGCCAAAACAATATACCCAACACACAAATCATAGGTGACTCTATAGTCAGGCACACTGATGTCCCACTCCCCAGGCTAAACAAGGAGAAGGTTACTGTCAGCTGCCTGTCGGGTGCCAGGATCCGCCACATAACCCACGCACTCAGGTCACTCCATAATAAGTACAAATATGACTCTGTCATTGTCCATGTTGATGTGAATGACCTGAGATGTACCTCCCTGGCTACATGAAAAGAGACATGGAAGAGCTCTCCAATCTAGTAGCCCAGGCAGGTATGACCCTAGCCCTGAGTAGCATTCTGCCATTGCCCCAAATTATACTGCAGTACAAGGTCAAAATGACTGACTTCAACAATTGGCTAAGCTTCTGGTGTCATTCTAAGGGGATCCAGTATCTGTCTGCTTGGGATGACATGGTCGACAGACTATGATGCTTTGCTACAGATGGCCTGCACCTGTCGCCCCTGGGATTCCAGATACTGGCTAAGGCTCTTGCTGCCCCTATAGTGCCTTTTTTAGGCAAGGTTCAAATAACAAATTCACCACCGTAACAGGAACAGGCAAGCAAAATCTCAGGGTAATGCTACTCAATGCTAGAAGTTTTAATCTCAAAATGCACTCACTCGAGGCACTCCTTAAAATGGAGAACATCGATATCTGTGCAGTGACTGAGACCTGGTTCAAGGCTGCAGAGAGCACTCCTGCAATACCAGGCTATAACTCATACCACACTTTTGAGCCATTTAACCTGGATCAAAACACCAAAGGCGGAGGTGTGTCCATATTCATTAAAGATATCCACACCTCCAGGCTAGTTGCTCAGCATAATGCATCCGAGGTTATCCAAGTGCAACTAACTCTGGGAAAACCTGCAATCCAAATTATAGCTTGCTACAGATCCTTCACCATGCCCCAGGATTCCCACTCCTCTTTTCTTGATGTACTGGAAAATATTAGGGTTCAACCAAACACCCTAATAATGGGTGACTTCAACTACCCCACCATTAACTGGGAAAACTACTCGTGTACCAACTCCTTAGCTCAACGCTTTCTGGAATTCATAAACTCCAATGCCCTGGATCACCTTATCCACACCCCCACCAGGTGCAACAATATCCTAGACCTAGTCATTACCAACATGAGTGACAAACCTGAAGTCAACTTCTTGTTGGTTTGATCCGACCATAAGCTAATCACCCTTGATATCCACATCCCACCCCCCATTAAGGAACCCACGGTAATAAATTTCTCCAAAGACAACTTCATGCTTCTTAAGACAGAAGTGATGAACTTAATGACACCCATGCAGATGGACAATACATTTACAACTGCTGAATCCTACACAAATGCACTCTATAAGCACTTACACGAGTGCATGGATCATGCTATCCCAAACAGAACCAAGACGCTATCCTCCAAAAAAAGGAAGCCAATCTGGTGGTCCCCTGCCATAAAGAAACTGTACAACAGAAGGAAGAAACTGTTGCAAAAGACAGTAAAATCCCATGAGTGGAGGAGCTCCCTGGTCAGCCTCAGTAAGACGCTGAGATCCCTTATAAGATCCTCCAAAGCTAGTTACAAAAACAAAATCACCACTAATTCTAAGGACAACCGCAAAGCATTCTATAGTTATGTCAAGAATCTCAATGGCAACACCCAGATCTGCTCTGAGTTACAGCACAAAGGCAAGAAAATTCCAGAACCAACTGATATTGCCAACATCCTGGCAGATAGGTTCAGTGCTAACTTTACCCCCCCACCCCCTAAAGGGCCCATATCTATACAGGAAGACTGCAGAGTCTCTGTAATCACAACTACGCAGGTAAAAGCTGCACTCTCTAAAGCCAAAAATACAGCATCCATGGGACCAGACAACATCCCAGGCTGCGTTTTACATGAACTTCCAAACAAACTGGCTCCCCACTTAAACAACATGTTCAATAATAGCCTCGCATCAGGCTTTGTACCCACTGAATGGCACACAGCAACAGTTATCCTACTCCACAAAGGGGGAGCCACCACTGATCCCGGGAACTATCGACCTATTAGCCTGACGAGCCTGGTCTGCAAGGCCATGGAACGTATCATCATGGAACTCATAAACAAAGACATTGGTAACCTCCAAACTCTGGATCCCACCCAGTTCGGCTTTGTGAAAGGCAGATCATGCCTCCTGAACCTGATCGACTTCTTTGAGGCAGTCACCAAAGCCGTAGATGAGGGTAAGGTGGTTCACACAGCCTATCTTGACCTCGCCAAGGCTTTCGACACCATCCCGCATTCTGGAATTGTAACTAAACTCACTAAACTAGGTATAAATCCTTACATCACAAGATGGGTTGCCAACTGGCTCACTGTCAGAACCCACACTAGAAAAGTTGCAGACTCCAAATCTGACCTCAAAGCAGTGACAAGTGGAGTACCACAGGGTTCCGTCCTGAGACCTCTCCTCTTTGGTATCTACTTCTCTGAAGTACAGGCTAACACCGAAGGCCTCTGGCTAATGAAGTTCACAGATAACTGCAAACTAGGAGCCATAGTCAAGTCCCCAAATGATGTGGACATCCTGTACAAGGGCCTCGCTGAGACAGATACCTGGTGTCAGCACCATGGCCTCAAGCTCAATGCCAAAAAGTGCAGTGTCATCCCCTTTGGTAAAAACTCTGTACTCATGAACTACCACATAGGCAGCAATCTACTTAACACCGAATGTGTGATAAGAGACCTTGGGACCCAGGTGGACAGTAGTTTCTCCTTTGATAGTCACATCGCCACAGTAGTCAGGAAGTCCTTCTACATGGCACACCTCATCAGAAAAGGGTTCTCATCCAGGAAAAAAGCGGTCATTATTCCCCTCTACTCAACACTCATTAGACCCATTATAGAGTACAATGCCCCTTTTGGAATGTACCTCACAAGACATCTGCAGCAGCTGGAAAGGCCACAGAAGTACCGCACAAAGAGGATTACTGGCCTCAAACAAATGCCCTACACTGACCGCCTCAAAAAACTCCAGCTTTAGTCCGTAGCATATCGCCTACTCCAAGGTGATCTCTGCCTAACATATAAAGCTATGTCAAACCCAGAGCTGTTGGACATGCAGCACCTAAAGAAATCCCAACCCCTCCAAGCTACATGCTCTAGGGACCTAAACCTTGTCACCACAATAAACAGGACATGCTGGAGGGATAGATTCCTGTCCCAGAGACTTCCCATACTCTGGAACAGACTCCCCATCTATGTCAAGCAAAGTTCTTCATTAGCACTCTTCAAGAAAAATCTTGTTGAGTTAATGGGAAATAGGAAATACACCCCAGGGATCACTTCTGTGTCTCTGCTTGACAATGGCACAGGAAAATAACTTTCTTGGGTGGCGTAAGCCAGGGAACCTTGTTGGCTAGGTTACGTAGACCCTTGGGCCGATAGCCTAGTACCTACCAATGAACCTATGAACATATCAGTCTAGTTTGATCTAACTAAAAGCATACCTGCAACACTGTTATTTTTTGATTGGATAATTGGGCTGGTTTCTGTTTCTCTGCCTTTAATAGCCAGTGTTTTAAACCAGTTGTACATATTTGCTCAAGCTGTTCAAAGCTGCAGTGTGAGACCTTCTGCCATTTGCTTTGCTGTGATATTGGAAAAATATATGTTTATTTTCAACTCATTTTGCACTTCTGTTTTACTGTATATCTGTGTAATCTGTGCAACTGTTTTTTTTGTCCCACCCACCTTGTCTTGGTGGCTTTGCGTTGACCACATATAGTATAAAGCTGATACTGGACACTCCCCCCAGTCACATTACATCAGCTCATTCTACTTTTTATCGTGAGAACTTAGTAAAGGCCACCCCTTTAGTATCTGAACCTTGAATTATGTCATTATCTTCTGTCTCTTCACTTTCTACTAAAAAACAAAAATGTACCTCTTTCTACTTCATTTTGCTAGTTGTGCTTAGGAGTTCAACTGCATTTAGTTTGCCGTATTTATTACGCTGCTTTATTTGTGCTGCCTGTTACTGTTGTGACTTGTGAGCTACTGTTTCAAAGCAATCTACTGAGTAACTATATTTCATTGTTATCTACTGCAATTCATTACTGTTTAACTGCATTTTACTGCATTTTGTTGCTGTTTAACTGTACTTTTTCATACTGCGAGTTCTATTCCTTTGACTATAAGTGATTAATCTGTGCTTCATTGTGAGTTTTTTCTTACTGAGTTCTTAACCTTAAAATTGAGTAGCATAGTCTAGATACAGGTCTGTGGCATCCAGAGCTTCAGCTGCATGGTTTTTAACCCTTTCTGAGGTATTCCAGCTACACGTTTTCTCTTAGTAGCACTTGTGTTATCATCTAGTAGTATTACTTGTAGACCTTCCTCCCTTTACCCTCTTAGCTCTTTCAGTTTCTGACAAATATGGATGGAAAATTTCCTACATTTTCTCTTGCCAGTCTGGTCGATATGGGCATTCTGAGACAGTGTAACAACTGCCTCATGTACATTGACAACCCTGGGCTACTACCACCTAGGAACACAATTTGTGAGAGATGCAAATACATCAAGCACCTACTGTCATTGCTCTTTCCCCCACAAACTACTATATCTGGCGGTTTACCATCAGAAGGTTGAACCTGACCCCATTGAATGATGGGATCATCGACCCGCTTCTGCGAAACTGACAATGTCGAATTCTGACATTGTCGAAATACAACTGGCCGTAAACCTCAGAATGGGCTTTAACATGGGTTGAGATAGGGGCGAGATTCGTACTTCGACAATGTCAGGTTTGACATTGTCGCCATTTGGCCTCCAGGCATCGACTGAAGTAGGTTTGACCGAACCCACTTCAACCTTCTGATTGTCAGCCTACCTGGTACTGAGAAGGTTGGCAACACAAACACCACACCTCAAACACCAGCCACACCTACACACCACACTCCCACATATACAGAGGCCCTCAACAAAAGCATACCCAAACAAAAGAGATCTCTGAGGCATATACACATGCAAACTCTACTGCCCACCTCACCACACACCACACATAGTCCACACACTTGTGTCTCACAGCCACTAAAGCCTAAACATAAACCCAACATATTAGTCATAGTAGACTCCATTGTGAGATGCACAGATGTGCCCTTCACCAGGCTGGATAAGGAGAAAGTCACTGTTAGTTGTTTGTCGACTGCCACAATCTGCCATATCACCAATGCACTCAATTCTCTCAACAGGTACTGTTATGACTCTTGTCATAGTCCATGTTGTAGTGAATGACTTGAGACGTAGCTCCCTGGACGATATGAAAAGAGACATGATCGAGCTCGCTGACTATGTGTCCCAAGCAGGTATGTCCTAGCCTTAAGCAGCATTCTACCATCACTCAGAATGATGCCTCAATACAAACAGAAAATGATTCACTTTAACAACTGACTTAGTTTCTGGCCATGACGCTTTGCAAGAGATGGCCTGCATCTGTCTCCCTTGGGCTTCAGTCTCCTGGTAAAGACTTTTGCCTCCCCCATAGTGCCTTTTTAGGTAATGCAATGAAGTCAAAACTACCAACATGAAAATTTCATCAAAACGTAAATTAAAGGTTATGCTGCTAAACGCTAGGAGTCTAAACATGAAACTGCACTCATTGCAAGCATTCTTAACCTTGGAAGGAGCTGACATTTGTGCAGTCACAGAAACCTGGTTCAAAGCTGTGGAGAGTACCCCAGCCGTACCAAGTTACTCATCCTATCATTCATTCAGACCTCAAGCTGTGAGCAGAAAAACAAAAGGAGGTGGAGTTGCAATATATATGAAAGACATACACACCTCTAGGCTGGTCAAACAGTATGATGCACAGTAAATACTTCAGGTGCAGTTAACAATTGACAAGACCCCTATTCAGATTATAGCTAGCTGCAGGCTTCCAAATCTGACTCAAGATGCCCACTTCACCTATCTGGACCTCTTTGAATCTATCAAGATTCAACCATTTACCCTGATCCTGGGTGACTTTAACTATCTGACCATAGATTGGAAGAAGTACTCATGCCAAAACACAAATGCCCAGAGATTCCTTGATTTTGTCAGTACAAATGCCTTGTACCAGTTGGTTGACACCCCCATAAGAGATGAAAATATCTTGGACTTGGTATTAATCAACATGAGTAACCACTGCAGCATCCCTACAGTGTCATCATCCCTTGTAAGATCCGACCACAAAACAGTCACTTTCAAAGTCACCATCTCCCTCGACTTTCCCCTAGCTAGCGTCAAACAAAAAACTTCTCCAAAGCTGATTACAGCCTCCTGAGGGAAGGTAAAAACAGCTTCACAGCCCCCCGACAGAAACCGGCAGATATGTCCAAACTTACACCAAAGTACTATATGAGCATTTATATAGTGGTGTGGAATCAGGAATACTAGACAGGATGAAATCCTCCTCCTCAAGGAAGAGTAAACCTGTCTGGTGGACATCTACAATAAATAAATGCTATAATAAAAGGAAAAAATTGCTGTCCAGGACCAAGAAGGAGGAGGTGTCTAATTGGAAGCAATTTCTCTTTAACCTAAACAAGCAAATAAGAGCACTAGTGAAATCCTCCAAAGCAAACTTTGAGTCCAAACTGGCCACATATTAAAGACTATCATAAGGCTTTCTTCACATATGTCCACAATCTCAAGAGAAGCACCCAGATCTGCTCAGAACTGGTGGTCAAGGACATCACATACACAAACCCTGCAGATATAGCCAACCTGCTGGCAGACAGGTTCAGTGAAAACTCCACTCCTCTGTCCCCCCATCAGTAAAACAAGACATCCCCAGTACCTTCCCCCCTCCCCTTATCTCTAGGGAGCAAGTCATCATTGCCCTGTCAAAGGCAAAAAATACAGCCACCATAGGACCTGATAACATCCCTGACTGCATCCTACATGAACTCAGGCAGGAACCTGCAGCACCATTAAGCACCCTATTGAACCAAAGCTTGAGTACCGGCTTTGTCCCAGCTGAGTGGAGGACAGCTACTGTCATCCCTTTGCACAAAAGTGGAGCATCCACTGATCCAGGAAATTATACACCCATCAGCCTAACTAGCCTGATCTGCAAGGCCATGTAGTGGATTACCATGGACCTCATTAACAAGGACACTGCCAACCTCCAGACACTTGATCCCACACAGTTTGGTTTTCTCAAGGGGAGGTCATGCCTGTTAAATTTGGTCAACTTCTTTGAGACAGTCACCAAGGCCATAGACGAGGGGAAGACTATGCACACCACCTACCTTGACCTGGCCAAGGCCTTTGATACTATTCCCCACTCAGGTATAATAGATGAAGTCTCTCAACTAGGCATCAATCCATATGTTACCAGATGGGTAGCAAACTGGCTCACTGATAGAACCCACCAAGTCAAAACAGGGAAAGCCACCTCAAGTAGTAGACCTGTAACAAGCAGTGTACCTCAGGGATCAATTTTGGGGCCTCGGCTGTTTGGGATATACTTCTCAGAAGTGCAGGCCAAATCTAGTGGGCTGTGACTGACCAAGTTTGCAGATGACTGCAAGCTGGGTGTTGTCATCAATTCCCCCAGTGATGTGGACATCCTCCAAGGGGGTCTCACCCAAACAAATGACTGGTTCCAGAAACATGGCTTCAAACTGAATGCCAAAAAATTCATCATCCCTTTTGGGGAGAATGATGTCCCTACAAATTATTACATTGATAATAAGGCACTAAGCATGCAGTCAGTCGTGAGGGAGTTGGGAACTTAGGTTGATAGCAAACTGACTTTTGACCACCATATTGCCTCCGTTGTAAGGAAAGCTTTCTACATGGCCCACCTCATTAGTAAGCGTATCTCATCCAGGGACAAGGTGGTCATAAAATACCTGTATTCTTCCCTTATAAGACCGATTATTGAATACAATGCCCCTTTTGGCATGTACCTCACAAAGCACATGCAGAGCTGGAGAGACCACAGAGATTCCTCACCCAGAGAATCCAAGGCCTCAAACATCAACCCTACACAGCCTAAAAGCCCTGTCCCTCTACTCAGTCTCCTAAAGACTCCCCAGAGGTGACCTCTGTCTGGCATACAAAGCAATCTCAGACCCCACCTGATGGGACTGCTGTATAGCCGCAAGCCAAGCTCCACTCAAATAACCCACACGCGAGACCTCAACCTGGTCTGTGACATCAATAGGACTTGTTGGCGGGACAAATTTGTGTCCCAGAGACTCTCCCTTTTGTGGAATAGACTCACTCTCCACATAAAGCAGAGTACCTCATTAAACCTTTTTAAGAGCAACCTGGATAACTGAATGGGGAACAGGAAATACACCCCTGGGATTCCACCTATGGACAGTGGCTAGGGTGCTGACTTGTTGGAACATGGGCTAAATTCTTGGCTAGGCTTGTAAGGCCCTCAGGGCCAATAGCCTAGTAACTTCCTATGATCCTGTGATCCTATGATTTACATACCCTTTATCACCACCCACTCCATTTTATTTCTCTAGCTCTTCTCAGTGCTGTCTCTTCTTGCCCCTGGCCACCTATACCTGAGCTCCCTGTTCATTCTCCTTAGAATCCTGACATACCCTTTCACCATCTTTCTCTCTCTGTTTGTCTCTCTCTCTCTCTCTCTCTTTCCCCACAACCTTACAGTATTGCATTGTATCATTCTTGTCCTTGAAGGGGAGAGTGTGCTGGAACCATTTGCACACTGTGGAGTTCATCTTAGAAGAGGTCCAGGGATGCAAATATGCATCCCAGGGGTAGGCATTAGGCTCAGTAAGCAAGCAATGGCTAAGTGCCTTCATAGATGTGTGCAAGGATGTCATAGTGGTGGGTGATGCAGATCAGTAGTCTCTCTGCCCTGGGGAACGTTAAACCATCAAAAACTAATACATTAAAAAACAGAGAAACAAAAAATGCTCCTGGCCTATTTTGTCCTGCTAAGCTCTGAAAGTATAACCTTTCCAAATATTTACTAACCTTTATGTCTTAGCTGCTGCTAAACTGGTTTATTTTTTCTATAACTTAATAGAGTTCAAAATTTAGAAAACAAGCATTCTTTATAGGTATGGACCACAAACTATGTTAAAGTACAGATTTGTTGAGTTATCTTCTTGGAAATTTTCACTTTTGCAGTCTCAAGACACTCCTGCATGTTCATATTTACACTCTTACTTTAAGGAGTAGTTAGCATTGCATAAAGAGAATTCTTTGAAAAGTTTCTACTAAATGATGTATAAAGAAACCCAAATGCATATTTATTTATTATTAAATAAATAAATAAATAAATAAGACACTCAAAGGCATATTTTCTGTACAAGTCAGATGATCTATCTTCCACACTATTATGGGCCTGTATCTCTTACCATGATTACAACAACAATGGTGCCCTAGTAATTTGACAGCACATATGTGGAGATGAATAGGTTATCAATATGTTGTGTTAATATCTGGGATACCAGGCAAAATCTGTTTAGCTAAACCCAGAAGAAATAAAAGTGTGTCAATTGGCATATATATATATATATATATATATATATATATCACAAATCCACACAGCTAACAGGCCCATAGATTAATTAAACAGTTTTCCTGGTTTAAGGCAGCACTCATTTCTGAAGTCCAAAATGACATCTTGGGTAACTTGTAGCTCATTTTACACAGAATATATAATAGGCAATGATTTTTTTTTCTTTTATAGAAAAGGAAGTCTTGTCTGGTCTAGACCATAAAAAGATTCTAGAACTATTTGTCAGGATGGAACATTCAGTCCATATTCAGTGACCATCACTGTCCTTTACAAAAGAAATTAAGTTCCAACTTAATCTAACTTTAACTGAAATTGTGATGCATCTAATAGAAAAGGAGGCCAGGCTCTTTGATCGAATACCCTATCTTTGGTGAAATTCATATTTATATTTCCTGGACACTTCAGGATCTGGCAAGAAAATAACTTTGCTTTTCACTGCTAGAAATATCTAAGAAATTGGTGCCATTGAGAAGACCAAATTAATTCCTATAACATTCAGTAAAACAAGTATCATTCACACAAACTGTTACTGATAAATAACAAAATTAATAATACAGTGACAGCACAGTTAGAACTAGCACAGTTAGAACTTCAAGTTTAAAAACAATTTGAATTCATACAGCTTGGTAAACTAGTGGAGGAAAGTAAGTGAGTACTTAGCAGGGAATGGTATTCATTCCTAGTAGATCTTATACCTAATATAACTTATACCAAAAATCTTTTGCTAGACCCTGCAAAAGAGTAAAAACGCTTTAAAATGGTCATAAGATATATATGATGCTGGAATACTAACACCAAAGTGGGTCCTCCATGGAGGGATACTAGATCAGTATGAAACCTCCTGTCATAAGGAAACACACAGTAAAATAAAGACTACTCAATCTCATGAACCTTTGGCCTTCCAGTGGCATGCATTCTTATGTTCCCTGGCCATGAAGAGTTTATATATTTTATTCTTGACAGACTTTTCTAGGGTGGTATATTGCTGGGACTGAGTATGCCATGTTTTGATTCCCATAGAGCAGACTAGCTGTCTGTATTCACATGTGAAACTTTCATATCAGCTGTGATACATTAAACATGTTGTAGAATGGGAAAAAGAACAGAGTCCTTGGGTTTATTTTCTAAATTTTGTAATAAGGATGGCCATGTCTAAGTATCTATTAGGAAGCATAGAGGCACTTCCAGTAACTAGACCTGTAAACTCGCTGTTGAGTTATATTGACTCTGGATATGTTAGCTGGTTGTGAATCCATGGTTGGTGGCTGGCTCTGGTTCATCGCAATTAAGTTGTCTACTGTTTCTGTTAATAGGATACCTTGTAGGAAAGTGAATGTTCACTTACATGCTTCAAAGCCTGACAGTTACTGTTATTTTTGATCACCAAGTAGCTGGATGTCTAAAAGTAGAATAAACATTGTTCTGCAGACCTCAGCAAATACTTTCTCTTTGATAATAACACCTGAGGAGAGATCATGATTGATGCAGTTCTCACTGCTGCTTATAAGAAACTCCTTTTCCTTCTTTCACTTTATTAAAACCCCTCAAATCATTATACTTTAACAATTTGAAAACTAGAAACCAAAGTAAAATGTGAGCAAATGCAGATAAATAGGTTGCAAACCAGCCCACTATCTGTGTCGAAGAAATCTGCAACCACAGTCTGAATAAAAAAACAAAATCATTTATTCATGCTGTTAAGCACTTTTGCCATTAACATGCAGGACTTCATCAGAATGTTAAGCATATCGCAATTAAGTAGTTATATACACCATTCAATTGATCATGTTATCCTAAACAACCAATAGATAACCAATACCACACAAATTTAAAATGACTCCTATTAAATTTCAAATCTAATTTCAACCTGGCAGTCCTTAATTTCAATACATATCCTGAGTTTGAGTAGACATTGCATATTTTATTGTCACTTCTTATTTTTTTTGCTGCTTTAAATTTGCTTGCACAAGCAAAACTTTTAATGAGATGAACTGATGTGGCCTTCCCAGAAAAAAAGCACAAAGTTGTTTCACTTTTCTTGCCCTTGAATGTCTTGACTTGAAAGTATGTTCTAAAGGAAAATGTACAGCATTCGCTCTTGCACTTTCTGTTACATTTTATGAAGTCAATAGTGATCATGTCTGGTCTGCTGTAAAATACAGCTGTGGTGGCTGTGAAAGTACAGATCCTAATCTCTTGTCCACAAACAATCAGAATATAAGTAGCTTTTGTACAGCTGTATTCCCAAGTAAATGAGAGGTTACTTCATTGTGAGGTACTGCAGGTGAATTACAGTCACCAAGTCCAGGTTGCCATGTATCCTAGGTGCTGTTATTCATGTTGATAAGGCAATATATCCCCAACTCTTCTCTTTCCTAATGAACAGTATTTTTGTTTTGTAACACTGAACATGTTCTGTGATGCTCTAACAGAGAGTACTCCTTGAAAACAATATTGCAGCATTTTCTGTTCAGCAAATTAATTTAATCCATTAACAAATATCATGGACAAACTTACAACTTAGCAAATTTTCTTGAAAAAAAACATACAGATTATTTAGTTAGGTTAATGTCTGATCATCACCTACTGTGAAAATGTACCCTTTGCCATACCAATTCTAAATTATTCATATCTCACATTAAATAATTCAATGATTTTTTTGGCCTTAATTAACCATTTTAAAGAATAAACTTTTGCTAACTTTAGTGAAAAGGTAAGTTATTATGAAAAGAAGCACTGTCTGACCAGTGGAGTCTAAATCCCAATGAATTAGATAAGCCTTACATTATGCAGAAGGCTATCAATGAATTTATGCCTATAACACCTTTCTTTCCTCAAAGCTCAGACTTATCCAGGAGGTGGCTATTCCAGGTCCCAACAAAACATATTTTATTCATTTAAAATAGTGGCATCAGAAATGCAGATGGCCATCCAGTGCTGACTCATAGATTATAGGAAAGTTTCCTCTTTAAACATAACATAGGTCTTAATTTGCAAAAATGCCTAGGATATCACTTTTAAATATATTTCTTTTCCCAGCATTATATGCACTCCATTTATGATTAACCGTGACAGGTGTAATATCCCTACTAAACTGGTATTATATGGTCTACCCATTTCTTTATGTTGCTGAGTGAACGAGTATGACTTTTCAGACATCGACATGTTTTTGGGGATTATTTCAGTATTAAAGAGTATGGACGAAAGCATTTAAATCACTTATCAATCTTAGAGGAATAAATGCAAATCCATCTTGGAGTATTTCCATCTTGAATGTCTTGAAAGTGTAAACTTGGTGCCATCATAAAATCCCCAGAGGGCACCAAAATCCTTCAAGACTGCTTTTCCTAAACCAGTAACTGGTGTCAACACCATGGACTAAAGCTTAATGCCAAGAAATATGTAACAGCATCCTTCAGCAAGTAAGTAGTTCATTGTACCTATTACACTGACAACACCCCCCCTAAAAACTGATCTACTAATTAGGGATCAGGCAATCTATGTAGATAACAAACTGTTCTTTGATTACCACATATCCACTATTGAAAGAATGTGCTTTTTTATTGCACAATTTATTACTAGAGGTATGACATCGAGGTCCAGGGATGTGATCATGCCATTGTATTCTGCACTCATCAGGCCAGTTATTAAGTATAATGCCCCTTCAGGTATGTACCTATCCAAAAATCTGGCACACCTTGCATTCCCAAAATACTTTCTTGCTAAGAAAATCAAGAGCTTAAATCATAAAAACTATACAAACCATTGCAAAGCCATGTCCTTCTCCTTGGTTTCCTATAGGCTACTGAGAGCAGATCTCTGCCTCATGCAGTGACCCTCAAAATACCATATCCTGTCAGTCCTATTGCACATTTGCAAGCCCTGTGGGGGCATAAACAACCACTGAAGACACCTCAGTCTATTTTTCAACATTGAAAATGTTGGAGAGACAGGTATGCATCATAGAGATTACTACCTCTTTAGAATCACTTTCCCCTGCACATTATGCACAGCACACTATTCAAATGCAATCTGTATGAATGGATGGGCAACCGCAAATACATCCCTGGTTTAGCACCTTTGACCCTTATGGATTGAGACAACATGTAAATGTTCTGCTTGATTCTGGGTTATTCATACTTAAAAATATAGGGGCTACAAACCTATTGAGAATGTAAGGCTAGGCTTCTAAAGATCCTCAAAGATCAATAACCTAGTAAGTACCTATGAACCTGATACCATTTCAGTTTATAAATTTATGATAATCATTATCATGTTCTTAGTGATTGAAATATATGTGCCCCCTACACCCCCCTACTTAAATATACTAACTCTGAGATCGCACTACAGTGGGGAAAAGGGGGTCTATATTATAACATCGAACGCTCAAAATTTCGAATGTTATAATATCGACCCATTTCAGTCGAACAATCATGACATTGAACACTCAGAACAGCAAATTTTTTCCCAGAGAAAAAATTTGCTGTTCCAAGAAACATACACACACACACACACACACACACACACACACACACACACACACACACACACACACACACACACACACACACACACACACACACAAAACACAAGCACACCAAAACAACTGCAATCCACAAACATACACTTAAAATCCTATATCTAACCCTACACTAAACTGTACATACACTACTATCTATCCACTTACCTTAACCTAAACCTTAACCCTAAGGTCTGTAACTCTCACACACTCACCCACACCCTAAACCTAACTCACTTAACCCACCCCTAACCCTACAGTCTGTCTCAATTGCACACTCACCTCACCTGCTCCCTAACCCTAACTCACTTAACCTGCCCCTAACCCAGTCGCTCCTTGGTTTCCTATAGGCTACTGAGAGCAGATCTCTGCCTCATGCAGTGACCCTCAAAATACCATATCCTGTCAGTCCTATTGCACATTTGCAAGCCCTGTGGGGGCATAAACAACCACTGAAGACACGTCAGTCTATTTTTCAACATTGAAAATGTTGGAGAGACAGGTATGCATCATAGAGATTACTACCTCTTTAGAGTCACTTTCCTCTGCACATTATGCACAGCACACTATTCAAATTCAATCTGTATGAATGGATGGGCAACCGCAAATACATCCCAGGTTTAGCACCTTTGACCCTTATGGATTGAGACAACATGTAAATGTTCTGCTTGATTCTGGGTTATTCATACTTAAAAATATAGGGGCTAAAAACCTATTGAGAATGTAAGGCTAGGCTTCTAAAGATCCTCACAGATCAATAACCTAGTAAGTACCTATGAACCTGATACCATTTCAGTTTATAAATTTATGATAATCATTATCATGTTCTTAGTGATTGAAATATACGTGCCCCCTACACCCCCCTTCTTAAATATACTAACTCTGAGATCGCACTACAGTGGAGAAAAGGGGGTCTATATTATAACATTGAACACTCAAAATTTCGAATGTTATAATATCGACCCATTTCAGTCGAACAATCATGACATTGAACACTCAGAACAGCGAATTTTTTCCCAGAGAAAAAAATTTGCCGTTCCAAGAAACACACACACACACACACACACACACACACACACACACACACACACACACACACACACACACACACACACACACACAAAACACAAGCACACCAAAACAACTGCAATCCACAAACATACACTTAAAATCCTATATCTAACCCTACACTAAACTGTACATACACTACTATCTATCCACTTACCTTAACCTAAACCCTAACCCTAAGGTCTGTAACTCTCACACACTCACCTCATCCACGCCCTAAACCTAACTCACTTAACCCACCCCTAACCCTACAATCTGTCACTACCGCACACTCACCTCCCCCACGCCCTAACCTTAAAGTCCCTAACTACCACACACTCACCTTACCTCAGTCCGTTCGCTCACTTACCTTAACCCAGTCCGTAACCATCGCACCACACTTGCCTGAACCCAATTTGTAACCTCCATTTGCTCACTTCCCTAAACCTGGTCCGTAACCATCGCACCACAGTGCTGTAAATAGCGAAGCCACGGAACGGACCACCAAAATCTTATCCTAGGTAAAAGTTCGAAGTTCCGAGGCTTCTCTATTGTCAGGTTTTGCTCTAAAGGGTTCGATATTATAACATTTGAAGTTTTAAAACTTCGATGTTATAATATAGATCCGGGAAAAGGATATATTTCCTTATCCTCACTGTAATGTGCTTCGGAGACCAGCTTTTGCGAAAGTGCACTTTCACTTAAATGGGTTCGATCTTCTGGTTGTCGAGAAAGTGTCTTTTCACCAATCAGAAGTAGACCCATATATATATATATATATATATGTATATATCTATATATATAGATATATATATATATATATATATATATATATAGGGGTCTACCTGATAACGCCGAAACTGCAAAACGCCAATGACGAGAACGGAGATGATCGACAGTTGAAAATCCCGTCGCTGCGAACATCGACATGTTAAGGTAAGTGTGGGGTTAGGGTTAGGGGCGGATTAAGTGAGTTAGGGTTAGGGCGCGGGTCAGGTGAGTGTGTGATAGTGACAGACTGTAGGGTTAGGGGCGGGTTAAGTGAGTTAGGGTTAGGGCCCGAGTTAGGTGAGTGTGCGATAGTGGCCGACCTTAGGGTTAGGGTTTGGGTTAAGGATAGTGCATAGATAGTTGTGTATGTAAGGTTTAGTGTAGGTTTGTAAGGATTTTGGTGTGCTTGTGTTGTGTGTGTGCTTTTTGGACAGGGGATTTGTTTTGTTTGTTGATTGTCGGGATTGTGGTTTGTCGGGCATGTGAAGTTTCGTGTTTTTGAACTTTTGGTTTTGTGGTGTCGGTGATTTTGTTGTTGGTGTTTTCGCGTGTCAGTGTTATCAGGTAGACCCATATATATATATATTTATCCACATATATATGAATGCATCTGTGTGTGTATTATACAGGGGCTTATGATCGGATCTCCGATTGTAACAAGTATATTATGTGTTTGAGACATGGATGCCAAGAAATTCACATGAAGAGTGAAGCTCGACAGGTAAATCTATGCAACCATGTCCAGAACACATAGAATACTCATTACAATCAGAGACATGGTCATAATTCTTTGTAGTACATGCAGATTTATCTGCTCCACATACTTCTAGTTATAGAAAAGTAAGATAAGGAAAAAAAAAATCAATGTATTGTCTGTATTATAACGAAGCCAGTAAAGTGCTAGAGAAGTGTTCTTATGTATTCCCTGTCTACTACTGGATGTAATGTAGCTGACAGCACACAGCAATTGGAGGCGAAGCAAAGCTGTTTCATGTCCTGTGGCTGCTTTTTTCTGGCCAGTGCTGGCAACTTTTAGTGCCAGACCTAATCTTAAGAGCATGTTAAGCATTAAGGTTGGGTCTTGTGCTAAACAAGTGCTGAATGAGGAAGTTATTTAACTGCTTCTGGAGCATAATCATGGTGCTCCATGTACTATAGATATAAGTAAATATATATTTGTATCTATATACACACACATATTATATGGCTGTGTGTGTAGACACACACAAACACACACACACACACACACACACACACACACACACACACACACACACACACACACACACACACACACATATATATATATATATATATATATATACACACACACACACACACACACAAATATAATATGGCTGTGTATGTGTGTGTATGTAATGTACATACATGTTATATTTATTATGCTATTAATAAGCCCATGATCTTTGATTTGAAGGTGCTAGTTTTCATCACAGCCACTTTATGTTCAGCATTGAAGCACTTCAATGTATGCTAGATATCAGAGACCTTTAAGGCTTACAGGGCATCATCATCCATGCATAATAAAGATACTATCCTCACATCATGAAACTAGATGCTTCCCAAACCTTGGCTGCACCTTGCTTTACTGTGCATGAAAATCACAAAAAGAGGGGTAAGCTGTACACCCTCTTGGCAGAGACGTATGTATCTATGTATGTATGCTGAGGATATTAATTCAACTTCCAGTCATCGCACATGTTTAAGGAATAACATACAGCATTGTGAGCATGTGCCGCAGTATCACTTTGCACCAGATACTTCAGGTTAAATGCCGGAATGCCTTATCCACATAAAAAAAAACAAAAAAACACATTTTGACAACATTGGTAAACTCCCATAACATCATCATTCAATATCTGGGCAAGGACAGAAAGGTGATCTATGTTTTTATGGTCAGGAAGTAATGTGCCCTGTTCCTCCATAATCAAAGGTTTAACCATTGGATGGAGTCTCTGTTTCCCACATCCTAATGTATGCTTCAACACAAAGACTGAAGAAAGTGATATTTCTGTAACTCGAACACACCAACATGTCAATATTTTAAAAATGGAGGCCATTGTCTAAATTTGTCAGTTCAGGGGTACTCACCCAGGCTTACATATAGCACTGAAAAGACATGTTAACCATAACACTCCAGGATATCTAGGGTCTTTAACATTGCTGGCTATTTATCATTAATCGCGAAACTTTGCTGTTGTGAAAAAGTTTTCATCAGTGGCCTCATCTGTAGAAATGGAAGTAGATCCATCACCAGCCGCTGGCACTGTAGCTTCAGAGAAAGGCTTGTCTACAGGATTCAGGAAATCTTTAAGATCATCCTACCATCTCAAAACAATAGAAAGCCCAATTATCACAATTTCTATCTTCTAAATGTCATTTAAAAGTAGACGGGGAGATGCAGACTAGTTCTAAGACTGTGGTGCCTCAGAGCGTTCCACTTACCCTAAGGTACAGAAATCCCTGAGTTAGTATATATACATAGTAGGGGTATGGGCTGTGCAAAGCTCCCCCTGAAAAATCATGTAAAAGGGAGAGATTGTTATTTATTTATTTATTTATTTACTCTCTGTTGACTGGGTTAGTCTCATTAGGCCAGTGCCCTCTTTTCAGGGTAGACCTGAGATCATGATCATACTGACCTAGGAAAATTTGGCCAGTGCACCGGGTAACTTCCCCTACTCTTTTTTCGATAAGTGATGTTTGGAATTTGTTTTGCCAAATCTCACATTAATTGCCCCACAGTGGTTCCAAAACTATCTCTCAAATCACCACTTCTGTGGTACACTCCAGTCCCACTCTTACATTTAACCACCTGAGGGAAGATGTTCCACAAGGATCAATCCTAAACCCATTGCTGTTCTGTACCTGTATCAACAAACTTCCTTAGAATTCCCTCAGCTTCTACTCTTATTATATGTTGATAACATAGTCCTATTCTGTTTGTGTCAATGCCTTACACTACTATAAAAAATATTACAATCTGATTTCCTCTCTGTAATCCATTGAATCAACAAAGGAAAAGTGTGCTTAACTCACCTAAAACTAAAAAGTGTTTTTTGGGAAAAAAAAAAGAGAAACATCACACTAGCATTTCAAGTAAATGACCACAACAATACATGTATTGAAACTGCCAGCTCATTCCAATATTTAGATATCTGGCTAATCCAGCTTTTACCTTTACCCTTCACATCAATAAAAGAAAAACAAAGCTCAACCTCCATCTATTCTAAGCCAACAAGAGCTCCTGCTTCCTCTCAAAGGCTTCCAGGATAGCAGCAGAAAAAGGCATCGTAATGTTTCAGTTAGAATATAACCTTCCATTAACAGCATATGTCTCAAACAAGAACATTACACTCCTTTAGTCATCAACAAAATCTGCATTTATATCACATTCTCAGTAAAATGCAACACACCAATACATTACAAAAAACAAAATAGTTAGAAGTCAAATGAAGGGCTGACCTACTGTTTTGGTCACAACTATTTAGACTTCTACGCAATCACCCCCCCCAGCAACCAAATAAATGAGAACCCCCCCCCACCCTACAATCTCAGAAATTGTGTCCATTCAACACCCTAACTTCAAGTTTCTAAAACAAGACTCTGCTGTAAACATCATTGCTTCTCTATTTCTCTATACCTGGCACCAAACTTTAGGGAATCTGTCTCCCTCCCCCATTAAAAATACATCATCCTACCCTAATTTCCATGTGCACCTAAAAAGACATCTCCAAAAATCAGCAAACTAATTGTCTTGCTCTAGATAGGGGTAGTAGCAAGTTGAACAGGACAGATCAAAGTTTTCTGAGTTATATCAACAATCCCCAACTTATCTTGCAAAATTCCCATGTACTGTCACACACAACAAAATAATAATCTGTTCAGCTTCTCCTGGGTGTGACCTGATGTCACTTCCCACTGAACCAAATCTTGTAGACCTCAAGTGGAGGGTACTCATGAGGCATCACCACTGCAAATGACTCCTCCTAACTTAGAGGAAAAGCCGTTTTTGCACCAACATTCTCCTGCACTCACACACTTCTCATTGTACTATCAACAGTGAGCCAGATAGCTTGAGAAGAAATGTTTTCCCCCTTTCAAATCTATAATATTATAATTTCTGATACTATTAACATTCCCTGACCCCAGGTTAGGATGAGGCCTTTCACTTGCTCATGGATGGTGAGATCTGTCTTATGAGTCAACACTTACTCCACCACCACAGTCTACTACAGTACCTTAAGTACTTCTGGGAAGCACCAACCCACTGGTCAGTCTTCTGATCCCCTCTGATAAAACTCATGAACAAGACCCCATTATATTTAAACTCCTCTACTGCATGCAGCTACCCACTGCCACCTGCAGAGTATTCCATTTTTTGCCTAAGGAGAATATTAACTTCTGATCTGGTCTTAACTTGCATTTCAATCACTTCAAACTATAATCAGTACACAACAGAGATCACAGTGACTTGAATTCAAGAGGACATCATCATCTGGACTTAGCAATGATGCAGTTTTTAAATCTCAAAAAAAAAAATTAGGTAAACCTTGATATCCTCTCCATGAAATTGTTAATGAGATGGAAAACAAAAACTTTGATAGATTCCTAAACTCAATTGAAAGTACTTTGCTTAGTGCCTGGATAACATGCACAGCATTCACTTCACAAATACAGACACTAAATGGTACACAGCAGTTGCTCTGGACTTATAGGTTCATAGGTTCATAGGTTCATACTAGGCTATCTGCCCTAGTGCATTCATAAGCCTAGCCAGAGTATGTTTGGCTTTCGCCACCCATTTTAAATTAATTTTGCTATGCCCTTTTTCGAGGTTAGTATACTGTGCCTCTGTCTAACAGTGACACAGAAGTGATACCCGGGGTAAACCTACGCTCTCCCATCCACTCATCAAGATTCATCTTGAAGAGAGTCAATGAGGGACTCTGCCTAACCTGGACTGGGATTTTATTCCAGAGTGAAGGGAGCCTCTGGGTTATGAATCTGTCCCTCCAGCATGTCCTACTTATTTCAGTGCTGAGGTTCAAGTCTCTCGAGCGTGTAGCTCGATGGGATTTGGGTTTTTTGAGGTGCAGCATGTCCCTTAATTCCAGGTTGGACATGGCTTTATACGTCAGGCACAGGTCACCTCTCAGCAGGCGGTATGCCACTGAGTAGAGCTGGAGTTTCTTTAACCGGGCAGCATATGGCATCTGTTTGAGCCCTTTGATCCTCTTGGTGAGGTACTTTTGGGGTCTTTCCAGTTGCTGCAGGTGTTTGGTAAGGTACATCCCAAAAGGGGCATTGTACTCGATTATGGGCTTGATGAGGGATGAGTAAAGAGGCACGATAACCTCCCCTAATCTAGATGTGAATCCCTTCATGATTAGGTGGGCTATATAAAATGTTTTTCTAACCACTTTGGCCATGTGGTTGTCAAATGAGAGATTGCTATCAACTTGGGTCCCCAGGTCCCTAATTACTTCTTCTGTACTTAATGGATTACCACCTATGTGGTAATTTGTGGGCAATTTGTTTTGCCAAAGGGGATGACTATATACTTTTTGGTGTTTAGCTTGAGGCCATGGCTCTGGCACCAGTTGTCTGTTTCTATGAGGCCCTTTTGGAGGATGCTTGTGTCGGCTGGAGAGTCGATTATGGCGCCCAGTTTGCAGTCATCTGCGAACTTGGTCAGCCACAGTCCTTCTGTGTTGGCCTGTACCTCCGAGAAATATATACCGAACAAGAGAGGTCCCAGGACTGAGCCTTGTGGGACGCCACTTGTAACTGGTTTGGAGTCTGACATGGCTCCAGCAATTCTAACCATGTGGGTTCTGTCCTTGAGCCAGTTTGCAACCCATCTAGTGACATAGGGGTTTATATTTAAGCTGGTGAGCTTATCTATAATGCCTGAGTGGGATATTGTATCGAAGGCTTTTGCGAGGTCCAGGTAGGCTGTGTGGACCACCTTCCCTTCATCAATGGCCTTGGTGACTGTTTCAAAGAAGTCGACCAGGTTTAAGAGCCAGGATCTGCCCTTAACAAAGCCGAACTGGGTAGGATCCAGTGTCTGTAAGTCCCCAATATCTTTATTTATGAGGTCCATGATGATCCTTTCCATAGCTTTGCAGACCAAGCTAGTCAGGCTTATGGGGCGATAGTTTCCAGGGTCCATTGAGGCACCACCTTTGTGGAGAGGGACCACTGTTGCTGTACGCCACTCTTTGGGTACATATCCTGTAGTAAGGCTGAGATTGAACAGTAGTTTTATGTTTGGGTTTAGCTCTTCTTGGAGTTGATGTAGGATGCAGCCGGGACACCGTCTGGTCCCATTGATGCTGTGTTTTTGCTTTGGAGAGGGCTCTTACCTGAGCATCTGAGATGTCAGGTGGGCAGCACTCTGCTGGGATAGATATTTGCCCTTTTGGTGGGAGGGGGGAGTTTGCGCTGAACCTGTCAGCTAGGATGTTGGCAATGTCTGTGGGTTCGGTGTATTTTTTGTCATTTTGGACTAATTCTGAGCATATCTGGGAATTCCCACCCAGGTTCCTAACATAACTAAAGAAAGCCTTGTGATTATCCTTAGTGTCCTGTGCAATTTTTCTCTCGAAGCTGGCCTTAGACGATTTTATGAGTGCCCTTAGTTTTTTGCTAATACTGATCAGAGATGCCTTCCCTTTTTGGGATTTTGCTCTATCATGTAGTAGCTTCCTCCTTCTATTGTATAGATTGTTTATAGCTGGGGTCCACCAGACAGGATGTCTGCCTTTGGAGGATTAGGTCTTGGTTTTATTTGGGATTGCATGATCCATGCTTTCCTGAAGGTGTTCATAGAATGCATTTATAAAGGATTCTGCGGTCTGGGCCGTATTTTCCACAGGCCCGGGGGCTTTGAAGGATTCCACCTCGGTTTTGAGGAGTGTGAAATTTGCTTTAGAGAAGTTTTTCACTGTAGTTTTCTGAGCAGGGGGTGGGGTCGGGATGTGAATATCCAGTGAGATCAGTTTATGGTCTGATCTTACCAGTGAGGGATACACTTCTGGTCTGGAGCATAGAGTCCCCATGTTGGTGATGATCAGGTCCAGTATGTTTTCCCCTCTTGTGGGAGTGGTAACAAGTTTTTCCATAGCATTTGAGTTTATGAATTCTAGGAACCTTTTGGCTAGGGTGTTGGAGCTAGAGTAATGCTCCCAGTCTATGTTTGGGTAGTTGAAGTCACCCAATATAATGGTGTTTGGAGAGACCTTCATATTTTCCAGTGTTCTCAGGAAGGCCGAGTGGGGTTCCTGGGTTTGGGAGGGTGGTCTGTAGCAGGCTATAAACTGGAAGGCAGTTTTACCCAGTGTTAGTTGCACATGGATAGTCTCTGATGCTTCATGCTTTGCCACCAACCTGGAGGTGTGGGTATCTTTGATGAATATCGATACTCCCCCTCCTTTTGTGGTTCGGTCCATGTTTTGGGGCCGAAAAGCATGGTATGAGGTATAACCTGGTAGTGCTGGGGTGCTCTCGGGAGCCCTGAACCAGGTTTCTGTTACTGCACAGATATTGATGTTCTCCATGCTAAGGAGAGTTTCAAGTGTGTGCATCTTGAGGTTTAGACTTCTGGCGTTGAGTAGCATTACTCTTAGTTTCTTATCCCTTGTGATACCTATGGAGGTGGATTTGTCTTTTGAGCCTTGCCTAAAAAAGGCACTATGGGGGTAGCAAGAGCCTTTGCCAATATCCGAAAGCCCAGGGGTGACAGGTGCAAGCCATCCCTAGCGAAGCATCATGGCTTGTCAAGCATATCATCTCAGGCTGACAGGCATTGGATCCCCTTTGAATGACACCAGTACTTATGCCAATTGTTGAAATTGATCATCTTGTCTTCATATTGTGGCATCATTCTTGGTGAGGGTAAGATGCTACTCAAGGTCAGGGTCATACTGGCCTGGGCTACATGCTCAGAGAGCTCCTCTATGTCTCTTTTCATGTAGTCCAGGGAGGTGCATCTCAGGTCATTCACACCAGCATGGACAATGACTGAGTCATATTTGTACTTGCCTTGGAGTGACCTGAGTGCTTGTGTTATGTGGCGGATCCTAGCGCCCGACAGGCTGCTCACCGTGACCTTCTCCTTGTTCAGTCTGGTGAGCGGGACGTCAGTGTGCCTGACGATAGAGTCACCTATTACAAGTGTATCAGGTGTGTTGTTTAGCCTTAAGGGCTGTGACTGTTCGGCACACTGGCTTTGTGATATATTTTGCACGTGTTTTGTTTTGGGGTAGCGGTTGCTTGGGTGTCTGCTTTGGAGGTCTCTGCTGCTTAGGCAGATCTTTATTTAGAGCCTCCAAGTATGTTTTTGTGTGATTATGTGTTTGGTTTGCTGTCGTGGTTGGTCTATATGAGACTGGAATTGTAGTAAGTGTGGTTTCCTTCTCCTCCTGACTGGTTATGCCAGTACTGAGTTGAGAGAGCTTAGCCTCCAGTTTGGCTATATGGTTGCATCTCTCACATGTGCTGGAATTTGTTGGGAGGAGGAGAGGGTTGTCTGTGTACATAAGGCAGTTGTAACATTGCCTCAAGATTCCCAGGTTCACCAGCTGGACCGGAGAGGAGATTGACAACTGACCTTTGGACATGCTAGAATAATATTGGGAATTCCTTTATAATTAAAAACAAGGGCCAATGGGGAGCGAGGGTGTAGTGCTTTTAATTTTTAGTGCTGACTTATATAATTGCTTTCGTGAGCAAGTGCCAGGTAACTTAAGTGCAATGTGTTACAGGTAGCTTAAATGCAAAAACGACAAACAGTAACTTTCTTTCAAGTGAAACAAGGAAATAAGTACAGTAAGCAATGCAGATATCACTAGGGATCCACAGAAGCGCTGAGAAGCCACGTTTTAGGTGGAATTAGCATTCCAGGGAAATAACAAGCAAACAAACAACAAGCATACAAACAAAGCTAGATTCAGCAGGCCTGGATCTAGTCTATGCTACAGCAAACAAGGTGTACCAATTTCAGTAAGATACAGTTCAAATGTGCAGGCACTATAAACCTTTAACCAGAAATTCCCTGCTCAGAAGGGCAGAGTCCAGCCTCTCCTCCCACAAGAGTGCAGACCACGAACCATCTTAATGTAAAATAACTGGCCTGAAGCCCAAGTGCATAAACCAGAACTAATACACTTTAGGAATAACAGACACTGAGCTCTCAATCAGCAGTTCCCAACTTAGAAGGATGAAAGCTACCTGTCCTGCCACCACAGTGCATGCCACAAACCTTCCTAATGTAAAACAACTGGTCTGAAGCCCAAGTGTTGAAACTAAAAGGCTTAGAATGAGTTACACCAAGCAGTAATAAATACAATTGAGTACTTTTAAGATGACGCAAAAGCAAAATAAAGTAGGAAGAAACACAAGTACAGTAAAAGCAGATGAATTTTTTTTTTTTTTCAGAAAAGTAGCAAAAGCAGTAGTAAATACAATTCTCATGCAGTGCAAGCTGGCACATTTGAATATGTAGCAATATTAGTCCACACACTATTTGAAAAAAATTAATTAAATTAAAAGGGACTAAAAGCAAGTGCAGAAAGGGTTAATTAGGTAGAATGCAGTAAAGAGATGGGCCTGGGGGAGTGTCTTAGATCAAATCTACAGTGAAGCGGGCACTGCAAAAGCCACCAAATTTAAACTACAACCAAAAACTGGGAGGTGGGGTGGGGAAAAACAGTTTCAACACAGATGTGAGGAATGTGCAAATTATAAAGCCAAAAAATATATACTGTTCTCTCTCTCTCTCTCTCTATATATATATATATATATATATATATATATACAACAGATATCTAAGCAAACAATTTAGCTCTATAATACAGAAAAAATAAGAAAAGTATACTCAGCTCTATATATTTGCAGATAGTTCTGTAAGGCTGTCTCTCAAACTAAGTTTCCAGTTTGAATGCAGATTGTTAATAACAGGACACACAACACTAGCTCAATTATATAGCTGAAGACAAGGCAGGAAATGGGGGGGGGGGGGGGAGTTTCAACACAGATATGAGGAATGTGCAAATTATAAAGCCAAAAAACACAGAAAAGTATACTCAGCTCTACATATTTGCAGATAGTTCTGTAAGGCTGTCTCTCAAACTAAGGTTCTTGATAAAGATTTCTCCTTTCTTTAAGTTGGTGTGACCATGAAGTTGATGCTGAGACCATAAGATCAAAGTTTTGAAAATCTGAACGTTTTAAATGGAGATCACTGTACACCTCAGAACAGGATAGTTATTATTTTCCTCATTGTGGTGCGATCTCGGGGTTGGTGTATTTATTTAGCAGGGAGTGCGGGGTTGTAGGGGTGCTTGACCCTCTGCAAAACTTAAAAAAAAATTTTTTTTTAATTCCTTTTTCGAAGTTTCAAAACTTCAGTCTTCTGGTCTCACGTGTTTGAAGTTTGAAGTTTTGAAACTTCAAGCTTTATTAGTAGATCCATATAGATAAATAGATATGTATATATACACATGTATATAGCTATATATATATATCTATATCTATATATATATATATATATATATATATATATATATATATATATATATATATATATATATATATATATATATATATATATATATATATATATATATATTTTTTTTTACTTTGGGGGTGGTGTGGGGGCTTGTCCCCTTGCAAAAAAGCATGAAAGCATGAAGTTAACATCTTCACCCTTCTGTGTTTTGGGAAATATTTTTCAACATTTCTAATGCTTGCAATTTTGCAGTTCAGTGATCCATTGTAGAACTAACCCTAATGCATTGCTGTATTACAGTAGTTAGCATTTTCTTACTGTAATGTTTATGCTGACATTTCTCTTCCTTTTTCATACTGGTTCACAATTATATGAATATACCAGTGGAACAGCCCTGCAGTCTAATGAAAATGTTCCCTTGAGCTCTTGGTGAGTCTCATAACAAAACATTGACAGGATGTAGACTTAGAAGGGTACCTATCAGTTCGTCGAAAGTTCAGCAATTCAAACAACATATGTTCGAACTGTGGTGTTCGAAAACTGATTATCGCGAAGCCGTGGAACACCAAATTCTTTACCAGGGAAGGAATTTGGTGGGCCGTTTCTGTGGCTTTACTATTTTCAGCACTGTGGTGGAAAGTTACAGGTCGGGTTTAGGTAAGTGTGTGATTGTGTGGATGTTAGGGTTAGGGCACGGGTTAGGTGAGTTAGGGTTAGGTCGTGGGTGAGGTGGGTGTGCGATAGTGACAGAGTTTAGGATTAGAGTGGGATAGGTGGGTTAGGGTTAGGGCGCGGGTCAGGTGAGTGTGCAATAGTGACAGACCTTAGGGTTAGGGTTTGGGTTAAGGTAAGTGGATAGATAGTAGTTTATGTACAGTTTAGTGTAGGGTTAGATGTAGGATTTTAAGTGTATGTGTGTGGATTGCTGTTTTTTTTGGTGTGCTTGTGTTGTGCGTGTGTTTCTTGGAACAGCGATTTTTTTTTCCCTGGGAAAAAATCGCTGTTCTAAGCCTTCGATGGTTTTGCACTTCAAGGTTAGAAGTTTGAATATATGGTGTTCAAAATTCTGCCGTTTCGTCGAAGTGATATAGACCCGACTTAGAGCACTAAGCCAAATATGGGTAGCACTATAATTTGCGGTAGGGGGTGACTACACTGGATACAAGCTGTCATGGGTCATGACTGGCAGTTGCTAATGGGGTGTGAGTGCAGTATCAGCATTCATTTAAAAATCCATGAGAGATATTGCTCTATCACAAATAAGTACTAATACTGAATTTGTGCTTGCAGTTAAGAGCTTAGTGCATTAGCAAATGTAGGAAAGTAAATAGAGTTTGTTTTGGGTCCTCAGCTTGGGTTGGGGAGTGCCAGTCTTGTGAATTACTCAAGGAACCAGATGAACTATCTACATCTTTGAGTGGTGGAACAACATTCTGCCACATTGCCACATGGTGTTAGACATCACCTACACAAACACACACACACACACACACACACACACACACACACACACACACACTATAGATATATATTTATATCCATATATATATATATATATATATATATATATATATATATATATATATATATATATATATATATACACAAAAGAGAGATGGGATTATGATGAAGTCTCTGTGAGTGAAGCTCAACAGGTGAACCTTGGCATCCATGTTCAGAGCACATAATAAAGGGTTATGATCTGATATTCAGTCATAATTAGTGCATAGAGTTTTATCTGCTCCATGTTCTACTAGTTACAGAAGGAAAAAAACTGCAAATGTTTTTATGGATTTCAAAGCCATGAAGCACTTAACAAGAGCTGGAGGCGACAGAATGCTGGTACAGATGAAAGGCACAAAGAAATCTTTTTTTTTAATTCTGTCATTGTTTGTTGTTTGTTGGCCAGTACTGGCAGGTTTAAATGCCTAGTGTGATATGTGGTCTTAACAAGTGAAGCATGAGATTATGTAGTGCTCCTATATATATATATATATATATATATATATATATATATATATATATATATATATATATATATATATCTAGAGAGAGAGAGAGAGAGAGAGAGAATCTATACATATTCAGTGAGAGAGAGATTTATGCATACACACACATTCCCATGCACACACTCACTCACGCGCACACACACACACACACACACACACACACACACACACACACACACACACACATACACACACACACACACACACAAGAAAGCATTTGTGTGTGTATGTATTATTTTCAAAACAGTGTATGAAACTTCTCTATGTGGACGATATAGCTAGGTAATCACTCTATAGTAATCAGATCAGATAACGGCAGTAGAAATAGTGAACTTAACTCATCCTAAGTCAAAAAAATAAAAAAATATATAATTTGAAATATTGTACAGAATTGCTAAGTATTTGAAAGTAATCCAAGCAGGGTAAGCAGTCTGTTTCCAGTCGAAAATCATTTATTAAGTACATAGACAAGTGATCCAAGTAAAACAAAAATAACAGAGTAATAGTTTCCTCTCAAGCTTTCTAATGCTATATATATTCTTTTTATCAGGTAAGGGAGTGGTTTATTGGGCTGTCCCACTATACATGTTTAGTGGGCTGTTTGAGACTTCGGGGATACCACAGAGATTACGTGTTTTTATGCATTATTGTCACTGATATATATATATATATATATATATATATATATATATATATATATATATATATATATCTATATGTGAGATTTTAGAATGAGAGGTAATGATTTGGGAATAATCCATAGAAGAACATTGGTTTTGTGTATGTGTGTTTGTTTGCATGTGAATTTATGTATTAGAGCTGAAAGTGTTTTATTTCTCTTTCTGCACATAAAACATTTAATAAACATCTGCTTACTGATTTTGGGTGGATTTGGAGGATTCCATCTACATTTCTTTCTCTTGTTTTAGTTATGTATGTATAAATGCATGGACAGAAGTATTTATTGGGTCCCTATTAAATAAACGAAAACTCAAAATGTTAAACGGCCAAATATCATAAAAGGCCATTCCTCGATATCGCTATTGTAAGATTGCAGTACAATGAAGACTGGATAATTTTCCCTTTCCTCACTGTAGGGCCATCTCGGTGATGGTATATATCATAAGTGGGGAGGGGTGTTGGGGGCACAGACCCCTACAATACTCATTTCAACGAACACCCTTTTCGGATATTTGGCCGTTCGACATTTTGAGTTTTCATTTATTTAATAGGGACCCTATTTATTTACTTATTTATCTAATTTATTTTCAGTCAACAAAACCACTGTTTTAAGAGTCTCCCTGGTGTCTTATTCTTGATTTTATACTGTAGTTTATTGTAGTTAGATGGAAGGCAAAGTCTGAAACTAGCTTTCAAATGACAATTTTTTGATAACTTGACAGTGTCGATTAAAGCAGTTTGTAGATATTTAAAATATTCTTCATTTTGAGACTTATTTTATTCATGTACATGTAGAAGTTAAAGTGATAGTAACCTGTATGTGTTCTTTTCAGGAGGGATTTTTGAAAATGTGGAGAATGAACCTGTTAGTATCGATGAATTGGCATTCAAGTTTGCAATCACCAGCCTCAACAGGAACAAGACCCTGATGCCCAATACCACCCTGACATATGACATTCAAAGAATTAACCTCTTTGACAGTTTTGAAGCATCAAGAAGAGGTACACTATGTTTTTCTTCTGATTTCTGTTCTAGCTTTATAATGATGTTCTCAAGGTGCTTGTGAGTATAGCATTCCTAACCTTAAATTGCCAGTAGTGGCAGTTACCTGTTCTGTAGAGTCTATGGAACTGTGGATCCCTAAAGTTAAAAATAATGAAATATAATTCACAGTGTCTAGTTGTTTTCGCACACACAAATGTAGTTAATGAATGGGAAAGCTGCTGTGTGTTGCTATTTAGTTAATTATAGCTCATAATGTCATACTTTGAAGGTTGCCATCATCTTATAATGGCAGTTAGACTAACAGAAGAAGGTGTGCATGTGCAAGTCTAGGGAGTTGATATATGAATAGTGTAGAGTTATAAAGGAGTATCCCCATTTTGGAGGTGCATGGTAGCTTGTCCACCTGGCAAAAAAATAACACACATACACACACACGCGCATGCACACACACACACCCACCTCTTTATCTATCTATCTATATATATATATATATATATATATATATGTGTCTCTACTTCAGTAGACCAAATTTTCACTTATCCAAACTGCAGATTACCAAGACGAGAACACCAAAATTGCAATAAACTGAACCTTCACATTACCAAAGTTTTTTTACAGGGAAAGAAGACACTTGACTGACATTTAAGAAAATAACACACCAAAGTGTGTCAAACCCACCCAGGTGGGTAGCAATGCCCCCCACACCCCCTCACTAAATATACCAACTCCAGGATTGCACTACAGTGGGGAAAAGGGTAAATTTCCTCATGTAGTCCAAGTGTCTCTGTTCGTTGTAATAAAAAAAAAATAAAAAAAAAATAAATAAATTAGTAATGTCCAGGTTCAGTTTATTGAAATTTCTGTGTTGTCATGTCCAGAATCTGAAATTTGGGTAAGTGTAAATTTGGTCTACTGAAGTAGACCCATATACAGATATCTATATATCTGTATATATATATATATATATATATATATATATATATATATATATATATATTTAGGTTTACTGTCACATAGTCGAATCTACTCCATTCGAGTGCTAAGGTGCCCAAATCACATGTTCGGAAATCTCAACAACAAACACAAAAAATTTCGAAGGCAACATTTTAGTAAAGTCGATATTTTGAAAATGTCGACTTTACTGAAATGCTGCACTTCCGGTCAACATTAACAAGCAGTCCCTGCACCCCCACACCCTTCCTGCTTATATATGCAAACTCCGAGATCGCACTACAGTGAGAGAAAGGGTACATTTCCTGATCCCCACTATAGTGCGATCTGCACCACAATGTCGAACCTTACAACAATGAATGCTTGCTATTGTAATGTTCATATTGATGCATTCGTAATTTCAGTTCGGCTAAAGGCAGTTTCACACAAATCTCAATTGCACGAAGTGCGATCGACAAAGTGATTGTAAGCCTATATATATATATATATATATATATATATATATATGGGTCTACCTGAAAACACTGACACTCCAAAACACCGACGACGATAACACCGACACTACAAAACCGACAGTTCAAAAGCACGAAACTTCATATGCCCAACAAACCACAATCCCTACAATCAACAAAACAAAACAAATACCTTTTCCGAAAAACACGCACACAACACAAGCACACCAAAAATCTTACAAACCTACACTAAACCTTACATACACAACTATCTATGCATTAACCTTAACCCAAACCCTAACCCTAAGGTCCGTCACTATCACACACTCATCTAACCCGCGCCCTAACCCTAACTCACTTAACCCACCCCTAACCCTAAAGTCTGTCACTATCGCACACTTACCTTACCCGCACCCTAACCCTAACTCACTTAACCCGCCTCAACCCTAAAGTCTGTCACTATCACACACTTACCTTAAAATGTCGGTGTTCTCAGCGTCGGGCTTTTCAACTGTCGGTCATCTCCGTTGTCGATCTTCCAGTGTCAGTGTTCTCGTTGACGGTGTTTTGGCGTGTCGGTGTTTTCAGGTAGACCTATATATATATATATATATATATATATATATATATATATATATATTGATAGGCATATAAATATATATATATATATATATATATATATATATATATATATATATATATATATATATATATATATATATACACATATATATATACACGATATGAAACATTGTTTTTAGTGTTTTGTGACCTTGGGGGTCTAGATGTTTAAAGTAGCAAGCTTCTAATTTTTTAGATATGGGGCTAAATAATTGTGTGATCATTAAACGAGATGCAATTACTCACAGTAAATCATTAATGAAGGAATCATACTACATCAAGTGCAATAAATACGCTTTGTTTGAATTATAATATTTGTATTGTGTTATGATTACCCCACTTTTTTAAAACAAATAATTTCATTATTGGTTGTAGTAACTTTAAATATATGCTTTTGCATTGGTTTTGTGGTCTATGACATTACAGATATCTTCTGTAAAACATCGAGTAACAGTTCTTACCAAAATAAATAAATACAATACATAAAATTAATCAAAGATAAAAATAAACCCAGCGGAGTTAATGCTCAGCAGGAAAGCAAAAAACAAGAACAGAAATTAAACAAGCGACCGCTGAGCAATGCAATGGAGGGTACCTATAAGAATCGTCTCCAAAAATCTCCAATGTGTAGTTGATAATGAAAAATAGCAATCCAGGCGTACGCAAAATATAGTAAAAACAAATTTTATTTGTTAAAGCAGGTTAGCGCTTTCGCAATAGCTTCATCAGACCTTCAATGACATAAACCATTAAAAACCAATTCCTTAAATACACCAAAAGGCGCCAAAAACCCTTGGACTCCTTAAAGATATAACACACATTAAAAACACACAAAAGAAACATAGTAATAAAAACATGTGTTAAACCTGTGCATAATAAATATAAAGCAATAAAAACAGTATGCAAATCATCTAAAACACATAATAGTGAAAAACATGAAGATGAGAAATGAATATTTAAAAAACTCTGAAAATGAAAAATGGAGACATATATGCATGAAGCGCATACTGTCATCACTTATTCTTTAACCTCCTAGATTTCAATAGGGGACGTAGGGGGACCTTCCCATTTAAACCTGGTGTCAGATCAGCCCTGAACCTAATTATCCAGTGTATCTCTCTGGTCTCGGTATAATTCTTAATATCCCCTCTCCTATGTGTCCTGAAGATCTGTTCCAATACCCTAAACTTAAATTGATGTGCTATACCCTCCTCCTTGGTGTGCTTAGCCAAGGCATTATGTAAATTGCCCTTCCTTGTATGATATGCATGCTCCCTAATCCTATCTCTCAATATTCGATTTGTTTTGCCTACGTAGTAGGCTGGACATGATGTACATGAGGCAAGATAGACTACATCCTTGGACATGCAGCTGCCTTTCGTCCGGATGTGAAACGTACCGGATCCGTATGGATAGACAAAGACTGGGTCAATCAATATGTATGAACAGAAATTACACCTGTTACAAGGTGTCATAAAGGGCCCTGACGGAGTGGTGGGTGTATAATATGCTTTGGGATAACAGAGCAGCCTCTTGAGATTCTTCTTATTCCGATAAACAAACTTTGGTCGTTCACCTGCAAGACCCTTAATAATGGGGTCTACCGACAGGACATGCCAATGTTTAGAAAAAATATCCTTGACAGTACCAATGTCTCTAGTATAGTAAATAGGAAAAATGATGTTGTTATCTGTGTGAAAGCCATCCTTATTCTGATTAATCCTCATGTCATCTGTATACAGTTCCATTGCCCCTTCTGAAAAGTATGGTTTAGCTCTATCCTCCCTAAGACTGTAGATGTCGTCCATCCCTCTAGTGATGTCCAAACTGCTATACCCTCGTTCCACGAATCTCATGCCTAGATCTTCCAACTCCCTTTCCAGATGTATGGCCCCAGGTGTATATCTGGACATCCGCATGGATTGTCCTTTCACAATGTTGTTGTAAACAAAGCCTGGGTGCATACTGGAACGATGGAGTAGTGTATTCCTATGACAAATCTTGCGGTACACACCTGTATTGATGATCCCACCAGGTAGTTTATCCACATAGATATCCAAAAATGGAATGGTAGTGTATGACCATTCCATGGTGAAATTCAGGAATGTATTGGAGCTGTTGATCCATTCAAAGAAGTGCTCCAATTGTTCTGGTGTGCCCCTCCAGGCAAAGAAAAGATCATCCACAAAACGCCTGTAGAACGGTGCAAACTCCTTAAATAGTTCATTCTGGAATAGATGACAATGCTCCCATTCCGCCATGACCAAGTTGGCGTAGCTGTTCGCACAGGAGGTGCCCATAGCTACGCCATCTCGCTGTAGAAAGATTTTGTCATGAAAGCAGAAGAGGTTGGAGTCCAAGATAATCCCCAGCAATAGAATAATCAACTCAATATCATAGTCTAGGGAGATGGTGGATCTCCTCAAGTAGGCACCAATCATCTCTTTACCCCCTGTGTTTGGTATGACAGTAAACAGGGACTGAACATCCATGGTCACCCATATGAGATCTTCAACATCGGGGCAGTCGTGGATGTACTGGTACAGATCTAACAGAAACTGTCTGGTGTCCCTGAGGATAAATGAATTGGCATCAACTAGGGGTCTTAATTGAGCTTCCACGAATAGTGATAGAGGTTCAGTCGACCATCCCCTACCAGCAACAATGGGTCTCAGAGGGGGATGGTGTGGGTCTTTATGGACCTTGGGTAGGCCCTGAATGACGGGAATCAGAGGATGGATAACATAGAAATAATCAAATAAAACCTGATCTATGGCTCCTTCATTCAGGAGACCAAGGAGTGTGGAATGTATAGTGTAAATGTATAGTGTAAATGATGGTATCAACCTCACTGTTTGTGATGGAAATATAAAACCTGTCATCGGCCAGCATCTGTAACATATCATGACTGTACCTGTCTGTGTCAAAAACTACAACGCCACCACCCTTATCCGCTGGTCGAATGACAATGCCACGATTGTGGCAGAGGTTTTTAATGGTTTATGTCATTGAAGGTCTAATGAAGCTATTGCGAAAGCGCTAACCTGCTTTAACAAATAAAATTTGTTTTTACTATATTTTGCGTACGCCTGGATTGCTATTTTTCATCATCAACTACACATTGGAGATTTTTGGAGACGATTCTTATAGGTACCCTCCATTGCATTGCTCAGCGGTCGCTTGATTAATTACAATACATAAAATTACAAAAGCATTTTTTGAGGTATAATACTGTAGAAAAGAAACTAAAGTATTTTCAAAGTAAAATAAAAACAATATTTTAAAGTACTTAGTGCAATGGTCAAGTGTTAATTTTTTATGTGGCCAATAGCATTGTAATAATAAATATCATGTCATATAAACTAAATCAGACAATTGCATGATGAGTGAAATGCACACATTTAACTAAGATTCATGAATGAGGACTCCACAGTTTAAAGAATTTGAGGAAAGGAGATAAAATGATTACTCTGACAATCACTCTGGATTCATGAATGAGGACTCCATGGTGTAAGGGATTTGGCAAAGGGTGGCAAAATGGTTACTCTGACATTCACTCCTAGTTTAGCAGCCCCTATCCCTCATAGGTAGGGAAACATGTAAATGTCCCAACATATCCTTGTATGGCTTATCTCGGATATTTGTATACAAAATATAAGGGCTAAAAACTGCCATGTTAATTTAAGACTAGTCTTCTTAAGATCCTCTCAGATCAGTAGCCTAGTAAATACCTATGTACCTGTTCATCAAATAGAATCAGCACACTACAGAAAAAAATGCAAAACGTACATTCAGATAAAACAAAGAATCAAGTAAACATGGAAAAATGCCTGCTTCTTCTGCACCCTTTTTCTTTTTTCTCGTTTCAGGTATAGGTAATGACTTCTCCAAAAGATTTATGTAATGCTGAAGACACAAGCACCTGTTGTTAGTGTCTGATTGTAAGGTTGTGAAAGAGGTATAAGAACACACACAAAATATAACACTTTTAGAAAAAGAAACATTTTTTTACAAACATATCTAACAGTCATCTCCAAATAGAATATATAATATTTACCCTTAGCATCATAACATGTAATCTTTCCTTTATACATAAAGATAGGAAGATGATCAGATGATAAAAAGCCATGTTTTCGGAATATAAATAAGTTAAAGTGGATTTATAGGGGAATTCAAGAAGATGCCATGAAATGTATAACCCTGTGTACATGTCAAGGTAATCTTTTGGAATTCAGCAACCTCTCTAACACAGTACTCTAGTAAAAAGATGTGCAGCATTACTTAGGATAGACTTTGTGTCCACACTGAATTATAATGAGGCGGTCCAGGGGAGGGGCATCTGCTAATTAGCCATGTGCCCTCTGCCCCAAAACCATCTCTAGGAAGACATCTACAGAATGAATGATTCATGAAATCAGCATGACCAGTACCATCACTTTGCAGCAGTGAACACTGTGTAAAGGCCATGTTCAAGTACCTGCCATAAATTTAGAATGGGGATTGGGTTGGGGAAGCCACTAGACACTATGGATATCACAATGCGGAACGGGTATAATGACACCTACACATCGGCACAGGGAGTGGGGCTACCAGGGATTACTCTAAATGCCATAATGATACTGACATCACTACAAGAATCACAGGTTCGGGGGAAATGCTACACTCCATGGATTACTCCAAGTGTCATAATGGCACAGACATCAGTATGGGGATTGGGTGGTGGGGGAAAACACTAGCCACCAGGTCACTTACAAATGTGCCGTGATAGCACTTAAACTACTATGGTGATCCATGGTGGAGGGAACCACAGGAGGGTAGACAAGTCAGGAGGACTGAAATGACACTATGGTGTGAGTATGTGCATTTGTGTATTGTGTACTTGGCCATGTTCAACTATCTACCACGGCTATAGTATAGGGATCAGGGGTGGGCGAGTCCCTAGACACCAGGAATATCACAACACTGAAGTGGTATAACAGCACCAACATCAGTATGAGACTCAAGGGGTGGGAAGAAACACTAGACACCAGGGATCAGTATAAGTCCCATAATGACACTGACATCTGTATGGAGAATGAGGGGGTGGAAAGAAACACTAGACACCAGGGATCAGTATAAGTCCCATAATGACACTGACATCTGTATGGAGAATGAGGGGGTGGGAGGAAACAATAGACACCAGGGATTACTCTATGCTCCATAATGGCATCGACATTGGTAAAGGGATCAGGGGTGGGAGGAAACACTAGACACCAGGGCAACAACAAGTGTATCATGGCATTTAAACTATTATAGTGACAGGGATGGTCGGTGGGAAACCATGGGTGGTTAAACCAGTCAGGGGAACAGGTACAGAGACTGTGGTGTGTGTGTGTGTGTGTGTGTGTGTGTGTGTGTGTGTGTGTGTGTGTGTGTGTGTGTGTGTGTGTGTGTGTGTGTGTGTGTGTGTGTGTGTGTGTGCGTGCGTGTGTGTGTGTTTTGTGTACTTGATCTTGTCCATCTACCTACCACAATTGCAGTATGGCAGTCAGGGGTTTCGGGAGTCCCTTGATACAAAGGATATCAAAACCCTGAAGTAGCATAATGGCGCCAACATCATTATGGGGACTGACAGAGTTGGGAGAAACACGATGCACCAGAGACTACTCCAAGAGTTGTAATGGCACTGGCATCAGTACTGGGATTGTAGTGGTCTGGGGAAACACTATCCAGAAGGGAGACTACAAGTGTGCTGTGATAGCAAATGAACTATTAGAGTGTTTGGGGAGTGGGAGGAACTATGGGAGCAAAGACAAGCCAGAGGGACAGGTACAGGACTGTAGTGCATGTGTGGGAGAGAGATGGGGGGATGCCATTGCTTACACAAGCTACAGTTTACTATTGCAATGTGCAGATTAGCAGATAATGAGGTCTTACCTCATTACAGCTAACATGTCTCTGAATCAAAAAATGCTGCATTATGGGAGAATGGCCTTTTAATCGTTCTATGCCATTTAATGAATTCTTAGGGTTTTAGATTCCAGAATTTATTGCATTCTTCTATTCTAAACAGAATTGCACTGCCTATGTAATTCCCTCACTGAATTATACAACTCTAGAAAAATAGCTGTACCTTATCATTCCTTATCTGTTTCCCCATATTTTTTTAAATTAAGTGACAAAGAAAAGGTATTATTTCTCAAACAGGAGTGCAAGGATATGGGCGCACAAAAATGCAGGTGCATTTTTAGTCCTTACGTTTATTTATTCAGACTGCTAAGATGATCGAGTTCAGTTTGTAAAAGGATACTTTGCCTGCATACTTTTTATCAGTAATTGAACTCATACATTTGGCATTAAATTACTTATTGTAGAATTACAGTAAGTAGTTGTTTGATATTACTTTAGCCGTTAATGTACACTGTGTTGTTTTGTATTAATCCTTCACATGAAGGACCCTTCTGTTGTTTGTATGAAATCCAGCAACTCCACCAAGGATAATAATTTACAGGAGTTTTATCTTTTCATATATTACATAATTGAAAAACTTCATTTCAGCTTTTGATTGCATTGCCAAAGAACCAAATGCAAATGTAAACAAAGTGTATGGAATGATCTTTTCTATCCTCAGGATATTGTGATAGAAAAGTCTGAGCTTTTACCACGTGTTATTAATTTCCCTCTGATTGTAACAACCTCTGCGTAGATGGCAGTATGCTAAAAGAGTCATCTGCAGTGCATAGGAAAACCCATTTACCATGAAGGTACACTATCATAAAGGGAACTGTGCCTGACAGAAACCAAATACAAACAATTGCAACAGGCTGTAAAACTGAACATATAGAAGATTATGATCAGGTCACCGATCATAACCGGCTAATTATGAGATTAAGTCATGGATGTCAAGAAATTAACCTCTCGAGGTGAGTATTGTCATCCATATCGAGAACACATAATAAAGGGTTATGATCAGAGACCCAATCATAATTCTTTGTAGTGCTTGGAGCTTTATCGCTTCATGTGCTACAAGTTTCAACAACAAAAAAGAACTAAGTGTTTTGCCAGCTTTCAAGGCAGTAAAGCATTTAGCAAGCAGTGTCAGAAATACAACGGAACACATTGCCATTTAAGTTAAGGAAAGGCAGGGACATATCACTGGTACAGACAGCAGGCAGAAACAGATGTGTTATTTATTCTGCCATTGTTGTTTGCTGGTCAGGTGTGGCAGGTTTAATTGCCTAATGTGATACCCAATCTTAACAAGTGAAGCAGGGGATACTTAACATGTGTTAAGATCCGATCTTGTTGTATAGAACCATTTAATTGTTTCATGTTTTTATGGATATTGCAGCATAATAACCATGTGGCATGCACTACAAAATGATTATTCACTGACAAGGAAAGTGCAGGATATTTCAGTACTCTCCTGTTGACCAGAAGTCATAACACCAGTTCAAAAGTGACTGCCATTCAGTTCCAGGCATTGGTGTATCACAGTAACATTGTTCTACATAAGAGAATGCATGAAAAATGTTTGCCATGTAAATGACTTCATTAGCAGTCTTACATTTCATGTATATTGCTGAGGAAGCACAGGAGAATATACAGAGGAAGAGGCTGGCGAAGAAGAAGTGGGATTGCCAAAGAGATGAAGAAAGTAGACATGAGTATAAGCAGATGAGACGCATGGCAAAGAGAGAGGTGGCGAAGGCTAAGGATAAGGCATATGGAGAGTTGTATGAGAGATTGTACACTAAAGTGGGAGAAAAGGACCTGTACCGACTGGCTAGACAGAGGGACAGAGCTGGGAAAGATGTGCAGCAAATAAGGGTGATAAAAGATAGTGAGGGAAAGGTACTCACAAGTGAGGAGAGTGTGATGAGTAGATGGAAAGAGTACTCTGAAGGGCTGATGAATGAAGAGAATGAGAGAAAGAAGGTTGGATGATGTGGGGATAGTGAATTAGGAAGTGAAACAGATTAGCAAGGAGGAAGTAAGGACAGCTATGAAGAGGATGAAGAATGGAAAGGCTGTTGGCCCAGATGACATACCAGTGGAAGCATGGAGGTGCTTAGGTGAAATGGCAGTGGAATTTTTAACCAGATTGTTTAATGAAATTTTGGAAAGTCAGAGGATGCCTGAGGAGTGGAGAAAAAGTGTTTTGGTACCTATCTTTAAGAATAAGGGCGATGTGCAGAGCTGCAGTAACTACAGAGGGATAAAATTGATCAATCACAGCTTGAAGTTATGGGAAAGAGTAGTGGAAGCTAGGTTAAGAAGGGAGGTGATGATTAGTGATCAGCAGTATGGTTTCATGCCAGGAAAGAGCACTATAGATGCAATATTTGCTCTCAGAGTGTTGTTGGAGAAATACAGAGAAGGTCAGAAGGAGTTGCATTGTGTCTTTGTAGACTTGGAGAAAGCATATGACAGGGTGCCTAGAGAGGAGTTGTGGTATTGTATGAGGAAGTCGGGAGTGGCAGAGAAGTATGTAAGAGTGGTACAGGATATGTACAAGGGTAGTGTGACATTGGTGAGGACTGCGGTGGGAGTGACAGATACGTTTAAGGTGGAGGTGGGATTACATTAAGGATCAGCTCTGAGCCCTTTCTTATTTGCAGTAGTGATGGACAGGTTGACAGATGAGATCAGACAGGTGGCCACGTGGACTATGATGTTTGCAGATGACATTGCGATATGTAGTGAGAGTAGGGACCAGGTTGAGGAGACCATGGAGAGGTGGAGATATGCTTTAGAGAGGAGAGGAATGAAGGTCAGCAGGGCTAAAACAGAATATATGTGTGTAAATGTGAGGGAGGGTAGAGGAATGGTGAGGATACAGGGAGTAGAGTTGGTAAAGGTGGATGAGTTTAAGCACTTGGGATCAACAGTTCAGAGTAATGGTGAGTGTGGAAGAGAGGTGAAGAAGAGAGTACAGGCAGGGTGGAATGGGTGGAGAAGAGTGTCAGGAGTGATTTGTGACAGACGGGTACCAGTAAGAGTGAAAGGGAAGATCTACAAGAGGGTAGTGAGACCAGCTATGTTATATGGGTTGGAGATGGTGGCATTGACGAAAAGGCAGGAGTCAGAGCTGGATGTGGCAGAGTTAAAGATGTTAAGATTTGCACTGGGTGTGACTAGGATGGACAGGATTAGGAATCAGTATATTAGAAGGTCAGCTCAAGTTGGACAGTTTGGGGACAAAGCAAGAGAGGCGAGATTGCGTTGGTTTGGACATGTGCTGAGGAGGGATGCTGGGTATATTGGGAAAAGGATGCTAAGGATGGAGCTGCCAGGTAAGAGGAAAAGAGGAAGGCCTAAGATAGCGTTTATGGATGTGGTGAGAGAGGAAATGCAGGTGGTTGGTGTGAAAGAGCATGATGCAGAGGACAGGAAGAAATGGAAACAGAAGATCCGCTGTGGCGACCCCTAATGGGAACAGCCGAAAGAAGATGATGATGATGCTCTTTTAAAGTCATTGCATCAGTGCATACAAAACATTAGACACTTGTAATGCATTATTTTATATAACTTAAGCTTCTAAAAACTGGACCTGAAATTCAGTTTGTTTTCTAAATAATTCACATCTGTTTCCCTTTGAATATTTGTAGTATATCAGACTATTTTATTTTTATAATGCATTATATCCCATTTAAGTAGATTTCATTGTTCAGTGTGATATACTAATTTTGAAACATGTTGATATAATTTTCACTTGTAACACATTTAAAGCATTTGTTAGAACACAGCATTTACTGGTCTTCTCAGTGGTCTATAAATACTGCATTGCATAAAGAGAAACTGAAATTCAGTTTGTCAAGCTTTACTCTTCCATATTTATCTGTTGTCATGTTAAGCTGTCAAAAATACAGCAGGCTTATCATAGTGATGCAGAGACTGACTATTTTATGCTTTAAGCAGAAAATGAAGGCAATATCTTTAAAAAAGACAAACAAATATATGAATGTCATCCAGGGGAAGGTGGCTGTGAAGAATGCACATAAATCTGTCAAGAAATGAATAATAATATGAAGTCTTTTTGGGTTACTACTGCTGTTAATATATGCTATGAAAGTCTTCCTGGATACAGAAGGATTCATTCAAGTCTATAGCATCTTTTTTGATTCTTCCAATTAACACCAATAGCTCCTTATGGTGTCCAAGTATTTTTGAATCGGTCTTCCTTAACTAGCATCACCAGTTAACAATAAATAATACGTAGTAATAGAAATGCTGTGTCATAATTAACAAAATGAAAATAAGACTGTCAGTCTCAGATGCTTTGCAGTGAAGAAATTTACCACTGTTTCCCTTTATTATTCGTATTTTCATGTTTGCGTCCAGATTTTCATAACTGAGACACCTGTATGCTATTGAGGGGCATGGTGTGAAATGCACTGGTTGGCGATAGAAAAGTAGATTGTCAAGGTACAATTACAATATGCTACACAGGAGATATTGATAGTTATTTGCTAGTAATTATGAAAATATGAAATATTTCCATATGTACTTAATATTTCTAAAACTGGATAACTTATAAACTATTGCATGGTATCAAACGAAACCTTAGATGATGCTGAAGAAAACTATCGATATTTGTACTGTAAGGTGTACATCTTTGGTGACATTCATGGTTGTTTATTATACAAATAAACATAATTCTTCATATTTCCGCAACTATCTCAGTAAGCTTGCACAAAGAAAGTAACTTGTTACTGTCATGTGAAAAATTTTAAACAAACGGAGTAAAATAAACCAAATGACAGAGTTCGGACTATCCCAGATGAAAAAATCAGCACTATTTCTATATTAAAATCACCATGTATTTTTATTGACAAAAATAATAAAATGGTCTGATGAAGTTTAACACCTTTTAAATGAAAGTGCTAACCATTTTATTATTTTTGTCAGTAAAAGTACGTTGTGATTTTAATACAGTAATAGTGCTGATTTTTTCATCTGAGATAGTCCGAACTCTGGCATTTGGCTTATTTTATTCCATTTCTTTAATACGATTTGATTTACTCATTTTCATAGATTTGATTATAGCTTTGTTTGTGTCTTTCGGCTTTTCCCGGTTAGGGGTCGCCACAGTGGACCTCCGGTCCGCTAATGATTGGCAGTAGAGTTTTACGTGCTGGCTTGCTGGGCCTAACGTACAACCTTCAATGAAGGAACACCCATTCACGCATGTCACCACACAGAAGACGCTCTAACTCAGAATCGAACAGTCAACGTCTAACTATGAGGCGATGTATATTCAAATGATTCATGGAACAAGTTTACAGTTTTAGTTTTCCTAACTTGATGTCTTATGATTTAAGATTTCAACATATTTAGTATTCACATTTTTTAACTCTAGATGTGGAGAAATATCCTTTGACTTTAAACTCATCTTTAGATTTTCAGTTTTAGAATGCAAGTTCCCTATCCCATTTTTTTGTTTTACAACTATACCAATAATTAATTCTACCATTAAAGTAACCTTTCCATGTGCTCCATAAAATAACCTCTGAAACTTCACCATGTCTATTTATTTCTAAAAAATATGCATCTCATTTAAAAAAACATTCATTAAAACCTTTAATTTTAATAATATAAACTGAGAGCCTATTACAGTGTATTGAATTACTAGAATTTAACATAAGATTAAAAGAGATTGTATTAAGGTCAGATAACGGACAAGGTATTATTGATACTTCTTCAACATCCAAAATTATTCTATTAGAAATAACTTTATCAGTATTTGTTTGAGTTTCATATGTATAAGAATAATGAGTGTAATGAAAAGAATTAGATATTATCAAGTGATAAGTATCTTTAACGTTCATTGAATTAGTAAAAAATAATAAATGTTTAGCTGAAGATGATAATCTGGGTTCCTTATCAGCAATAGTATCCTTTTTCAGACAAAATACAATTAAAATCTCTTGCTATAATAACTTCACCTTTTTATAATAAGCTATAATATCCAAGTATTTTTGAAACATTTGCTCACATAAATTGGAAGCTTGTTCCAGAGAAGTAGCAGTCTCTGGGAGATGTATCTATCTCTCCAGCATGACCTATTAATGTCAGAGGCTAGGTTAAGCTCCCTGGAGTGAGTCAACCTTGTGCAGTTTAATTTGCGAATGTGTAGCATTTCCATCGGCACAGTTCACCCCTTAGAAACCTGTAGGAGACAGAATACAATGACAGGACTTTCAGTCTTTCCACATAAGACATGTTGTGTACCCTCTAATTTCATGGTGAGAAACAAATGTGGTCTCTCCAATTGCTGCAGGTGTCTGGTGAGGGCTGAGTATAATGGAATTGTAACATCCTTAGATCTAGACATGATGGCTTTACTTATAAGATGTGCCACATAGAAAGATTTCCTTACTACTGTGGATACGTGATGGTCAAAGTCCATACTGTTGTCAACTTGAGTACCCAAATCACATATCACTGGGTCCTATGGGGGTGCTGTCTGTAATGTAATTAGCAGAGATGTCAGCTTTCCCAAAGAGAATAATAATGCACTTTTTGCATTTAGCTTTAATCCGTGGCTTTGGCACCAATCATTTCTCTGTGTTGACCTTGCCTGGAGTATTATAACATCTTTGAGGGACTCAGTGATTGCTACCAGTTTGCAGTCATCAGCGAACTTGTTCAGTCACAGGCTGTCCAGCTGTACCTGGACTTCTGAGAAATAAATTCTGAACAGTAAGGGGCCCAGCACAGATCCCTGTGGTACACCACTGGTGACTGACCTTTTGCTAGAGGTGAAGTCACCCACTTTGACAGTTATGCATCCTGTCGGTGAGCCAGATGGCTCCCCATCTGGTAATGTAGGGGTTAATTCCCAAATGGGAGAATTTCTCTATAATACTCGAGTGGGGGATTGTGTCAAATGGCTTGGCTAGGTCAAGATAGGCAGAATGCACTATCTTTCCCTCGTCCAGGCCTTTCTTGAAGAAGTCAACCATGTTTAACAGGCATGATCTACCTTTAACAAATCCAAACTGGGTTGGGTCCAGAGTTTGGAGATTACGTGTGTCCTTGCTAATAAGTTCCATAACGATTCTTTTCATGGCCTTGCAGATGAGGCTAGTCAAGGTTATAGGCCTATAATTCCCAAGGTCAGTTGATGGTGCCCCTTTGTGCAGAAGGATTACTGTTGCTGTCCTCCATTCTGCAGGAACATAGCCAGTTTGCAGGCTGTGGTCAAATAGGAACTCAAGGGGTTCTGCAAAGTCATGTTTTAAGTTGTTTAAAAGGCAATATGGGATGTTGCCTGGTCCCACTGATGCTGTGTTTTTGGCCTTGGAGAACGCCAAGACAACAAGCTCTCTTGAGATAGTAGGCTGAGGAATGGTGGTGGGTATACCTTGAGGGATGACTGGAGGGGACAGGGGGATGAATTTTGCTCCACATCTGTCAGCTAGCAGGATGGCTATTATGTCTGGTGGATTATGGGTCATGCCATCCACAACCAGTTCCGGACATAGCTGGGTATTCCCTTTCAGATTTCGGACATAGTTAAACAATGCCTTGTGATTATCCTTATCTAGGGTGGCTATTTTTACTTTGTAATTAGGTCTGGAGGACTTGACAAGATCTCTAATTTGTTTGTTTAAGCTAGAGATGGAGTTCTTCCCCTCCTGCACCAGTTCCCTCTTGTTCTTGGACATTAGTTTATTTCTCTTGTTGTGCAGTCTCTTATACTAGAGGTCCACCAGGGTGGTTCATTTCTTTGGCAAGACCTGTCTTTAATCCAGTCAGGTACAACTGATTCTATACAAATGCTTAAGTGGTTCTACAGGGCATTGGTGTGCTCCTCTGCAGTCCATGTTATCATGACATCACTTAGTAGTAAGTAATTTGTCTTGTGGTGTGCTGACTAGCTGTTCCAGAGCAGTTGCATTGATAAAGTCCAAGAACCTCTGAGACAGCATGTTTGTGTCATGTATGTTTCACAGTCAATGGCAGGATAATTAAAACCACCCATGAGTAAGATGTTGGGCTGTATTGCAAGTGACACCAGTAAGTCCAGGTATGCAGTATGCTTTTCATGTTTCATGGTGGGGGGACTTATAGCTAACTATGATGTGTCTGCATTTAATTGGACATGGAGTAGCTCAAGAGAGTCATACTGTTTGACCAGTCTAGTGGTGTACTTATCCTTAATGAAGAGGATGCATCTCCTGCTTTGGTTCTTTCATGCTCAGTTTGTTGTTTGAACATATGTAAGACATTGTAGCTCTGCACAGCCGTGGTGCTTTCCGCACCCTAGAACCATGTCTCAGTGACTGCACAGATGTCAGCATCTTCTAAGGTAAGGAGTGCTTCTAGGGAGTGTAGTTTTTTGTTTAGATTCCTAACATTAAGAAGCAGTACTCTGAGTTTATTTACAGAGGATTTTATTATGTTGGGTGGTTGGTTACTTTGATACGTCCTAAAAAAGGTACAATAAGGGTGGCTAATGCCATTACCAATATCCAAAACCTGAGGAGGCAGGTACAGACCATCTCTGGCAAACCAATGAGGTCTGAGGTTTGTCATATGACAGATATTGGATCCCCTTAGACTGACACCAGAAGCTAAGCCAATTGTTAAAGTCAGTATTTTTTTTAGTTTGTAATGTGTCATCATCCTTGAAAAAGTTGAATTCTGCTTAAGGTTAGGCTTATACCTGCTTGTGAAACATAATCTGTGAGCTCAGTCATGTGTCCCTTCATATAATACAGTGAGATATGTCTTAAGTCATTCAATCCCACATGGACTATGACAGAGTCATACTAGTAATTGTGGTTGAGTGACTTCAGTGCGTGAGTGACTTGATGGATCCTGGCAACTGACAGGGAGCTAAGTATAACCCGCTCCTCATTCAGCCTGGTGTGTCTCACAGTGGAGTCACCTATGATCAGTACATTAGGTTTTGTGGTGTTACTCCCTATGGGCTTAATTGTTGAGACACTGGTGTGTGTTAATGTGTGTTGTGGTTGTTTTTTACATTGTTATGTGTATCATTTGGGAAGCCTCTTATCTTTTGGTAAGTTACTAGTGAGTACCTGTGCATATGTGGGTTTATGTATTGTATCCTTATTTTGTGTGGGAAGTGTGTGTGTGTGTGTGTGTGTGTGTGTGTGTGTGTGTGTGTGTGTGTGTGTGTGTGTGTGTGTGTGTGTGCTGATAACCTGTTTGGCTTTCAGTTTGTCCTTATGTGAGAGTCTTCCCTCCAATTTCATAGTGTAACTACATCTCTCACATAAAGTATTTATTTGTTTCAGGAGTGCGTGCTTGGTGATATAGATGAGACAATTGCTACATTGCCCCAGGTGTCCATGTCTATCAGACTGGCCAGAGAGATGATAGGAAACTATCCATGCATGATAACAGGCTCTTTCTGTATGTTTTATTAGGGAAGGGAATGGGTTAATTTGACAGAAATGTGCTTGTAGCACCGAGACTACAAGAGGGACCTGTACTTTGTGTAGGCTAAGAATGATCAATAAGGCAGTGCTGATAACTACATAACTTAGTTGCTCCTAGATCAGCAGAAAAGCTTGGAAGGGTTTCACTGACAGCTCTTTAGGGAAAAACTGAGCTTCTAGGTTTTTATGTCTATACAGGGCACTGCTAACTGCCACAGTGCAAAGAACAGCTCCACACAAGTGTGAAACCTAAGAGAAACAAGTTTTAAGCTAACTACCAATCAGGAAAGTACACAATAAGCCTTTCACCAGCAATCCCCAAGTCATACAGGTTAGATCAGCACAGTTCCACCACAAGGGTGCAGAAAAGTACCTTCTTAAATAACTGGCTTGGATCTCAAGTGTAACAAGACCATACAAACTACCAACAAGTCCTACAACTAACAGATATAATGTAATACAGTGAAATTAACTACTTGCTCCCAGAGCAGAACCTGCTGGAAAGTACTAGGAAACCTTAAACTGATACAAGCACTCAGCTCTCCTTGTTAATAAGGAGAAATTAGTTGTACACACTAAACAGCCTATAATTGCAAAGTAGCTCACTAAGGTAAGGGAAAACAGCTCAAAAAAAGCACCAAACCAGGCATGTCCAAGGGTCAGCTTCTGGTGACTTCTCCTGCCCACCTTGTGAATCTGGACATACTTGGGCAATGCAGCAATTGCCTCATGTACACAGACAACCGTCTCCTCCTACTACCCAACACTACAACCTGCGAGAGATGCACTTACATAGCCAAACTGGAAGCAAAGCTCTCTCCACCCAAGATTGTGCTAGACAGTCAAGAGGAGAAGGTTAACACCTGCACTACACCTCAAGCAACACATAGCCCTTCTAAACCCACACCACCAACACCCTCACATAGCAGCACTAAACCCTCATATGTGGAGGATCTTAACAGTAACCTGCCCAAGCAACAAGGAACTCAGAAGCTGAAATGCAAACAAACACCAATCACAACCAAAGTGTCACATAGCTCACAACACCAGTGTGCCACCCAACAACAGCCCTTAAGGCAAGACAGCATACCCAAACCCAACACTTTAGTCATAGATGACTCTATAGTCAGGCACACTGATGTCCCACTCATCCGGCTGAACAAGGAGAAAATTACAGTCAGCTGCCTATTGGGTGCCAGGATCCTCCATGTAACACATGCACTCAAGTCACTCCACAAGTACAAATATGACTCTGTCATTGTCCATGTTGGAGTGAATGACTTGAGACATACCTCCCTGGACTACATGAAAAGAGACATGGAAGAGCCCTTGGATCATGTGGCCCAGGCAGGTATGACTCTAGCCCTGAGTAGCATCCTGCCTTCGCCCAGAATGATACCACAGTATAAGAACAAAATGATTGACTTCAACAATTGGCTAAGCTCCTGGTGTCAGTCAAAGGGGATCCAGTATCTGTCTGCCTGGGATGACATGACCGACAGACCACAATGCTTTGCCAAAGATGGTCTGCACCTGTCACCCCTGAGATTCAGGTTACTGGCTAAGACTCTTGCCACCCCTATAGTGCCTTTTTTAGGAAAAGTTCAAAGGACAAAGCCACCACTGTAACAGGTACAAGCATGCAAAATGTGAAGGTAACACAACACAGAACAAATCCCAACAGGGAAAATGACTAAGAAAGTGAAAAAATTATCCCAACAGTTGACCAGGACCACACCAACTTTATTCACCACAGAGAATTCCTGTGACTAAGCGCTTTGGCCGTTGATTGGCTCTCATTTTCTTCTGAAATTGTATTTAGGTTCCATGAATATTAAGAAAGTCAGGAAAGCAGTTGTCCGTGGTAGAAGGCTTCCCCAAAAACTTTTAAGTTCTGAATTTGTATACTGGTATGGATAGCAGTCCTCAAAACCCATAATCTTAAAAATTATACAAAATCAGAACTTAAAAGTTTTTGGGAATTCTCTGTGGTGAATAAAGTTGGTGTGTTCCTGGTCGACTGTTGGGATTGTTTTTTCACTTTCAAAATCCATAAAGTCGGTGTGTTCCTGGTCGACTGTTGGGATTGTTTTTTCACTTTCAAAATCTGAAGGTAATGCTACTCAATGCTAGAACTCTAAACCTCAAAATGCACTCTCTCTTGAGGCATTCCTAAAAATGGAAAACATCGATATCTGTGCAGTAACTGAGACCTGGTTCAAGGCTCCAGAGAGCACCCCTGCAATACCAGGCTACAACTCTTACCACACTCTTCGGCCACCAAACAAGGATCTAAACAGTAAAGGTGGATGAGTGTCCATATTCACTAAGGATATTCACACCACCAGGCTAGTTGCCCAACACAATGCGTCTGATATTCTCCAGGTGCAACTTACCCTAGGTAAGACTGCAATCCAAATTGTAGCTTGCTACAGATCCCCCACCATGCCCCAAGATTCTCACTACACCTTTCTAAACATACTGGAAAATATTAAGATACAACCAAACACCCTAATATTGGGTGATTTCAACTACCCTGCCATTAACTGTGAAAACTACTCATGTACCAACACTTTTGCCCAATGGTTCTTGGAATTCACAATTTCCAATGCCCTGGATTAACTAATCCATAATCCCACCAGGGGCTCCAATATCCTAGACCTGGTCATTACCAACATGGGAAATCAATGCTCCACACCTATGGTCACCCCCTCGTTGGTCAGGTCTGATCATAAGCTAATCACCCTTGACATCCACATCCCTCCCCCACCCCCCAGTAGGGAAACCTCTTGTAAAAAACTTCTCCAAAGCCAACTTCATGCTACTCAAGTCAGAAGTGACAAACTTCATGACACCCATGCAGACAGAAACTGAAAGTTTGACTGCTGAATCCTACACTAAGGCACTGTGCGAGCACATCTACTCGTGCATGAATCGTGCCATCCCAAATAGAACCAAGGTGCTCTCCCCCCCAAAAAAGGAAGCTGATCTGGTGGTCCCCTGCCATAAACAAACTTTACAACAAAAGGAATAAACTGTTGCAGAAAAGAGGAAAATCCCAGGATGCAAAAAACTCCCTTACCAGCCTCAGTAAGAAGCTGAGATCCTCATAAAATCCTCCAAAGTTAGTTACAAAAATAAAATTGCCAATGATTCCAAAGACACCCACAAGGCATTCTATAGCTATGTCAAGAATCTAAACGGCAATGCTCAGACATGCTCTGAGCTACAACAGAATGGCATTAAATATACTGATCCCAAGGATATTGCCAATATCCTGACAGATTAATTCAGTGCCAACTTCACTCCCCCTCTCACCCCCTAAATGGCCCATCTCAATACTGAAAGATTGCCAAATTCTGGTAATAATGGCCAAACAGGTAAAAAACGCACTCTCCAAAGCTAAGAATACAGCATTCATGGGACCAGATGACATCCCGGGCTGTGTACTATATAAACTACAAAATGAACTGGCACCTCACCTAAGTGTCATGTTTAATCATAGCCTCACCTCAGGCTTCATGCCCACTGAGTGGCGCACAGCTACAGTTATCCCACTCCAAAAGGGGGGATCCACCTTGGATTCTGGGAACTACTGCCCCATCAGCCTGACGAGCCTGATCTGCAAGGCCATGGAACGTATTATTATGGAACTTATAAACAAAGACATTGGCAACCTTCAAACATTGGACACCTCGCCAAGGCCTTCAACACTATCCCCCACTCCAGAATCATAGATAAACTTACTGAGCTGGGCATTAATCCCTACATCACTCGATGGGTTGCCAACTGTCTTACTGACAGAACCCACACTGTAAAAGTAGCCGACTCCAAATCCATCTCCAGACAAATGACAAGTGGAGTATCTCAGGGTTCAATCCTTGGACAGCTCTTGTTTGGCATCTACTTCTCTGAAGTATAGGCCAACACTAAGGGACTCTGGCTAACAAAGTTTGCAGATGACTGCAAACTAGGAGGCATTATTGAATCCCCAAATGATGTGGATATTCTACAAAAGGCCCTTACAGAAAAAGGTGCTTGGTGCCAGAGCCATGGGCTCAAGCTCAATGCCAATAAATGTATTGTTATACCCTTTGGGAAAAAACATGTACCCATGAATTACCACATAGGTGGCAGTACACTAAACACTGAAAGTGTGCTAAGAGACTTAGGGACACAGGTGGACAGTGGTCTCGCCTTTGATAACCACATCACCACAACAGTCAGGAAATCCTTCTATGTGGCACACCTCATCACTAAGGGCTTTTCATCCAGGAAAAAAGGAGGTCATTGCCCCACTGTTCTCATCCCTCATTAGACCCATTATAGAATACAATGCCCCATTTGGTATGTACCTCTCAAGACATCTTCAACAACTGGAAAGGCCGCAGAAATATCTCACTAAAAGAATCACAGGCCTAAAGCAGATAGATGCCCTATGCTGACCATCTAAAAAAACTCCAGCTATACTCTGTCACATATCGTCTACTAAGAGGTGATCTCTACTTAACATACAAGGCCATGTCAAACCCAGAGCTGTTGGACATGCTACACTTAAAGAAATCCCAATCCCTCAGAGCCACACACTCCAGGGATCTAAACCTTGAATTTCTGACTTAACTCACACATGCACCTACACACACACACACACACACACACACACACACACACACACGCACACACGCACACACACACACAGACACACATTGTCAAGCTTAAAACCTACTGGTCTTCAAGAAAGCCTGTCAGACCTGCAACCTGAAGCTGTTGCGTGATTGTTTGGAACTCTTAATTTATTGCAATTTTTTTATTTTAAATTTATTTTACTTTTAGTATTTTTTAAAGGAAAATTCTTGATTAAAGGCAGTTAGAAAACATGTGTGTTCCTTTCATTTTTTTAATGATATTTCCCCCAAGTTGCCTGTCATCCATAATCCCTCCTCTTCTATAGAGTCATCATATAGGCAGCCATGTTTTTTGGTTAAGTCCATAACCTCACCTCTTGATACATGATACAAGCACCTGTATCAACTCAGGGTCATTTTGTACCGTTCTCTAGCATGTGCATTCCCACACACATGTCAACAAAAGCTGTCATCACCAGCTTGGAATGCCAAGATTCAATAACTGGTCCTGAAGCCCTGGTGCTCATGACAGCCTTCTTGTACATGGGAGCAAATTGGCTGCTGGGGACCACTATTTCCATCAGCTAGAATGGGTGATCAAGCATAATCCACTCACTCCAACCCTCATCTACCAGGCTTTTCTGGTCCATGAGAAACTATTTAAACTCCGGTCATAGTCAAAGCTTCATCCTTCTCTGCCAGAAATCCAGAATTTATATTGCATTATTTACAGCAAAAGAATTAACTTCAGACCTTTCAACCATCCCTGCTTTTGGAAGCACATGTTTATTTTCAGGTCTGGTTTATCCCTGCATATGATGTACCTAATGTTTGAGGTATGTCCCTATTTCACACTTGATTGACCTCTTCATGCAATTTTCTGAATTCCCCGTTTCACGTGTGATTTTCAAAGCTACCTAGTGCACAGGAAACCACACTACATAACACGCATGCTAGTGGCAACAATAACTTAAAGAAAGAGGATGCACATCTTACATCTCCCATTTTCAGAAGCCCAAATAAATAACCCTGTGTGGTAGAATTTTTTTTTTTTTTGTAATGTTCATTAATGTCTATAGATTTTACTCTGTCTCTTTGATAATAATCTTTATTTTTCCCACCATTGTTGTCACTTTATGTTTTTTAAACGTGTTCATGGGCATTATCCTACATTCCTACTGGAAGCAAGAAGAGTTATGTGCTATTTGCTATTCACATTCAATGCTAATTAGATGCTCAGATTTTTGGCTTGAATGTGCCTACTTTCAGTGGTTTTGTACTTATTTTCAATGTCTGCATGTCTAGAGTTATGGCTGTGGCTGAATTGTGAGAGACGCTGAAGGCAGCATTTTCCTTTAAGATAAGCAGAACATGACAAGGTTTATGCTTTCAGACCTGCCAGCAAAAGCTGCTCTGTTACCATTTTGGATTCCTTGGCTACATTGTTTTTTGGCTTTTGTTGTTGTTTTATTGCACCACGTTTTACTTCAATGTTTTGATTATCTTATATTTTTTTCTTGGAGTTTTAAAAGAAAGAGCCTGATTAAGGCCAGTTAGCAAACATTTGTTTTACATGTCATTCTTTGAACGCAAAAGGATTAACTCTATCTGAATTGTGGGAGAAGCTGACAAGTAGCATTTTATAAGCAGAACATGACACAGTATAGTCTTTGTGAAATACAATCTAAAGTTGCTTTGTGATTATTTTGGATATCTTGATTTATTGTTTGATACGTGCATTGTTTCTTGTTTTTTACTGTTGCCCTACTGAATTTTTTAAGTTGCTGTTTTACCTTTATATTTTCTTAAGAAATATTTTTATTAGGGCCAGTTAGTAAACATTTGTGTTATAGTCTTTGCAAAGGGCTTAATTGCTGTAGAACTGTGGGAGGACCTGAGAAGTAGCATTCTTATGACCTTTCAACTAAAACTACATTGTGACTGTTTTAAATTTCTTCGTTTTCTTGGTTTATAGTTATGTTACATCTTTATATATTTTGTAAACATCTTTATTGCTCTTTGTCTTTTGTGCTTTTTTTTTTGGTTTTAATTTGTTGTTTTAATTTGCTTTTCTTAAAGATTTAAAAGAATGAAAGAAAGCTTTTCCACACTTTCTCCCATTATCATTCATTATCAGCCATCACTTCCTCAGGAGCAGTCATACAGGCAGACATTTGAATTCTTACAGTTAAGTTCCCTGTGGTTTATGACATAACAGCCACATCACCATAGGAACATTTTATGTATTTGTGTACTTCAAGATATGTGTGTACAAGGGCTAATGCCACTGCCTTGGAACACCAGTCCCCATTCCTATACAAATTGTTATTGTGTAATCCTACTTTTGCATAAGTAATACGAAAATATATCCACTATTGAGAGCAGTTTGACAGATGGTCAAGCTGGCATAAAGCCCTTACTCCCACCCTCCCTTGCTTGACTCTTCTAGCAGTTGAGCTGCTGACTGAACTCAGGTTTTATGTGTCTTAGCCAGGACTTTATTCCTTTATACCACAGAGATGGGATATGTTTTGTTTTCTTTCAGCTGTTAAGTACTAAATCTGCTGAACTGCAGAAGTAGCTGTCAAGTAATGTTTTTATTTAGAGAAAGCAAATCATGGCAAGATTTTATCTATCTATCCTGCACTCTACAGCTGCTCTGTGACTGTTTTGGATTTCTTGGTTTATAGTTTGTATATTAATATTGTTTCCTGTCTTTCTGTTTTGTTTTACTGAGAAACCATTTGAAATGTTGGGACAAGAGTGGGTCCCAAAAGGTGGATTCTATATGGCTGAAAAAATGGACTTACATTTATTAAGTCCAAGATGGCCATTTCTTGGAATGTTCCCTTTTGTCAGAGGTATGGCAATCTCAAAGTTGGAGTTGGCATATATAAGTGTAGGGGTGTGGGGACTTGCCTCTCTACATCAAGACTCCCTTGCAAACAAAAAAAAAAACAAGTTTAAAGGAGAAGAGAAATGTTCATGATTTACTCTTCTCCTGCATTTTCCATGGGGGGGGGTCATCTCTGCACTCTGCATAAAGAGTGCCAAAATTTTAAGGAGCCTTTTATTGTAGTTTGTTTTGTCTTAAATTTATTATTCAATTAATATATTTTTCTTGGAGTTTTAAAATAAAGTTTTTGTTTTTGGACATTTAGCAAGAGTTTGTGTTCCATTGTTTGACTCCAAAAGGATGAACTCTATTTGAATTGTAGGAGGAGTTGGGAGACATAAGTTTTATTTATAATGAGCAGAATAAGGCAGCCAGAGCTGGATCATGGTCAGATAGAGCCCTAGGCAGAGTAATGGACCAGATCCCTCACCCAGATATTCCAGTGTCCCATTACTTTGCTGTCTGCCCTAGGTATTATAACACAGTTCAAACCTGTCAGTATGCATACTGTTTTCTTGTTTATTTTTATAATAGTTACAGGCATTTGATTTAAAACCTTTATTTAAAGCTCAAGCAATGATGACTGTTTGCTAAAAAAAACAATCTCACATTGAAAGCAGATTTAGCAGGAACAACAGTAAACTTCTCTTCCCTTGAAACTCACATTCACTAAAAATTCATCTGGCCAGTGGCTGATTATGTGAACAATTATATCAACAGATGTTCTACAAACCAAGCAATTATAGTTACATTGTTGGCTGCATCCTTCTCAGATGTCCATGTCTAAACAATTAACAATTAGGACTAAAGTCACATTTCAAATTTATTTCATGTTATCACACAGTAACCAGAGTATCCCAGCTTAATTCACACACACACATGCACACTAGTCCTGCAAAGCCAGACTAAAGACTGTTTAAAAAGGACCAGACGATAAGAGCATAAAACACTTTCATCCACAAAGCCCCCCGTCCTCACCCCACGGCAGTTGTAAACACTTTGAATTTGTATACCCCTTACTGATATGCAAAAATAAATGTGCATGTACTTTATTGATAGCTTTAAATGAAATGCATGAAACTGTATAAAGATCACTAACATCCTACCTTAAGATCCAGCCATGTGCAGTACAGATTAAATAAAAGAATATTTACAAGAGCATAAGAAATACTAACCGCCTATGCTACATCAATGTATACAATCACTTCAGAAGTAAAAGTCATCTGAATAATTCCACATTAAAGAGAGCTATTACTAATGAAGAGGTTGCTGCTGGAAAACAACTTTGCATTTCAGTGCTTCATCTACAAATGCAGTGCCTATTGCTTTTGATGAATAAATTGCATATGTTACATATACTGCGGTGGTGGTGCTGCGGTAGCGTTGTCACCTCACAGTTAGACATTGCCTGTTCGATTCTCAGTTAGAACGTCTTCTGTGTGGCGACATGCGTGAACGGTTATTCCTTCATTGAAGGTTGTGCGTTAGGCCCAGCAAGCCAGCACGTAAAACTCTACTGCCAATCATTAGCGGACCGGAGTTCCGCTGTGGCGACCCCTAACCGGGAAAAGCCGAAAGACACAAACAAACAAACATATAAAATTGGTGTGCTGAGGATATTGCCATAACATGTCCTGAAGTAGATCACCTGTGCAATATGAAATGGCTGGAAGACAACGACAGCAAGTTAATGGTTACTAGGCATGCAGTCCTGGAAACCATTAGGGACCCTGGTCCAAATTCCTAATTGCTCCAAAGCATTGTCTGGTTATGTGAGTTGCTCATTGTCACACAGTAGGTAAATGAAGGCAGAAAAATTCAAACCTTGCACCCGTGCTGCAGGAAGCAGCTCATTAACAAGTTGGAGCTTCAGTCCCTTATGCTAACTGCCAGAGTGACGGTTTTAAACTAATTTTGAAATCCTTTACAATCTGACGTTGTAGAGAAGACTGTATCACAGTAATATGCAAAACATCACTACATAACGGATAATGAAGATCGGACGGGTCTGATCATCATGCAGACTATATGAGACAAATCTAAACCCCTGTGCAGTTTTTGAAGGCTGTAAAGAAACGATTGCAAAAATATATATTACTAAAATGCAACAGTTTAAACTACAAAAGATGCAGCATATTTAAACTATATTACACAATCCAGCCAGGCATATTAACACATTTATTCTTAAGTGCAATAAACAAAGCAAAACAACTGAAGACAATATAAATGCTGTAGCAGCCAACAATTCATACAAAAAATCAGAGATATTACTGTGTGCAACATACTATTTTTTGGGGAGGGGCTTAAATTCTAACAGGACACCTACATCTTATTTTTGACCTTATTATGTCTTCTCTGTCATCAAGAGTAGCTATTCCTTCTGACATCACTCAGCACAGGTCTGACCTACTTGAAGAATGGATAATAATATGGTAGTGATGCCGCATACACCTCCAGAGTTAACAGAACCAGTCTGTGGACAAATGGGGCCCTATACAGGGTAATGAATCAGGCCCCTGTCAGCCATATCAGTATCCCATTACTTGGCTGTCTCTCCCCAGTTACCATAAACACTATTCAAACCTGTTAATGTGCATACAATTTTCTTTACTTTTACCATTATCACAGAGATGTGGATTTCATTTAAATATATTATTTCAAATTTTACGGAGAAAACACTGACAGCAATTTCTTAAAGAAAACACTCTCACGTTGAAAACAAATTTAGCATGAATAACAGTAAATTTCTCTTTCATTGAAACTCACATTTAGCAAAAATGCATCTGGCAACCCATGAACTTCAGTAGACATGCTGAGATTCATACTCAAGTAGCATATAGTGAAGTACTGTTGTTGTCTTTCGGCTTTTCCCAGTTAGGGCTCGCCACGGCGGAACTCCGGTCCGCTAATGATTGGCAGTAGATTTTGAGGATCGCCGAGGTGCCAGCTCTACGTTCAACCTTCAACAAAGGCACGCCCATATACACATGTCTTTCGAACGCCCACCCAACCGCGGGGAGGACATGCAGACTCCACATAGAAGGCACTGTCCGCACTCCAGCCGAGAATCGAATGGGAGAACCTCTTGCTGTGAGAAATTCCAAAGACAAATGTGCAACATATTTGCTAACAGTCTGGGACCCCTCACTGGACACAAGTGTCCCTTCTCATGAGCAGAATAGGAGTACTGTCTTGTGAAATAAGTTGGCAGCCATATAAAAGACAAATGAAGGCTGAGGGAATCAAACCATGTTCTACAAGAAGCAGCTCTTCTAACAGCTCATAGCATTACTCATCTACACTAAGTGCTAGACAAACTGTTCCTGCCCAGACAAACTGCATTTCACAGCTGTGTGCCTGGAAAAAGAAAGCTAAATAAAAATGTATTTGTAGTTATAACATTAACATTAAAATAATAAACTTCATGCTGTCAAATTTATGCACATTTAAATAATAAATGCACTGTCAGCATTCAGCAGAGCAAGAAAACCAGGGTTCACATCCAAAGAACATTGCTCATATGGTGATACCGAAATAACAAAAAAGCCCCTCCCAAAAAAAACAAAATCAGGAATATATCAAAAAGATGATTTTTGCAGGGGGGCAAGCCCCCCTGCACCCCCACACCCCCTGCAACTTAAATATACTAACTCTGAGATCGCACTACAGTTAAGAGAATGGTAATGTTCCCATTATGCACTGTATGGCAATCTCCACTTACAGGTTTCAAGATTTCGCAATTCTGAGGTTCTGAGCATCTGTATTTAGAATGTCGGGATTGTGAAATTTTGAAATTCCAAATTGGACCCGATGATACACCTGTTTACTACAATCAATTTCTTTCCTTTACAGTATAAGTACTATGGTTACTACTAGTTACTAGGCTTGCTGTCCAGAGGATCACTGAGGAGTTTAACCCAAATTTCCAGTAACCCCAAAGCACTGCTAGGTTAATTGACTTGCTCAAGGACAGTGTGGGGCATAAATATGAGGCAAAAATCAAAGATGTTCTGCAAGATTTGAGACAAATAATACTACCCTAAATCACTTAAAAAGTTAACAGAACAACAAGTTTTACATCGAAACATGTTATGATACACAAAACTCTATGAATTACATTGATGTACCAAAAAAAATAAATAAATAAAAGAAATTGAAGGAGGCCTGGCAGTAAGCGTGGACATTTAATACTATTGATTGGTTAAGGTAGTGTTTGACACTGAGCAATTCACTCAACTAGAAAGTTCCCCTAATTGGGACAGATTGGGATATTTCAGATACACACACACACACGCACACACACACACACACACACACGCACACGCGCACGCATGAACACACACACACAAACACACGGGATTGTGTTTGGAAATTTGCTGGCTGGGTGTCATTAATCATGTGGTTGCTGGTAATACTGCAAAATTATCATCTGCAGGATGTCAAAGCGTGCACCAAGTCGGTCCCGGTCTTTTCTGTTTCTGCTGTGCCCTTTCAAATATCGCACAGCACATCATGCTGCTGTGGGTGTTTTTTGCACATTTAGCAGAAAATTGGACCCTTTAAATGAGAATTTGCTTTGTTGTTAAAAGAGAAAAAAATGGAAATTTTTATAAACAGCCTTTGTTTTAAATAATGTTACAAGACCTGGCCCCCTAGGCAGCACCAGGCTCTAGGCAGTTGCCTATGTAGCCTTGTGCTGGATCTGGACCTGAGGGCAGCACTTAATTTGTGAGGCGTATTGCTAAACGATAAATCTGCTCTGTGACTGTTTTAAAGTTCTTGGTTTATAGTTTCGGTACTTACGTTGCATCGTTTTTTTTCCTTGGAGAATTAAAAGAACATTTTTCATGAGAGCCAGTTAGTAGCAATCTGTATTGAATTCCTTAACTGAAGAAAAAATGATTAAGTCTAGTATAATTGTTTGAGAAGTAGCATTTTTATTCAAGGTAAGCAGACCAGGATAAGGTTTAAACTTTGAGACATGCCCTCTAAATATAGTCTATGCCTGTTCTGGATTTCCTGGTTACAAGTTTACATACTTGCATTGTTTCCAGGATTTTGCTGGTTTGTTGTGATTTGTTTTAATTTAATTATTGTTTTATTTTAATTTGCTTTTATCTTAAAGTATTAAAAGAAAGTTCCTCACTAGGAATGCTTATCTATCATTTCTTGATGCATTCTTTAACTACAAAATAATTAACTCTGTCTGAATTGTGCAAGAACTGGGAAGTAGCATTTTTTTATTTCTGGTAACCAAAAAAGGGCAACGTTTAATCCATGTAACCTGCTTACTACAGTTGCTGTGTGAGTATTTTGGATTTGCTGGCTTGTATTTTGCATGTCTATGTCATTCTTGTTTTTTGCAATTAATTTATTGCAGTATGTTTTACTGTACTTCTCTTCTTTTACTTTCAGTGTGTGGCTCTTGATCTTATCCCTTAAGTAAATTTGACTTTAGAAGCTCCTCCAAGTTTTCTTTCTTTTGCCTGCCCTAGCCAGCAATAAAATATAATATTGGGAAGGTCCTCTCCACAGATTGATAAAATGTCTGGTACCATCATTTATTTTCTTCCTACCCACTAGGTGCATAATGCACTATCTTCAGCTTTAAATCACATCTCCCTTCTAGTTATAAAATCTGCACATCTGAAATAAAAGTTTACTGGATAGGCTAAGAAGCATATCTCAAGAACCATCTTTTAACCAGCGTGCCTAGTTTGATTCTGGTGAGAAAAGTACCAGTTTGACATTTTCCAAGAGACTATTGTTACTGGTGTGCTCCGACCACTTATAAGGATACATCTTTGGATTTGTGCATCACTGTTGTGATCCTAGTGAGAGAAAAAGCAGACAGACATTGATCCCTAGCTGCTTGTAGTTGCAATGAGACCAACACTTACTAGTAGCTAGTTAGTAGTTCATAGTTAAATTACTCTTGAATTTAGGGCTCCTAGTGTTCTGCCCTTGTGGTAAGTCACTAGTTTAGATAGTTAATGACATATCTTAACGTCCACTGGTCAGCATGGGATCACAGTCTGCTTTGTCCTCCTCTGTTGCCAGCCTACTTGTAGTAAGTTCTCTGAAGCAGTGCAGCAACTGCCTCATGCTTAATGACAAACCTTTACTCTTACCCTGTACTAATAAAATGTGTGGGGGTGCAAGTACATACTTAGTTTAGAGACTAGACTCTCACATACCACTTACATCAGTAAACAACTTACCACCACATCACCATCACCCAGCACTAGGTCCACATGCTGAGGTTGTAAATTTACTACCCAAACCTCCTAGATACAACTTAGACAATCCTTATTCACGCAGCAAAATATCAACAAATGCATCTTCACTTGCATCTTCACCCACACTTAAGGCAAGTCATGCTGGTTCCAAGCCTAGTTCCGTAAAGTGTCCAATGCCTGTGACCACACCTTGCAGTACACTAGTAATAGCAACTCCATAGTTATAAACACTACTGTTCCACTCACCAGACTGATCAAAGATAAGGCCATGCTTATTCATAAGGCTGCCACATGTAACTCTGATTTCTGTGCCAATCTGATGCAATGGCTAGAGGACTTTCTCCAAATTCAGCATATGTATAAAGAGATATGGAAAAATAATGCCTTATGGTGGAACTCCTAAATCACTTAGCTCTGTCATAAAAGGGAAAATTTGCTTACATCATATAAAAGGTTCCCTATCTTCCACTTTAAGAAGTGGCTTAGGCAGGCCAACAAAAAATCATCCATGCCATTGGAAACACTAAGGCAGTCTATGAGCTAAATGTAGCCATTTATTCCAAAGATAATGAAAGCCTTTTCTTTTAACTATATGCCTAAGCTCCATTATCTATCACTACCTGTTCTGAGTTTGAAGCAATTACCAATGCTATGTTGAAAAAATCAGTTGCAAGGTAACTCACTCATTCGTATGTTATTTCCCTTGAGTCACTAAACTGGCCTTCTCCCATCACCACAATGGACCAGAACATATAAGCTCTATCCAAGGTAAAAAAATAGCTCCATGTGCCTTGATTATATATCAGATGGTCTCCCAGTAGATGCAAAGTATAACATTGCTGAACCCCCTTCTAAACCTTTTAACCTTAGTCTCTCCATGGGGTATGCTTCTGATCTCATGAGAGTGGTTGCCATGGTGCCAGTCCAATAGGGAAGACCCACTACAGATCCTGGCAAATATTGTCCTATTAGCTTCACCAGCATCATCTATAAAATCGTGGAGCATACTTTGGTCAACCTCATAAATAGTGAAACTGGTAACTTATAATTCCTCTACCCTAATCAGTCTGGCTTCATGAGAGATAACCATAATTTGTCTGATTTTTTTTTTTAAACTGTTATTGATGCAAGAACCATTAGATCCATATTGTATGGATGGATTGTGCTAAAGTCTTTGGAATGATTCTGTTAGCTGGCATTATTGACAAAACTCACTACTCTAAACATAAACACATATGTCACTCATTGAGTTGCAAATTGACTCTCCAGTTGAACATGTATGGCTTACAAATAGGACATGGCAAATATACAACAATTAAAATTGGGTCTATATTACATTGTCGATAAACCTCTTCAGTGAATGCTTGTTCGCCAACCACTAAACAGCGAAATCCAACTTCCTCAAACAGCTGTTTCAGCAATTTTTTTCTTAGGGGAAAAAATCGCTTGGCCAACCAAAAACCAGACACTCTTTCAAACCTTTCAAAGTGGGGGGGGTTGCCCCCCCACACACCCCATGCCATCCTAATTAAATATACCAACTCTGAGATCGCACTACAGTGGGGTAAAGGGCAACTTCCCAATGATGGCCAAGCATTTTTTTCCCTTAGGGAAAAATTTGCTGAAACTGCCATTCATGGGAGTTAGATTTTGCTGTTTAGTGGTCAGCGAACAGGCGTTCGCTGAATAGGTTTTCCGGACAATGTAATATAGACCCATAAAATTCTAGGTTACAGGGCTCTAACGTAAGCCCATACTTGTTTAGGTTGCATCTTTCAGATGTGTCTTTCAGGTTACTTGAAAATGAGTAAACTGATTTCATGTGTTACAGACAGGGCATGTCTGCAAAACAACTTGACTGAACTGACTATAATATGTCAATAAATACTTCAAAAACTAAGCATAAAAGATTTGGGAGACATAAACTTAAAGGTGAATATTTTTAATGCAACAAACAGTGATTGAAACTGCAGACTCATTTAAGAATCTGGATATACTGATAAATCCAGCTTTAAGTTTTTTTCTAACTATATCACCTAATTGGTTAACGATAGTTATAGAACTACAGATTGTATAAAAAAGATATATAAAGTCTAGGAAATCAGACATGATGAAACTGTTGTCTGTTAGTTACATTAGACCCAAACTTGAGTATGGAATAACAGTGTAGAACCCTTATAAGAAAACAAGCATGACTTAATTGCAAGAGTACGGTGGAAGTATACAAAGGGCATCCATGGATGTGAAATGACAGACTAAAATATCTGAACCTGAATCTGAATAAGGAATCAGCTACTGTTCTCTCATAAGGATTTTAAAGTTCCGAGCAAGGCTAATTTGATTTAAATTGTTACCCTTCCTATAAGAATGTGTATATTATTGATGTTTTTAACACTTACTTTGTGTGTTAACTCATTTTTGTGTATTTTTTCTAATAATATATATTATGGTAGGCTTATATTTGAGTGATTTTTGACATTTTGTATATCTTTTAAATAATATTTGATTAAAGTTAATTAATTAAGATAATTGGTTGGCTGCTAGATAATTGATGTAATTATATTAAGTGTGTGTAGTCTTTGTCTTTTACTCTGATAAAGCCCTATGAATTGTTAAGGATGGAAGCACTAAGTCTTTGTTGTGATTAAAACTTCCTTCACCGTCTTTATTGCCTTTTTCTTGACTTTTATTATTTATGAAAGAAACTGTCCTTCTAGACCTAATCCACCACATAAATGCTGGTAGTACTAAAAATACTCAATAGATCTCAGCCTTCACAGAAACATAGCCAAGATCTCTTAGATATGGTCTTCACACAGTGAATTCCAAATATATGAAACAAGCTCCCCTTGCATTTCAGACAGTGTAACATATTGTCCTTCAACTTCAGTTATGGTCAAAGTGGCACCTACAAATATTTTCCTGGGGTAAGCAGTATGACCTTCACTGAGCAGGGTGGCAAATCTGCTCAATAAACCTTTGCATGGCTAAGCTCTTTACGGCTACTTAGGCCACTTATCTAGTAAGACCTTATGATCCTGGGAGCCTTATCTTATTTGCCATAGCCGTATGCTGATATTTTGTGCTTCTGATTCACACAGACACAGAAAGAGAAGAACACACACACACACACACACACACACACACACACACACACACACACACACACACACACACACACACACACACACACACACACTCTCTCTCTCTCTCTCTCTAAAAGCAAACCTATGACAACATTGTGAATGTTGATGGACTGGATTTGTAGCTTAATCCTCTTATCTGATGAGCCTGGTTTTGTTTAATGCCCTGGCACCTTTTGTCATTAGTAGCACTATGCATGCTTTCTATGTAGTTGTGCCACGATTTTGCCTTAATCTTCTGATTGTACTTTGTATGTTATTGATTGTTTTGTTCTCCTCTTGTGTCTTAATGTCGCTTGTTTAAACTAAACCCTAGTGATACTCCAGGCATTTCTCTTGGATCATCCTAGTGCTATTTCTTGGTGTCTAATATTATCTCTTCATATTTATGTTAACTATTGTAAAACTGTAGTACATACAATCTAATGAAAGATTCCATCTTAAAGACTACATGATGGATATTGCAGATGAAATGATTATTTACCTCTGTCTAATGTAACTAACAAGTTATTAAATATTGATCATATATTTGTTATATGGTCATAGTTTTAATATTTATTTAAATGTCTCAAATGACCAAACAACACAGAAAGAAATGGTTAGCCTCAGGTGAAAGCTCACAGCTAGATAAAAAAACATACTTCTGACAGCATACAAACAGCTTGATTGGTTACTGAAATAACGTATCTTGTTTACAAAATATTACCAAAATGAATATTTACTTTGTTATTGCAATTTATAAAATCCAGTTTAAGACCTGGAATCTAATGGAAACTTCATATGAGGTGAGTAGTTTGCTGTTTATAATGCTGTTTATACTTCTTTAGTAACACCTATGTTTCTACAAAAAAAGGCACTCACAGTTCTATAGATGTGAATATTTGCTTGAAGTAGGAGAACATAGCTTCATTTTGTCAAAAGACCAGTGAAAGTTTCAGTCCGAACTTTTAGAGTTTGACTGGATAGAATGGGTTAATTTATCATTTTTTGTTTTTTGTATTCTGGGCCATGAGTGAAAGGACCACTAGTGGTCCACTTTACCTACCTTCTAAATAGATAAAGCTTTTCTATACCTGTCTGTTTGTCTATCTATCTATCTATTACTTATAAATGAGTGCAGATCATTCCGCTGAATAGCCGGTGTGTCTTCAGAGCATACTGCTATGGAAGTAAATCAAAAACACTCTTTGTCAAGTGCTAGAGGTGACAAAAGGAGGAAGACCAACTGCTTGTTGTTATGATAAGTGGAATTGTTTAGTAATGCCAAAATCTTTGGGTAAAGGTTGGGCTTCAGGACGGGGAGTGGTTTGTGGGTTGAGGATAGAGTAAGAGCTAGGCAAAGTGACAGATTTAGTGTTGTGCACGTGCTGTCATATGTAAAATGCACAAGTGTCTTATTTAGTGACAATGTCAGTGAAAGGGGTCTTGATAACGTAAGGTGTAAGGATGGGGTTAGGCGTAGGGGCAAGCTTATGGTTAGGGTTAGCACACATTACTAAGATGGTTTAGGGGGTTTCAGGAGGTTGTTTAAAAGCTACAAAAAGCATTCTGTTCAGTAAAGATTGGATTAGCAAGGAGTAAAGTGGCACTATTTTCTCTGTGTGATTACTGGATATAATCTTATGAATTAAACAGGTTACTGATTGTTGTTTTGTCATTGATAGATACACAATTGTCATAGTTTAAACTGTCTGCCATTTTCCTTAACCTTGTAATGATGGTGTAATTTTTAAGATTCTGCTATTTATTTTACAGTCATAATTTATGTCCTGTTTGCTAAATCAGATAATATTTCCTGACATTGAAAATGACATCATATTACTGCGATCAGGTATGTATTTTTATAAATGATCTTGATAATCTTTGACATCATTTACTGAAGTATGTATGTTGCCCTGTTAGCAGAAATCAGCATGTTTGGTTATCCAAAGCCTGTTTTCTACCTTTACATCTGAGAATAATAGTTCAAGAACTGCGCCCCAAAACAGAGCCATGCAGTTTACCTGTACTAACCCCTCTTGGTATAGACAGGAAACCCTTCTACCCTCACTAATTGTGCCCTGTTATTAAACTGGTATTTTACTTATAGAGTTATGTGTGGATTCATATTTATTTGTTTTAATTTGACAGTCATTCCTTTATGTGGACTAACAATGAATGTCTTAGTAAGAACACAGTAAGAAGCATGCACTTTCATTTCTTCACACAGTGCTGCATTTCCCTCTTCAAAGAATGCTACTGGATTAAAAAGACAGGATATCCCTTAACTGCACCACAGTGCTTCTCATCTAACAGAAGTGGGTACCCTGTGTCATTTTCAGTAAGTTCCGTTATGACTCTCCTCCATGATTTTACACAGGATATTGATCAACTTGATAAGTCTAAGATTGACTGTGTCTGTTGTGACCCTCCTCAGCTTGTGAAAGTGGCACCAGTGCAGCCTGCCAGCATAGGTCAGGAATGCTTCCATATGCTAGAACTTTGTTTAATACCACTGATAGCAGGTTTAGTTAGGTTCTCCATCATTCTATATAGAAAACCTCTAGGTAAGCTCTCTAGTCCCCTGAAACTTTGTTTTACTTCTGGTAATAGTTTTTATACCTATAATTACATAAGAGCTGGGTCATTTACTTTTGTACCACTCTGAAATGTATTTGCTTGTTGTCAGTTTTTCCCATTTTTTAAATTCAAGTACATTTCCTACTTCGTCTAGTCTGGATCTGTTCATTGTATATTAATAATGTTACACTGGCATTTTCTGAATTATAGTTTTTTGACGCAATTAAAAAAATACCTTATTAGTGCTTTCATCCTATCATATCAGGCTAATTATACAGATTGTTCTTGCAAAAGCAATTTTTTGTTGTTGTTTATTTTCCTTTTCTGAGTCATATGACAATAAAACCCCTCCCATCAGCCCCGAGCCCATTTCATCCTTTATACTGGATATTCCCAGTACGGAGATAAGAGCAGATTGGAAGTACTGTTGTACAGGTGGTTTGTGCCTTTGCCTGCATCTACTGATATAGTCTACGTGGACATTTCTAATGGCACTAATCCTTTCCCAGAGTGGTTGAAATGAGCACTCTTGTAACTATGATAGACTAAAATACTTTTTCCATGCATGTATGTGCTTCACACATTTATTAATGCGGGTTACCATCACCAGATTAGGAATATGAAGACCACATCTCATGGATTATTTTAAAGTTGTAGGTCAGTTGTCAGGTGCCCTGAACAACCCCCTATTTGGCCCCCACCCCCAAGCTAGGCCATGTTCCATGATATTAAAGTGAAAATCATTCCATTTTTTTCTGGGTGTACTCAGGGAGCCAGTCATCTTCCCCCTTGCTAGTGCTCATCTAGACTCCCTCATTCATAATCTCCATGCCTCTTCTGGCTGGTGGTGGCTCAACAGACTGAAATCCCCTTCCCTCAAGATGGGCAAGCCAGAGTAAGTCAGTCAGTCACTTCTGGCACTCCATTTGCAGCTTCTCCAGCACCTAAGCTGCTACTTTTATCACAGGTTGTCTGGGCCATTTCCAGGGTTTTATCTCGCTGTGCTTTGGGCCTGGGCTACCACATGAAAATGTGATTAAAAAAGTAATAAATGTTTGTACTTCAGCTTGAACAAGTTTACGTATATACATACATAAACATATATTTATATATATATATATATATATATATATATATATATATATATATATATATATATATATGTATGTGTCTATATATTTTATTTATATATATATTTTATTTATATATATATTTTATATATATATATATATATATGTGTGTATGCCAAAGCCAAATGTCAGTACTCAGAAATAATTGTTTTATGTTGCTTATGCTTTACTGGAAATGTCTTTCTCTTTCAGCTTGTGATCAGCTTGCCCTTGGAGTTGCTGCAGTGTTTGGCCCTACCCATAGTTCTTCTGTAAGTGCAGTACAGTCCATCTGTAATGCTCTTGAAGTTCCACACATACAGACTCGCTGGAAACATCCTGCAGTTGATAACAAGGACTCATTTCATATCAACCTCTTCCCAGACTACGCAGCAATTAGCAAAGCCATCTTAGACCTGGTGCTTTATTTCAACTGGAGGATTGTGACGGTCGTATATGAAGACAGCACAAGTACGTACAAATAACACTCATCACAGTACCCTATTATTTATTAAACTGTGTTTTCGGAAAGTGTGGTATAGGGTGTGTATTCACAAAAAGAATCATTTAGTATAGTGTTTTACTTTTTATTTACATATCAATCAATTGCTGTCTTAAAACGTTCGAAGTTTTGCTTATGTTGACTGATTGCTCCAAGTACCTGTCTCTATGGCAAATATGCCACATAGTTTTGGATATTTGCCTGTATGCTTAGCAGAGTTGAGTAATAATTCATTGCTGGATTTAAATGATTAGATTATTGGGTTAAAAAAGTGGATTAACAATAGGCCATAAATGCTAAATTCTAAATGTAATTATTGGCCTGTTTGTGTTTTTTATGCATAATGGTGTGAGATACAGCCAAGGGGAGAATAGTTCTGTTATAAACAAGCAAGATTTGCCTTTTTTTTAATGTTAGTGGAACATTACAGTTCTAACACCTTTCTCATAACAGATGTTACAGTTGTACATTGTTAAGTCTTTATTTTCTATCTAAAATTATGCTGCTGAGAAAAGTGTACCATCTTTTGTTGTGGAAGTGCTATGTTTGTTATCATTTTGTATTTCAGCCATGTTACCCTGGGAGAACAGTAGCAAATCAGACAGGAAGATTCATAAGAATGAGCGAGTTTTGATCTTGACTCTGTGATACAACAAATAGAAACTGCAGGGAGCTATAGGGTTTATTGTCTGGTGCTCTTATCTTTATGGCTGTTTAAGTAACACTGTACAAAGCATAGAAAGGAAGGCATTCTATTTTACAGATATTGAAGATGTATGTAACCTGGCAGATTCTTCTCAGTTATACAGTAATGGTCCTTCTTGTAGCCAGTGACCATCCCATTCCCCTTACAACTCAAGTACCTTCTCCTATAACAGTTTGCATTACCTGGGCTGCTTGCATTCATAAGACATGTACTGAATGGCTCTCCTAAATTTGAGATATTGCACTTATTACTGAAAGGCAGAGGCTAAATATATATTTTTGTTTTTGAGTTTGGGGTTTTCTTTTTTCTCCAAAAGTTGTGCAGCTGTGGAATTGCTGCATATTATGCAATCTAAAGGGGAAAGCTTACCATATTGGAGATGTGTGGTGTCTTATCACATGGAAAATATTTAGTTATTTATTTATTATTTTCTCATTGAGTTAACATTTCAACTGTTTGTTTCATCAAGTCAAAGTTTCAGTAAGTTTTGAATCCATGAAACACTGGGGAACTAGAGCTTCCATACTCATCTAATAAGACTAAGGACATTTCAGTTTATTAGGGCATACTTTATTTCTGCATTTATTAATGAGTGTGACACAAAAGTGGTTATTTTTTCTATAACACCCAGGAACTTGTGCAGTAACCCATTTCTGGTTCTGTATTATGAAGTATTACTTGTCCATTAACATAGGCATATTGAAAGGTATCAGCACCACATCTGCTGAGAGTGCAGAATTTCTCATCAAACCCAAATGCAGTACTGTCACATTATGTAATAAACCTTTGGCTGGATGTAACACTGCAGAAAGCTTAGGTAGAACTCCACAGTAGTAATTTACCAGTCCAAGGCAGGATTACATTATGGGCATATTATAGTTCAGGTGCCTTTAATACCGCTTCCACCTTGTCTGGTAGTTTCCTCATACCATGTCTGCTAATAATACAGCCAAGGTGTGATATTAATGATGTAGAAATTCATCTTTGTTTTGATAGACTCTCATACTGTGTCAGCCTGTGTATCACTCATTTTAACATGCACATATGTCCTTTGTCATTGTGATGTTATACCAACATATCACGCAGATCATGCTGTATTTGATATTAACTATCTTGGTTCACTTATCTATGCTACTCTTTCGAGACAAATTCCTGCACTTGTGACAAGGTTAAATACTAGATTGTCAAATATGTAATTTCCTCAACATCTACTAGTCTGCTATCCTTAACATCTAATAGTAATACTTTATTCAGTATTTTAAAGTCTGAACACTTTTCACAAATAAATAGCATACTTTTATTGCATCAGTATTAGCGTTGTATTTCCTTGTATGTAAACAATAGTAAATTCATGCACTCAGAAACATTGCTTTACACTGTGTTTTTGGTAAAATCATTAGTGGAGCAAGTTTATTTTAACTGGAAAATGGAGTATGTGATTTGTGATCTATATCCTCAGTAAACATATAACCATATAAAATGCTTATGAAATCTTTGGATTCCAAACATTGCTGCTAAATTTTCATTTTTTAGAAATGAGTGTTTTTCCATAGTGGGTTTTCAGTGTAACAACATAAAACCAATAAGTTTCCTCCCTACCTTCAGGCATTCTTTGCACAATCATAGTTGCTATGCTATAATTTAAGCTGAAACATCTCAGAAAGAAATCATCTCTCTCTTACTTTTATAATGAATTAGAGTTTCAGAACACTGCAACAAAGTATTAGATTTTGTTTTCTTCTTCATGTCTATCACATATCCCTTTGTAAAAGATGATACAAAGGGTTTAATAAGTTTTATGATTTAATAAGAACCTGTTATAACAATACAGAGAACCCAGATATGCTTTCATCTTAGTAATATTAGTAGCAGATGCAGCTTCCAGTAATCTTTACTACAGACACTACAGGCCAAAAAGATGTGTCCACTGTATCCTAAATGTTACATATGGTTTTCATAAAAGATATTTCTTTTAGGATGCAAAACTACATCATTATTTTTTTAGCTCTTCATCTATGTTCTCTGCATGATTTTCTAGTCTAACCTGTGTAACTTTGATTAATCTAATTAAATAACATGTATCTGGGATAATATAACATGCACTTTGTAATAAACGTTTTCCAATGTTCCCTGAAGCATAGAAGGCACAGATGACACTCCACAGGTAAACAGTTACGTGTAAGCAGTTCTTGTTAGTGGTTATGGTCAAGTCCTCATTACAGTGGTTACCTATACCTGTACTGATATACACAAACATGTCTAAGTTAATAAACTTCAGACCCTGCTAAAATGTAAACTGGTCTTGTACTTGAGAGATAAGTTACTGTTCCAGACATTTTACTTTGTTAACAGTTAACTGACAGTTTCTACAAACATCTAATAATTTAATCAGGTTTCAAAACAGGAACTACAGGAATAGTCTATACTGACAATTTTACAAGAATAAGTTTTTCCTTGTTTTTGTTTTTTTATTGGTGTTTTTGTATGTTCTTGTATATTAGTATCCATAACAAAAAGAACTGATGACGGACTAAAAATCTTGGTTACACCTCTGCAGGAACAGACTTTTTAGCATACAACTTTATTTTTTAAGTTTAATGTCATGTTGTATAACCACGTTTTGCATGACTTTACTTCCAGAATGTATCTGCATTATTTCTACCAGTTTTAAATTAATTTTATTTAGCCAACTTCTACCAATAAAATTGTTGGCACTAATTCTATCTATCATTTGCTTTCAAAGCTACTGTTTAATTTTGTTCTTTAAAGCAAAAGATATACATCTGTTCAAGATAACACAAGAGATAGTCCCTAAATCATTGGCTTCTGGGATTTTTTTGTGAGTCAGCTATATTGTAAGATCACAGGTGTGCAAGCCATGTTTCATCTTAAACAGCTATTTTATCTTTCCCATGATATTTGTGTGACAGTGAAGTTAGTATATAAGATAGTGTTAGGATGGTGTAATCCCGATGCAGGGGGCTTGATGCTCTGTAAAAAAAAGCTCTTTCCCCAAATGTTTGGCCAGTGTGCCTTCAGGGAAAATCCATCTGGCAGTATCTATGTAGAGGCTGAACCTTGAGTATTCATATTGAACCCTTATAAACAGCTCTTACATCAGTAGCTCCCACTGTTTTATATGTTTCCTATATATGCTTTCAATGCAAGATCTATATAACAGGCTACTTCTATTCAAACTAACTACTTTTAATGTCTCTAACCCTGCACTTTTGTGGTTCTCCAGCTACCCCTCTAATAGATTCCAAGCGATTAAATGGTGGTCTAATTTCTCTTCCTTCTTACATGTACAGACAGCGGTTTCACAAGGCTCCATCCTTGGACCCCTACTATTCAATATCTTTATTAATGACCTCCACTCTTCCTCTTCACTCTCTTCAGTAATACAGTATCCCGACGATTCTTCAATCATCTCCTGCTCTGACAATATCTGTCATCTTCACACCCTCACCCAAACGTCTCTGCACTCAATTGAAAAATGATTAACTTCCAACCAACTTCTACTCAACCCTAAGAAAACTACACTTCTCCTATTCCTCCCCAAATCTCTCCAACTTAAACATACCTTAGGTTCATAGGTTCATAGGTTCATACTAGGCTATCTGCCCGAGGGCATTTACAAGCCTAGCCCATAGTTTTGTGGCTTACGCCACCCCTTTAGTATGGGGAACTATACCCATTATTTTGCTGTGCCTCTGTTGAGCAGTGACACTGAGGTAATCCCTGGGGTATATCTGCGATCTCCCATCCATTGGTCAAGATTTCTCTTGAACAAGGCCAGCGAGGTGCTCTGCCTTACATATACCGGGATTTTATTCCACAGCATAGGGAGTCTTTGGGTGATGAATCTATCCCTCCAGCACGTCCTATTAATAGCCGTGTCGAGGTTTAAGTCTCCGCCTTGTGGCTCTGACGGATCTAGATTTTTGAGGTGAAGCATATTCATCAAATCTGGGTTTGACATGGCCTTGTATGTTAGGCAAAGGTCACCTCTGAGCAAGCGGTAGCGACTGAATAGAGCTGGAGTTCTTTCAGTCGGGCAGCATAGGACAGATGTTTGAGACCCTTTATCCTTTTGGTGAGGAACTTTTGTGGCCTCTCCAGCTGCTGCAAGTGTCGGGTCAGATACATTCGAATGGGGCATTGTACTCAATCATTGGTCTGATGAGGGATGAGTATAGGGAGACTATGACCTCCCTTGATCTAGATGAGAATCCTTCATGATAAGGTGGGCAATGTAGAAGGTCTTCCTAACTACTTTAGCTACATGGGTGTCGAATGACAGACTACTATCAACCTGGGTCCCCAGGTCCCTGATAACTTCTTCTGTGCTCAGTGGATTTCCACCTATTTGGTAGCTAGGGGTAACCTTGTTTTTCCCGAAGGGTATGACTATGCATTTTTTGGCATTTAACTTTAGGCCATGGCTCTGGCACCAGTTATCCATTTCTGTGAGACCCTTCTGAAGGATATCTGTGTCAGATGTGTTTTCTACTATGGCGCCCAGTTTGCAGTCATCTGCAAACTTTGTCAGCCATAACCCTCCTGTGTTTGCTTGTACTTGGAAAAGTAGATGCCAAACAAGAGTGGGCCCAGGACTGAGCCCTGTGGTACACCACTTGTGACAGGCTTTGAGTCTGACATGGCGCCAGCAACTCTGACCCTGTGGGTTCTGTCACTCAGCCAGTTTGCAACCCATCTTGTGATGTATGGGTTAACATTTAAGCTGATGAGTTTTTCAATGATACCCGAGTGGGGTATTGTATCAAGGCCTTCGCCAGATCGAGGTAGGCTGTATGGACTGCCTTTCCTCATCAATGGCTTTGGTGACTGTTTCAAAAAGTCAACCAAGTTTAGAAGGCATGATCTGCCTTTGACAAAGCCAAACTGGGATGGATCCAAAGTCTGCAAATTCCCTATGTCTTTATTTATGAGGTCCATTATGATCCTCTCCATGGCTTTGCAGATAAGGCTTGTCAAGCTAATGGTCGGTAATTTCCAGGGTCGGTGGAGGCACCGCCTTTGTGAAGTGGGACCACAGTTGCAGTGCGCCACTCCTGGGTGCGTATCCAGAGGTAAGACTATGATTAAACAGCTGTCCTAGCTGTGGGTTTAATTCCTCGTTGAGTTTGTGGAGCACACAGCCGGGGACACCATCAGGTCCCATGGATGCTGTGTTTTTGCTTTGGAGAGAGCAGTTCTCACTTGGGCGTTGGAGATGTTTGGGGGCTGCAATCGCTTGGTATAGATATCTCTCCTTTTGGGGAGGGGAGAAGTTTGCACTGAACCTGTCAGCCAGTATGTTGGCAATGTCTGTAGGATCAGTAATCTTCACATCATTTTGAACTAGTTCTGAGCATATCTGGGAGTTTCCTCCCAGGTTTCTAACATAGCTAAAGAAGGCCTTATGATTGTCTTTTGAGTCTTTAGCTATTTTTCTCTCAAAATTTGCTTTGGATGATTTTATGAGAGCTCTTAGTTTTTACTTATAGTGATCAAGGGTGTCTTACCTTTTAAGGATTTTGCTCTATCTTGTAGTAGCTTCCTCCTTTTGTTGTAGAGTTTGTTTATGGCTGGGGTCCACCAGACTGGACGCTTGCCTTTGGTACAAAGAGTCTTTGTTTTGCTTGGGATTGCCTTATCCATGCAGTCCTGCAGGTGCTGGTAGAAGGCATTTGTAAGTGATTCAGCGGCTTGAGTACTGTTTTCCGCGTTCGGGGCCTTAAAGGAGACCACACTAGTCTTTAGAAGTGTGAAGTCGGCTTTCGAGAAGTTCTTTACTGTGGTCTTGTTTATTTCAGGTGGGGGTGGGATGAGGACGTCCAGCGAGATTAGTTTGTGATCTGATCTCACCAGTGAGGGGTATACTTCGGTGTTGAACATTGTGCTCCCATGTTCGTGATGATGAGATCAAGTATGTTTTCTCCTCTTGTGGGGATGGTGACTAGTTGTTCCATGGCATTTGAGTTTATGAATTCCAGGAACTTTTGGGCTAGGGTGTTTGGGCTTGAGTAGTGTTCCCAGTCTATATTAGAGTAATTGAAGTCACCTAGTATGATGGTGTTTGGTGATACATTTATCCCCTCTAGTGTTTTCAGGAAGGCCATGTGAGGTTCCTGAGTTTGTGAGGGTGGCCTGTAACATGCTACAATTTGCAGAGCAGTCTTGCCTATGGTTAATTGCACCTGGATGGTCTCCGATGCATCGTGCGTTGCCACCAGTCTTGAGGTGTGGGTGTCTTTGATGAATATGGATACCCCCCCCCTTCTTGGTATTGTCCGGATTTTGGGGCGGGCATGATAAGAGGTAAAACCTGATAGTGCTGGGGTGCTCTCAGGAGCCTTGAACCAGGTTTCTGTCACTGCACAGACATCGATGTTCTCCATACTGAGAAGGGCCTCGAGTGCGTGCATTTTGAGATTTAGACTTCTGGCATTGAGCAGCATTACCCTTAGTTTTTTGCTTTTTTGTGTTCTAGGGTGGGAGCTTTAGGATTTGAGCCTTGCCTAAAAAGGCACTATGGGGTGGCAAGAGCCTTTGCCAATATCCGGAATCCCAGGGTGACAGGTGCAAGCCGTCCCTTGTGAAGCAGCGTGGCTTGTCCAGCATGTCATCCCAGGCAGACAGACATTGGATCCCCTTTGAATGACACCAGAGTTTAAGCCAATTGTTAAAGCTGATCATCTTATCTCTGTATTGTGGCATCATTCTTGGTGAAGGTAGGATACTGCTCAAGGTCAGGGTCATACCTGCCTGGGCTACATAATCAGAGAGCTCCTCAATGTCTCTTTTCATGTAGTCCAAGGAGGTACGTCTCAGGTCATTTACACCAGCGTGGACAATGACTGAGTCGTATTTGTACCTGCTGTTGAGAGACCTGAGTGCTTGCGTTATGTGGTGGATTCTAGCGCCCGACAGGCAGCTTACTGTGACCTTCTCCTTACTCAGTCTGGTGAGCGGGACGTCAGTGTGTCTGACTATGGAGTCACCAATGACTAGTGTGTCTGGCATTGTGTTTGGCCTTAAGGGCTGTGACTGTTTGACACTCTGACTGTGAGGTCTATGTGTTGCAGGTGTTGTGTTCTGAGGTGGTGGTTGTTTGGGTGTCTGCTTTGGTGGCCTCTGCTGTTTTGGTAGATTTTTGATCAGAGCCGCGAGTATGTCTTTGTGTGTTTATGTGTATGATTTGAGGTTGTGATGGTACTATGTGAGACTGGGTCTATAGTGTGTGTGGTAACCTTCTCCTCCTGACTGGTCTTGCCAGTCCTATGTTGAGAGAGCTCAGCCTCCAGTTTGGCCGTATAGTTGCATCTCTCGCATGTATTTGTGTTTTGTGGGAGGAGGAGAGGGTTGTCTGTGTACATGAGGCAATTGTAACATTGCCTCAATATTCCCAGGTTCACCAGCTGAGCAGGAGAGGACACTAGCAACTGATCCCTCGACATGCTAGAAGGACTAGACAAAAAAACTTTAAAAGAGATTCCGGGGGATGTGGGTGACCGAGAAATGGCGGTTTGCCTTTTTGGGGTGCTATCTATAAGAGTGCCGTATCAAGGTAATAAGTACTGTAGGAGCAAGTGCTAGGTTTAACAGATAGAGAAAAGTCTACTTGGAGTCAAGTAGAGATGATCTTTTTAGGTATTAGAGAAAGTGCTAGTAACAGGGATGCTTAAAGGTAAGATTGAAAAGAATGCACTCTGCAGTGTGCACTAGAGAAGTTAGATATGAAAGTAGGTAACTTGAGTTTTACCTGTTTAAAAAGTTAAGGTTTAGTGGAGAGTTACTATTTTTAAAACAGCAAGATGGACTGAAAGGGGTGGTTACTTTTGTATTTTGGTACTATGAAATACTGTAGGATGGCCAATAAATTTAAATAATTGAAGGGGTGGGATTTCAAAAGTGATGGTTTTGTGATTACTCACATAAGCCAGTGAAAGTAGAGAGAAATGAGATATATGGTCAGATTAACATAAGAGGCAGGCAACTAGAAAGACAGTGGTATTTAACAAGACAACTTAAATGGGTGGGAGGGAGAGAAAAAAATTCTGCCTGACTCAGAACAGAGAGAGCTGTGGTCTCTTTTGAAGTTTTAATATGCTGTGAAAACAGAATGCAAGCAAAACACAAGGTAAAGAAAACAAACTACAGTATTCAAAATATAGAAAGGCAATACAGAAATAAAAAAAATAACAGCAAACTAACCTTTCCTTCACAGCAAAGTGTAGCAGAGTCTGGATGAGCCTTTCTGTCTCCTTCCTAAATATCACTGTCATCTTTGCTGAACCTCACACAAAACTGCACACATTGTTATTATTGATGACCAGCTAAAGTCTGATCTACATACTCAACAGTGCATTAAAAAGACACTTCAAAAGTTAGGCCTTCTTTATAAACACAAAACATTCCTCACAAATGTTTCTGCACTCTCCCTTGCACAGTCTTTCTTACTCCCCACCCTACTCTATGCAGCCCCTATTCTTACACACCTCCAATCCAACCTTCTGTCAAAACTAGAACTCACCTATAATAAAATGGTAGATTTGCCTCTAACCTCCCCTACCACTGTCACCATGGCATAGCCTTAAAAAACCTACAGTGGCTGGAATTTCATCATCAGATCCAACTTCCCCAGCTTCTCATGGCTCATTCTGTTTTACATGAACCCTCTTCCTGCCCCACCCTCTCTTCTCTCGTCCATCCCTACACTCCCAAGCGAGCCCTCCATAGCGCTGAATAGTATCTTCTGGAGGTATATGCACCCAGCAAAAAAAGACTTCAGTCTTGACTGGACCACCTGCTCTTCTAATACCCCTTCAAACTTCAATAATCTTTATAATTTCTCCCAAAGAATCAACCTCCCCACACACATTGACAAGCACTCCAAGACACAATCCACTCTAGACTGGATATTAATTAACAAGCCCAATATTACATATGACACTGGGTGTCTCCCTGACACACTAAGTGATCACTTCCCTACCTACTTGGTTAGAAAGCATTTTCAGAATTTCTCCAATATTTCTTTTCACTACATTTGCAACAAAAAACATTTCTAAAAGCCAACTTCACACTTCTTAAGACTGAAGTGGTATCCTTCAAGGCCCCTGGGCCAGTGGAAACCACAACCCACACTGCTGAATCCTTTGCAAATGCCTTCTATGGGCACCTTCAAGAATGCATGGATCATGCAATCCCAAATAAAACCAAGACCCATTCCCCCAAAGGCAGGCGCCCGGTATGGTGGACCCCAGCCATAAACAAACTTTACAACAGGAGGAGGAAGCTACTACATGACAGAGCAAAATCCCTAAAAGGGAAGGCATCTCTGATCAGTACTAGCAAAAATCTACGATCACTCATAAAATCATCCAAGGCCAACTTTGAGAGAAAAATGTAAAAGACACAAAAGACAATCACAAGGCCTTCTTTAGCTATGTTAGAAACCTGGGTGGAAACTCCCAGATATGCTCAGAGTTAGTCCAAAATGACACAAAATACAATGAACCCACTGACATTGCCAACATTCTGGCAGACAGGTTCAGTGCAAATTTCTCCTCCCAAAAGGAGAAATAACTATCCCAGCAGAGTGTAGCCTCCCTAACATCTCAGATGCCCAGGTGAGAGCCGTCCTCTCTAAAGCTAAAAACACAGCATCAATGGGACCAGACGGTGTCCCGGGCTGTGTGCTACATGAACTCCAAGAGGAACTAAACCCACACATAAGGCTGCTGTTTAATCTTAGCCTTACTACACCCAAAGAGTGGCGTACGGCAACAGTGGTCCCACTTCACAAAGGCGGTGCTTCTACAGACCCTGGAAATTACCGACCCATAAGCTGGACGAGCCTGGTCTGCAAAGCTTTGGAGAGGATCATTATGGAACTCATAAACAAAGACATTGGGGACCTACAGACATTGGATCCTACCCAATTTGGCTTTGTCAAGGGCAGATCCTGCCTTTTGAACTTGGTCGACTTTTTTGAAACAGTCACTAAGGCCATTGATGAGGGTAAGGCAGTTCACACAGCCTACCTTGACCTTGCAAAAGCCTTCGACACAATACCCCACTCTGGCATCATAGACAAACTCACCAGCTTAAATGTAAACCCATATGTCACAAGATGGGTTGCAAACTGGCTCAAGGACAGAACCCACAGGGTCAGAGTTGCTGGAACTATGTCAGACTCTAAGCCAGTCACAAGTGGTGTCCCACAGGGCTCAGTCCTGGGACCCCTCTTGTTCGGCATTTATTTTTCCGAGGTACAGGCAAACATAGGAGGATTGTGGCTGACAAAGTTCGCAGATGACTGCAAACTGGGCCATAATTGATACTCCAGCGGACACAAACATCCTTCAGAGAGGCCTCATAGAAATGGATAATTGGTGCCAGAGCCATGGCCTTAAGCTGAATGCCAAAAAATGTATAGTCATACCCTTTGGGAAAAACAAGGTACCTACAAATTACCACATAGGTGGTAATCCATTGGCACGGAAGAGGTAATCAGGGACCTAGGGACCCAGGTTGACAGTAACCTCTCATTTGACACTCACATTGCCAAAGTGGTTAGGAAGACCTTCTATATTGCCCACCTTATCATGAAGGGTTTCACATCTAGATCAAGAGAGGTCATTGTGCCCTGTACTCTTCTCTTATCAGGCCAATGATTGAGTACAATGCCCCATTTGGGATGTATCTTACCCGACACCTGCAGCAGTTGGAAAGACCCCAAAAGTTCCTCACCAAGAGGATAAAGGGTCTTAAACATATGTCATATGCTGCCCGACTGAAAAACTCCAGCTCTATTCAGTCGCATACCGCCTACTCAGAGGTGATCTGTGCCTGACGACAAGGCCATGTCCAATCCGAATTAATGGACATGCTCCACCTCAGAAAATCCAAATCCATCAGAGCCACGAGAGCAAGAGACTTAAACCTCAACACAGAAATAAATAGGACGTGCTGGAGGGACAGATTCATAACCCAGAGGCTCCCTACACTCTGGAACAGAATCCCAGTCCATGTTAGGCAGAGCCCCTCACTAACTCTATTCAAGAGAAATCTTGACGAGTGGATGGGAGATCGTAGGTTTACCCCGGGGGTCATCTCGGTGTCACTACTAGACAGAGGCACAGTAAACTAAACCCTAAAAGGGTGTAGTATTCTCATCCTAAGGGGTGGTGAAAGCCACACACACTCTGGCTAGGCTTATAAATGCTCTAGGGCAGATAGCCTAGTACGAACCTATGAACCTATGAACCTATGTCCTTCTTTATTTAACTCTCAAATTTTACAATGTGATTGGACATCTCTGAAACATCTTCCACTTGCTAGCGCAGTTCAGTACTTCAGTACCTCCTTCCTTCAAGTACTTAATGAACTAGCCCCCATAAGAAAAATAGGCACCAACTCTAACAGCCTTCCCTGGCTATCAAAAGACACTCTTCATTTACTAAAACAAAGAGATAGAGCCTGGTCTCACTATCAAAGCAGTAAAACTATAGAAAACCTCACTACCTACCAGCAACTTAGAAATCAGGCTAAAATGCTAATTAAACACAACAAAAAAAACCTCCTTCCATGCAAATCAACTAAAATACCAGAACAATCCCAAAAGATTCTGACAAACAATAAATCTCCTCCTCAACCCAGGAAAACCCACCACCCCAGCCCCAACACTGACCAATCAAAATGTGTCCATAGCCACTCAGTTTAACTCCCACTTTATTAACTCAATAACCTCCCTACTTAGCAAGACCCTCAGTACAACTCTTACTATACCTCAGACTCCTGACAAAAACACTACCCTTCTCCAACTAAAACCAGTTCAAACCAACTATATTAAAACTCTTATCACCAAATTAAAACCTTGCACACTAGCCGCTGACCAGCTACCGAGTGACTTTTTACAACTAGCAACTCCTTCCATTGCTTACCCTATAACTACTCTAATCAACCATTCTATCTCTGAACAGTATGTACCATCCCTTTGGAAAATATCCCACATAATACCCTTATATAAAGGCGGCCACTCAACTGATATATCCAACTATAGACCCATAGCCATTCTGTCCCCACTCCCCAAAACCTTAGAAAAAAGTATACACAAACAGATATTAGACCATTTCCTGACCAATAATATATTATCCAAAACACAACACGGTTTCCAGCCCAAGCATAGTACCAGTACAGCACCCATCAGCTTTACTGATACTGTATACCAACTTAAAAATAAAAAACAACTAGTATCTGTTACCTTCCTAGACATGTCAAAAGCATTTGACACTGTGTCACATAAAATAGTTCTAAACAAACTAGCCATCTATCACTCCAGCTCTGAAACCCGAAAATAGTTTCATAGCTACCTGATTGACAGAAAACAAGCCACCCTATGGGAAAATAATCTCTCCACTGAACTCCCTATAAGAGTTGGAGTCCCACAAAGCTCAATCCTTGGTTCACTCCTATTCACTATCTTTACTAATGACCTTCATACTGCAGCAAACCCAGCCTCAATTGTACAACATGCTGATGGCACTTCCCTTATCTGCTCTGCTCCCACTATCAAAGAACTTCAAGCAAAAACTCAAGCAGCCCTCCACAGTATAGAAAACTATCTAACACTCCATCAAGTTATATTTAACCCCCCCCCAAAAAACAAGCTTATGGTCTTCCACCAAAACCCAACATCTAAAAATCTACCTCCTATCTTTATTTCCTCTTCCAGTGGCACTATAATAGAGCCAGTAGAACATACAAAACTTCTTGTTGTTACAATTGATTGTGGACTTAGGTTTGACAAACACCTTGCTTTAACCATTAAAAAGGTGCATGCCAAACTGGGTTTACTCTACAGAGCAAAACCATTTATCACTGACCAAGACAGACACGCTACTGCTCGAACCCATCTATTATCTTCACTTCTATATTGCTCTCAAATATTTACCAACCTTCACATATCTGACCTAAATAGCCTTGAACCCTGCTATAACAAAATTGCCAAATTCGCCACAAATCAGTCTTATAGATCTCACCACTGTACTGCATTAAATCAACTAATTTGGCTAGTGCTCCCTCATCTCCTCTCCCTGACTCAACTACTAACTGCCCACACAGTCATATACAAGCCTGACAGCTGCCCAGCTCTATCAGATCTAGTCCAACAGGTGTCGTGCTTTGGATAATTTCAGAATGCGGAGACATTAGGCCCCGTTATGTCCCTCAAAAACAAAAAGAGAATCAACATCCTCTGCAGTTATATTCCTCCAGGAAATAACTCACCTATAATGGAGAAAATGTTACAATGGGCTACAACCAACCTGCCCAAAGAAACTATCGTACTAGGCGACCTGAACCTAGACTGGCTAGCCTGCAACTCCAACAATCCCTCAAACCATATTAACTTATTTCGATTCTCACAATTAATCCAAGAACTCACCAGAGTTGACAAAAAATCCCAAAAAATATTCCATTCTCGATTGGACTTTTAGTTAATTTCCCCAAAGAAAATTATCATGTGGGCTGCCTACCTGATGAACTGAATGACCACTGCCCTACATTCCTCCTTTGTAAACAGGTAAACATACCCAAACCCATACTGTATAAGGAAACTAGAGATGAGCACAAGGTAAATCCACAAATTCTTAACAGCATTTTACAGCAATGTAACTGGCATCCATTACAAACTCTAGCATTAAACCAGGCAGTTGAGTTTTTCAATAGTACTTTTATAAATGTTCTAAATACTGTAGCTCCCATCAGGAAACTTAGAACTAAAGTTAATTATTCTCCTTGGCTAAATAGGACCACAAAAGCCTTATTAAAAGCCAGAGATAATGCCTGGAAGATCTGGAAAAAGAATAACACTAGCCAAGATAGACAAAAATATCAACAACTTCGGAATCAGGCCAAATAACAAACAAAAATGGACAAACAACACTACTTCCTAGGTATCCAAAACAAACATTCCAAAACCCCCCAAAAGTTCTGGCAAGCTATCAATTCCCTTCTGATACCCGGCAAAACTACCACCCCAGCTCCCAACACCAATACTAATAATGACAGCATAGCTTCTCAATTTAACCATCACTTCACAGAATCTATTCTGTCATTATCTACCCAGCTATCTAACAATAACTCTATATTCACCCCAACTATAGATCACAATAATATACCTTCCTTTACACTCTCACCTGTACCAACCTCCACAGTTAAAAAACTACTCTCAAAACTAAAACCTACCAGTCTCGCAGCAGATGGTCTACCCACTAATTTCCTAAAATTAGCTGCAGAGTCCCTAGCCTACCCTGTCTCAATTCTTATAAACTGCTCCATACAAGAAGCTTACATCACCCAACTATGGAAAGTGCCATATATTATTCCCCTACACAAAGGCAGAAACTCCTATGATCTATCAAACTACCGCCCCATTGCTATCCTATCCACCCTTTCCAAGCTCCTGCAGAAATATATTCACACCCAAGTGATGCACTTCTTAACCTCACATAATCTTCTCTCCTTCACACAGCATGGCTTCCACCCAAACCATAGTACAACTACTGCTCTTCTCTCCTTTACTAACCAGGTTAACCAACTTAGAAACAACAACTTCGTATCAGCCATATTTTTAGATCTAAGGCATTTGACATGGTCTCGCATAACCTACTTTTAGACACTCTATCCACCATGTCCATTGCCCCCTCCACTACTTCCTGGTTCAAAAACTATCTCTCTGATAGAAAACAATCAGTCAAATGGCAGGGTGTACTATCACCTCTGCTACCAACTACTACAGACGTTCCACAAGGATCAATACTGGGGCCACTACTATTCACCATTTTCACCAACAAACTACATACCTCCACCCTGCATGCATCACTTATACAATACGCAGATGACTCAACTCTAATCTGCTCAGCCCCATACATAACCACTCTTCAAAGCTTAACCAAGAATCCTTCTGCTCCGTGGAAAAATGGATTACTGATATCCAACTGATTCTAAACCTCAACAAGACCAAATTACTTATTTTCACCCCCAACAAATCCAGAACCACACCTCCTTCCTTCACTATCACCTCCAAAAACAGCACCGCAATCTCTCCCTCCCCCATACTAAGCTCCTCAGTGTTGAAATAGATAAGGATCTTCACTTTGATGTCCATATCTCTCAAACCATTAAAAAGGTACATAAAAAATTTGGAACTTTATACAAACACAAACAGTTCCTATCAGACCAAGCACGAATCACCCTAGCCCAAACCCACCTTTTGTCTACCCTAATGTATGCATCACCAGTCCTAACCCTCATCAGGAAAACAGACCTAGACAAACTAGAATCATGTTACAATAAAATTGCAAAATTCACCAATAACTCCACTTTTAGAAGCCATCACTGTCTTGCCCTAAAGGGGCTACAGTGGTTAGAACTCCCTCAATTAATTAGTTACCACCAAGTGCTCACCTTCAACATACTAAAGAATCCCCACAAAACTCCAGCCCTAAATCAACTATTAAACCAATATTCAGCAAACCGTCCTCTACGCTCATCCAACAAAACCCTGCTCTGTATATCCAAAGCCAACAATACTGTGGGGAAAGCTCTTTTCTCTCATAACATCACTAGGAAATGGAATAACTTCCCTCAAAATATCTCTTCAGCACCATCTATCTCACTGTTCAAAAAGTCACTTAAGTCACACCTCTTGCAGTCCTGGCTCTGTCCTTGCATCACATAAATGCTTTCCTCCTCTCCTCCAATTCCTACTACCTTCCTCTCCTCACTGCTTACTTTCTCTATTATACAATACTCACATACTCCCATACAGGGCCTACTATGTGTAAATTATGTCTTCTGTGATGTCTCTTTTGATTGCATCAGTTAATGTGGAGTTTTTTTCTCCCAAATACTGCCATCCAGGGTCTACTATGTGTAAATTAAGCTTGCTTGGAACAAACCATTGTATGATATATCTTTTTGATTGTATATTTACCACTGTACATATTGTTTGATGTGGAGCTTTTCTTCCCAGGCCGCCGGTGTAAATGGACCTCGTTCCAGTCGGACTTTCCCGGTAAACAAATGTAAAATAAATAAATAACTATAGTAACCTAACATCCCTTAGATCTACTGCAAAAATATTGTTAAAAGTTAGTAAAGCCCAAAACGCTTATGGCATCTCCCTATTCTCTCATGCCATAGCCAAGCAATGGAACTCTCTTCCACAGCATATTCTCACCATCAATAACACACTTTAAACAGACCCTTAAAGAGCATTTCTTTAAACATAGGCTCTGCTCCTGTACTACCCCAGGCTAAACATCTGTACCTGCAAATATTTATATCCTCTATTTTCCTCCCTTTCTCACTATCTCCAGGCTTCTTTGAATTGTTCTCCCAAAAGATTCCGGAAGAATAGAATGAAGTATGGAGAACTGACAATGCTTGATATACTTTGATAATTGCTTATAATTGTTTAATATTTTTAATATGTCTAACTTTGTTACTTCCTGTTTTTTTTAACACTACTGTAATGACTTGTAATTTGTATTCCTGTGTATGTCCTACATTTAATGTAACTTGCATATGTCATATGTAAATACTGTTGCAATCTACTTTGGAGCTTTTTCTTTCTGGGTCTTCGCTGAAAACGGGCTTCTGGCCCAGCCAGACACTACCCGGTTAACAAATGAAATAAATAAATAAAATAAATATTGGAAAATTCCTCTGCAGTTTCTCTGTGGCAAATGCCTGGAATAAACTAGCACTTAGTGTTAGATCCATCCCAAAGCCTAACTCTTTTAAAACAGCTCTCAAAGGTGCCCTTCGTAAATCATGGTCATACTCATGCAATCACCCATCTTATTTATTTACATTTGTTTACCGGGAAAGTCCAACTGGGCCAGAAGCCCACTTTCAGCATTGGCCCAGGGAGAAAAGCTCCACAGAAATATAAGCAATATACAATAATTAGATAGTACAATAGTATACACACAATAAGATGCAGAATACACATCTTCTAGTTAGTCTACACAAAGTAGTACTCGATACAGTTTTCTAGTAGATACAGGTTCAAAAAGAAAAGCACAAGAGTCTCATTGAAGATCACTGTGAGAAAAAAAAACTGTATTTCCTCTTTATTCCTCCAATACTCCTATAATACTCCTGTAATAATCTGTCTCTTCCTTCTCTCTTTCTAATCTACTAATAGTCACTTTTTCTCACCGCCTACTGCTCTGTAGACTTTGGAAAGTGACCCCGTACCTTGGAATTTCCTCTTGTATATAATCTACATTTTTACATTATTTGGTCTTCCAGTCTAATATACATGTATGTGAGCTTTTTGTTTAGTTTTCTTATTCTCAGTACAGTATATAACTGTATTAAGTCACTGGTCATGTTCTAGCTTGTTTTTTTTTTTCTGTTAACTCTAAATGTTTTAGCTTAATCTGTCATTTGATTACTTTTGCGATATGTAATACTTGAAGCTTTCTCCTCGGGCCTCCACTGAAAAAGGGCTGCTGCCCAGTTGGACTAACCCAGTTAACAAATGTCAGATAAATAAATAAATAAATATAACTTGTTTCTTTGAATTTCTTATTGCTCATAGTATTTGCACCACTTAAGATATCCACAGGCTTGCCTTCTGTCTTCCTTTGCATTCCATTTTTTTTTTTTTTACAAACGTAAGCTTTTCCCAGTATGCATGACAGATTAAGTGCACCTTGGGCCCTGCCCACCCCAACACACAGCACAAACACAGCACACCTGTTTTTTTGACTACACATAAATGCACATATTTGGATTCACTGTCCTGAATGACACATATACTTATCTGTGTGACAAAGCAAAATTTGAGTCTGTGTTTCAGTATCTAAAATCTTGAACACTTTCGAGAAAGAACTGTCCGTCAAGAAGTGAAAAACTTACGTCAATATATTGTCTTAATTGCACACCTCTCATCTATTCCTGAGTTTTCACTAAGGATATCACTCAGTCAGTAATGCCAGTCATTACAGTTTCATCCTTCTTATTGCTCAAAATGCCCACATTTATGCAAAACTCGATGTATTCTTTATGCATTAGAGTAATAAATCTAACGCAGATGTTTGTCACTTCACCCCCTCAAAAAAAAAAAAAAAAAAAATATATATATATATATATATATATATATATATATATATATATATGTATATATATATATATATATATTGAAAAAAAGGAAGTTGAGAGTTATGGCTTACCAGTATATAAAGGCTGTATTTAACTCTATTTGGTAATAGCCAATTACAAAGTCAGAGAAGATTCATAGTGCACAGTTAATTACCAGTCTAGCTACCACTGTGGGCCATTCTGAGCTTAGTTAATTTCCTTTCCAACAATGAGAACCAAACCTTGTACACTGAGTCTGGGAGGTTAACACCTTAACCATTATACCAACCTCCAACTCTTCCTTGAAGCTTCCCTGTCTGGGAACTGATCTCTGGCCATGGCAGTGAGAGTGCCAAATCCTAATCACTAGACCACAAGACTCTCCTGGACAGCAGCACAGAAAATCTCTTACAACTGGATACAGATGCAGATCTCCTCCCTATCTTTGTGTCTGTCCCTCTGCACTACAGCAGTCCAATACTAAGTATGAAAGCATAAAAAATGCAGGCTGCAGCTTCCAGGCTGACTCACATAATCTCAACACCAAACCGGAAAGTAGCCAAAAAATGCAGGCTGCAACTTCCAGGCTCACGCATTTGATCCCAACTCCAAACCTGAAAGTAGTCAAAAAATGCGGGCAGGAACTTACTTGCACACTCACATAATCATATCCACCACAGCTTATCTTATGAGTTTGCAATATAATCCTCTTTTGAGCTGTAGTTAAATTTTCAACTTTTTTGTGTGTGTTCAGGAAACCTCTAAGCACTGGTGCTAAGGTTAAAATCCTCACCTATGGCACTAAATACTTAGCAGCACTTCTAATTGGTCCAGTCAGCCAGCCAGTCTCCAGAAACTCACTCTCTTGTTGGCATCTACATTTATGCTAATGAAAGAGTGGAAATTGCAGCTGTTCCAAATTAAAGCGAACACCGGAGTTGACATACTAAATCTGCCAATGTAGAGCAATTGAGAGAAATAATGTAATTAACTTTTATTTCAGATAAATACATTGGAGGCCAGTTGGCATAATGCTTAAAGCACCTTCCCATGTGCAAGGTGCAAAGTTTGAACCTGACCTCCGCCCAATGCCTGTTTGGAGTTTATGTGTTCTCCCTTTGTCTCTTTTGGGTTTCTCCCACCTCCAAAACTTTTCATTTCAAACCATCCAATCAATGGAGCTGTGGGCAACAGCACAGCCTCTACATGGTGCCCTGTAGGGGAAGAATTGTATAAACTAACCACTTTGGGCATCTTCAGTGGTGCCTAGTATCCTCATGATAGGAGAGCATGGAGCATAGCCCATGCAGTGGCAGGTCTAACCACTTGATGGTATACAAAATCTGGCTGTGGTTGATTGAGTTGTGTGACTAACATCAGCAAATGGGCATGGGTATCTGTCAGTGATAAGTGGGATGAGGACCATTCCTACTCTGACCTAACAGTTGGAAAGGTGTATGTGCTCCTGTTGGCCAATGGGTGCCTGCCATAAAGCACAGCAACCCTGGATCATTAAGCTATTGGCTGGCTAGAGTCCACTTGCCCAGCTTGGGTTACCTGGGATAGCTCTGTTGAGCAAAAGCTGGACATAAAACTATCAACCTGCTAAACATGAACTATGAATTGCTACACTGAATGTAGGGTTGCTGATGGGATGCAGCTTGGAAGTCGATGCAACAATAGTAAGAAGGCGGCTTTACATCCTGTGTATCCAGGAGATAAGGTGGAAGGGCAGTGCAGCAAAATCCCTTGGCTTGGGATCCAGAGTCTACTACTCAGAAGGACAGGTTAGAAATGTGAGGGAGAGGCTTCAGAAGACATTAAGGGATGTAATCAGAATTAGTGACAGACTCATGGCAATCATACTCCAGCCTAATGATAGGGCAATATGCATAGTCTCAGCCTGTGCCCCACAGTAGGGGTGTGATAATGAGGAAAAGAGTGCATTGAGACAACAATTGCATGACCTACTAGATAAAGCAAGGCAACATGAATTGGTGTTAATAATGGCTGACTTGAATGCACATAGCAGGATAAACAGAACAGGATATGAGGACTGCCTGGGTCCACATGTGTGGGGCAACAGAAAGAAAGAAAGAAAGACTACTCTAGACTTCTGTCAAATTGCTTGATAGCAAACAAATGGTTCAGAAAGAAAGACAGTCACAAGGTCATGTACAAGAGTGGCCATCATGCAACTCAGACAGACTTCTTCCCAGTAAGGAAAGGGCACTGGGGTAGAATCAGCGATTGCAAAGGGCACTAGGGTAGAATCAATGATTGTAAAGTCATACCCAATGAGACAGACACCCCACAGCATAAACCACTGGTGGCCATAATCAACTGCCAGCAGTAGTCAGAGGAAGCTCTAAGGTCAACAGAGACCAGGCTAAAGATCTGGAAGTAGGCTGGAGAGAAAACATAACAGTTCTACGAATTACTCAGCGTGCTAGCACCTCAGTAAGGAGAGGAAATAGGTGAAGCTGAAGAATAATAGCAGTCCCACAAAACAGCATGTGTGAGGACTACAGAATAGATATGTGACCGAGCCAGGTGTGAGGTACATAAGGAAAGCTGGTGGTGGAGTGCAGAAGTCCAGAAAGTCATCAAAAGAAAGGAATGCAGAAAAAAAGTGGAAAATAGAAAAGATGGATCAGGCTAGGAAGGTATACTGGTTGGCTAACAAAGAGGCTAAGGGAACAGTTGCAATTGCAAAGAACAAGATATCAGAGAAACTCTACCATGTTCTGGAAAGTAACTGCAGATGGCACAAAGAAACTATATCAGGTTGCAAGGCAAAGGAAGAAAGATAAAGAAGATAGTCAGACATCCTTCATAAGGGATGCCAGTAACAACCTGCTTACTTGTCCACGGGACATCAAAGGCAGATGGAAGGAGTAATTCCAACAGCTTCTGAATTAAGAAAACCCCACTGAAGCTGTACTGTCCCAGACAGAGCCTAATATGAGAGAAGAGGAGGAGCCTAGCATACAAGAAGCAAAAACAGCAGTAAAGAAAATGATGTTAAGGTTAAGCAGCAGGTTTAGACGAGGTCACAGCAGATAAGATAAAGATGCAGGGGAGAAATGGCTCCTGAGGGTATTCATAGCGATGTGGAGAGAAAGGCATGCTAATGCTGGTGTTCAAGAACAAAGGGGACATTCACAACCATGGACAGTACAGACGTATCAGACTCCTGTCACATTGCATGAATGTTCTGGAGAGGGTGATTGATAAATGAATACGCAGAGTAGTGGAAAGTAAGATGAGAGATAAGCAGTTCAGATTTAGATCAGGATGCAACACAACTAGTCAGATGTTTGCAGTGAGACAGGTAGTTGAGAGGAAGCTAGCGACGAGGAAAGAATCCAAATGGGGATTATTAGACTTGGAGAAAGCAAATGACAATTCCCAAGAAAGCTGATTTGGGCAGTCTCGTGGTGGTTTGAAGTCCCAGAAACATTGGTAGAATTATGGCAGGCTATGTACAAGGACCCCAATGACTCAAGTACAAACAGTGTTTGGTCTCAGAGAGAGGTTCCCAGTGGGAGTACTAACCAATACACTGACAGAGAACCACTGGCCAAGACCCGAATTTCTGGAACCGAGGATGCACCAACACAAATGAAACGACAATTTTACCTAGGTTTCCTCTTTAATGTACAGACTTCTTCAGAAAATAACGCCTCTCAAACCCACTCCAACATTATATACACACAACTTTACACTCACCTACATTTTCATTAACCAATTAAGATGTTAATTAACTAGTTAAAGCTATACACATCTACACTTTAAAAAATTATTGTTGAACCGTAAAAATCATACTTTAAACTCTAACCTAACCATACACTGTTGAGTTAATCTCAAAGGTTCATAATGTACATTCCTTATGAAAAAACATAATATTTTGAAAAATATTTTATTTTAAAATATAGGTGTGTATATACCTCAATATCATACATGTCACCCCTCCATTTTTCGTAACATTAACTCTATTTAAAATTAGTTTTTTAAAAATTCATTTTTAAAAATTATTATATGTGTAGGATATATCCCATTAAAACATACTGAAATCATCCTAAAATATGTTTAAATTTTAATATCGAAATCATACTGATGCTGTCACTGATGCCTGGAAATACTGTAGCATTTAATCTTAACTGCCATTTCATTTCACATATATCCAAATGCACATCCAAAACAGCACCCTGACAATCTTTTTTAATGTGCTGTAATATACAAAACTTGAATTTGTGCTCAGGTTGTTGCTTAATATGTCTAACTAATGCATTAGTATTTTTCATATGCCTAATATCTAATATATGTTCACTAATTCTTTCTCTAAATGTTCTACAAATTTTCCCTATATAAAACGCCAAACAATCTTCGCATTTTGCCATATAAACAACATTTTTGGTATAACAATCAAAGTGTCCATATATACCAATGGGCACACCCACAACATCTATTTTCTCTCCAGTAACCAAGATGTACTTGCATGTACTACATTTACCACACTTAAAGTTACCCTTACCCCGATTGGGGTTACCAATCTCATTAACAGTTCTAACACCCATTTCCAATAACTACTTGAATGATTTCCCTTTTCTAAATACATTTTTTGGGGGCTTACTCAACTTTCCCCATACATTACTATCCAATTTCAACAGTTTCCAATTGTTATGTATAATATTGACTATATACTCAGCATCATAATTATAAGTGGTTATGAAAAACATTGATTCACTCATTTCAGTGATAATATTTGTTTCATTTATCGATTCTCCTACTGGATGCATGTCCGCTTGATAACTCACATTACCATTCATTAACAGAATTGCCCTATAGACCCCATTGGCTCTCTTATGTATAATTTCATCCATAATGGAATCACATAAAACCATAGGGTATCCACGCTTAACAAACATACTCCTAATAAATTCAATTTCTTTAAGAAATTCTTCATATTCACTTACCATTCTGGCTGCCCTAACCATTTGACCTTTAACTATCACTTTTTTCTGATGGTTAGGGTGCCAGCTCTGGTAATTCAAATACAAATTTGAAAATGTAGATTTTCTATAAATCCCAGATATCAAACGCTTTCCTATCTGATCCACTTTCAATTTTACACTTAAGTATGATAATTCCTCATTACTATATTCATATACAAAAACTCCACTGTACAATTTATATATTCTACAAAGGCTTTCATGGTTTCAACACATCCATCCCAAACCACAAATATGTCGTCCAAGAAACGGGTGTATTGCTGTATGTGTTTCATATATTCACTGGTAAAAACATACTCCAGCTCCCAGAAGGTGTGCACTAGGGTTTAGCTCTAAACCCACTGCTGTTCATACTGGTGATGAACTACATTAGCAAACAGGTCCTAGTGGAGAGATCAACAAAGCTTCTGTATGCAGATGATGTGGCATTACAAACAGACTCTGAGTAAGAACTTCAGCAAGGATAGGAGAATGAAATGCAAAACTGAAAACACATGGGATGAAACTGAGAACTGATAACACAGTGGTAATGGCAGCAAATAGTAGAGTTCAGAAGAAGCTGATAATTGAAATAGAAGGGAACATAGTGGAACAGTTTAATAGCTTCATGTATCAAGGAGGGGTGGCTGAGGAGAAGGGTAGTCTGAAGGAGGAGGCCAAAGCAAGAATCAGAGGGGCTACAGACAACTGGCACAGAGTGTCAGGGGTTATATATTTCACAAAAATGTCAAAGAAGCTAAAAAGTAAGATGTACAAAACAGAGGTACAACCAGTACTACTGTATTGTATAGAAACCTGGGCAGTAAAGGCAGAGCAGTTGAGGAAGCTAGAATTTGTGGAGATGAAGTGCCTGAAATGAGTGGTAGGATGCATACTGTAGGAGAGATGAAGAAATGAGGACATAAGAGCAGAAGCCAAAGTAGCTCCAATTGCAGAAAAGATCCAAAAGAACAGATTAAAGTGGTTTGGCCACATGTTCAGAAAAGCAGAAGATAATCTGGTGAAGAACATTTGGGACAGACAGAAGGAAGGCAAGAGGAAACAAGGGCATCTAGCAAAAAGGTGGATAGGTTGAGTAAGAGAAGATAAGCAATAGTCAGGCTTGATTGTCGAAGAAGGCAGGAGAGTGGCATCGAACATCAAGAGTTGGTGACAGTTGACACAAAACCCCGACCCCATGTTGAAAATGTGAAAAAGACAGTTAATGATGATGATGACCTGGCCAGTGGTCAGCCACGTGCTTCCTTGAAGCTGTGTTCCCAGGTGGTTGCCAGAATCACCACTATTATAATCCAATACTCTCTGTATCTAAAGGAAAAGTTGATGTTGAGCACTCTTTACTTACCCTCTTAGTAAGAATATCACATTAGCAACCTGTGAGAACCTTCCTTTCAGCTCTAGTAGCATATGCTTATTGTCAATATTTATTTCAATGTTTGTGTATTTTTTATGTATTTATTAGTTTTATAGGATACAGTTGTGTGTTTAATTCTTTTACAAGCATGATCTTTTAAGTTGTCAGAATATACATTGGAGAGCTTTGTACTGCTTTGTTCCTGCATTGCTGTAAAGCATAATGTCCTTCTATTCACATGTTGCAGTGTTTATTACATATGTGTTTTCTCCTCTCGCTAGCCGAACGTCCTGCCAGTATACAAAAGATTTCAGTCACTGTATGGTGTGTGGGATGTCTGACATAGCCAGCAGAGCATAAGCCATAAAAGTGACATCTGCATGCACCAGACCTCAGAACTTCTCAGCCATCAGTCAAACGTCAGGTGTTCCTGCCTTGCCAGCCATCGGATTCTCGAGAACTCAGATAAGTACCCCGTTGGGGAACCTTCATTTCCATCATTGTTTTCTAATGCTTGTTCATGTCATCTAGAAAGGGCAAGTGTAAGTGTGGCTGTCAAATACCACATAAAGACACCCACGATCTTTGCTTGTTTTATTTGGGTAAATCACACAACTACAAGGCCTGCCCTATCTGCCAGGCTTTTGTTCCCAAAACTCTATGCAGCCAAATCCACATGCTCAACTTATACTTAGAGAATCAACATCTTAAACAGCACTAGGTATGGAGGGTTCTTCTGACTTGCCTGCTGAACCACCAAAGAAGAAGGCCAAAACCACAAGGCCTGCTACTGTTGCTGCACCTCCACATCCAATGCTCAGCCTGTGGCCGACATCAGCCTGGTTGAACGTTCGGGCTCCGCCACCCAGGATATAGTGGGTACCTCTTCAGAAAGCACATCCACAGAGGCTTTACGGACGTTAGTCTCTGACTCCGAGAGGGACCCGGGCCTCTTGGTAGGATAGTCGGATTCCTTCGTCCCTTTGCAGTCATCTGACCCTAGGCCTTCCTCTGTTCAGATGCCCACTAGGCCATCATTCAAAAAGTAGGAGAAGAGGAAACATGTCTCTCCTGCTACAGAGTCTACCAGATTGGCAGGCTTTCTCTCAAAACCTATTTAATGCTTTCATGGCCCTGCGGCCTACTGCATCTGGGACTTCCACAATCCCTCCTCCAATTTCCAATCTCTCTCACACTTCTCAGCTCCCTTCCCCACTTGGATATGTTTCCCCAGAGGAAGAATCTGGTGATGCAGGTTCCCCAGCAGAAGATCTAATTTTTGGGGAAACTAACTAAAATGCAGGAACATTTTAAATGGGAATCATCTGAGATGACTGAGGTACAAAAAAGGTATTATGATGTCATGCAGATGGACTCCCCAGCTCCTACTTCTGTTCTTCCCATTCTTCCAGCTTTTATGGATGCTTTTTCAGCAGCATCCTTGAACCCAGCCCACAAACAAGCTGCTCCATGCAGACCTGTTAGGTTTTATAAAGTCCCTGAGATAGCAAAATTTCTAGTAAAATCCCCAGGTGCAGACCCAGCCACCATTTCTATCTCCATTGACAAAGCTTCAAAACTACTGCCTTCTACTACCATCCTCCTTGCTGACAAGGACAACAAAACCATGGAGCATTTGGGGAAGAAGATGTACACATCTGTAAGTCTGGCTTTCAGAGTAATCAATTGCCAGGCACACATGTCTAAATATGCTTTATCTGTTTTGGAAAATATTTCCAAAGTAAAGTCTGACTCGCCAGACTCAGCAGCCAAAGTTCAACTATGCTCCCTCGTTTCCCTGACTTTTCAGGTTACCAGGCACTCTATCAAGTGCAGCTATGATGCTGCTGAGGCCTCAGCCAGGTCAGCAGCATTGTCATCTGCCCTAAGAAGGTATTCCTGGTTATGCCTTCAGCCCCTACCAGATGATTTTAGAGCTAAGTTGGTAGATGCTCCTTTGGACAGTTCAGCCCTATTTGGAGCAAAGGTTGCAGACTTGTTCAACCCCTTGCAACAAAAGGGGAAAGAGATGCAAGATTTAAAGCATCTATTGATATCTCCAATTCCAAAGTTTCAAAGAAATTATCCTTTAAAAACTCAGTTCATCAGAAAGCACTCATGGCCTGCTCCCTCTTATAGGCCTAGGAAAACCACCAGGAAGCAATTCACTCCTGCTAGAGCCACACCATCTAACAGCCAGAGGACACCCTTTCAAGACAGGGCAGGTAATGTGTGACTACCTGCCAACCTTGAACCCCCCACCCCCTCCCTCTGTCCCTCTCTTCTTGCATCTCTATCACTCTCTCCAAGTGTGGAGACTCATCACTTCTGACAAGTGGGTTCTTTCAATAAAGGAACATGGGTACTTCATGACCTGGATCATTCCACCAAGGAGAAAGGGAATTCCCCAGCCCCCAAAAGAACAACTTCCCCTCTTAAAACTAGTGGTAGACAACCTTGTGGCTCAAGGTACCATCCAGCTGGCCCCACAGTCTGCTATGGGAAAAGGCTTTTACTCCAAGATGTTTCTAGTTCCAAGAAAAGATGGACCCTGGAGGCCAATTCTAGACCTCTCACATCTGAACCTCTTCCTTCATGTACCCACTTTCAGGATATTTACATTGCCAACTCTTTTCCTGCTCCTTGTCCCTCAAGGGTTCATGGCTACCTTGGACATCAAGGATGCCTATCTCCACATCGCCATAAGCTCAGCTTCAGGAGGTACCTAAGGTTCTCGGTGGCCTCCTCTCACTTTCAATTCTCTGTCTTGCCCTTTGGGCTTTCCACTGCACCCAGAGTCTTCACCAAATGTCTGGCACCAGTGATTGCCTTCTGCATTTCTGCAGGACACAAAGGACCCAAATGTTCCTGTATTTGGACAACCTGCTCTTTCAAGCAGACTGCAAACAGTTCCTCCTGCTACACTTACAAAAGAACATTGCACTCCTACAGTCCCTAGGGTTTCAGATCAATTACCCAAAATCTCAACTGGAACCTACATAAGACATAGTCTTCCTGGGGTGCAGGATTCAAACACACATCCTGAAAGCCTACCTTCCTCCTCAAAAGGTGGAAAGCTTGACACATTATCTGCTTTTGGTTCTTCACACCAAAGTAATGACTACAAGGCAGTACCTCAGGCTCCTGAGCTACATGGCTTCCACTATACTTATACTGCCTTTATCAAGACTTCACATGAGGAAACTGCAGTAGTACCTCACATCTGGTAGGACGCAGCATTCCCACCCCCTAGAATGCAGGGTGCCCCTCCTGCCCTGCCTCAAACAGGCGATACATTGGTGGCTGTATCAGGTGAAGCTCAACCAGGGTCTTCCACTCCAACCCTTTCAACCAAAACAGATTATGTACACAGACGCCACAGACCTCGGTTGGGGCACGACTTTGGGGCACCTAAAAATGCAGAGAGTGTGACTAGTACCACACAGGAAAGAGCACACCAATGTGAGATAAATGAGGGTAAGACTACTGGCCTGCGGGCCTTCCAAACCAGACTTCAGTAAGGATCCCTGAAGCTGTTTACAGACAATACCACAGTGGTGTGGTATCTCAACAAGCAAGGGGGAACCAAATCTTACTTACTTTGCAGAGTAGCTCTCCTGGTGTGGGAACTGGCCACCAGTCAGGGAGTTACTCTATAGGTGGTATACATACCTTCCCAACAGAATTCTCAGGCAGATTCCCTCAGCAGGTCCATGACTATGGCCCATGAATGAATGATGCACAGGGATCTCTTCTGGGACCTGATCCACTGATGGGGGAACTCAAATAGACCTGTTTGCCTCCACCATCAATAGGCAACTTCCCTCCTTCTGCAGCAGACTACCAGAACCACTGGCGATGGTAACAGATGCCTTTTCAATTTCATGGAAGGGGATGTTTCTCTATGCATTCCCCTCCTTCCCTCTTGTTCAGAAGGTCCTGCTGAAGATCCAGCAGGACAGACCAAAAATCTTGCTGGTGACTTCCTATTGGCCAGGACAGCATTGGTTCTCCCTCCTCCTGCAATTATCCAAGGGCAATCACCACAAGTTACCCCTCAGAGTTGACCTTCTCACAGAGGAGAAGGGAATGCAAATCCACCCACAGTGGCAATCTCTTCATCTCATTCTGTAGGTGATAGGATTCTAATCCCTTTCAGACACCTTTACAATGAGGACATGATCACTCTCCTGCAGGAGGCCAGAAAACCCAATACCAGGAGATCGTACATAGCCAAGTGGGAAAGATTCTCCATATGGTGTCTTAAAAGACAGTTGGACCCATTGCAAAGTGAAACTCATCTAGTACTGTCCTACCTGTGTGAACATTTGCAGACAGGGTTAGCATTCTCATTCATTAAGGCTCATTTGTCTGTCATTTCTGCATGCCTCCCTTTGGACCACCCATTTGCTTCCAGATTGCCTGCAAAACTGTTCCTTAAGCGGGTACTTCATCTCAGGCCACCAAGGAAGCCCATTCGCCCTCCATGGGACCTGAACTATGTTTGAGAGAAGCTCACACTCCCCCCATTAGAACCAGCATCCAAAGTTTCTCTAAAACACTGCACATGGAAGACTGTCCTTCTAGTGGCCTTGACCTCAGCTAGAAGAGTGTCTGAGTTGCAAGCCCTCATGGCTATTCCACCCTTTCTCATATTCCACAGAGATAGGGTAACCCTTAGAACCAACCCATCCTTCATGCCCAAGGAGGTCAATGACCTTTCTTTAAACCAAGCCATCCACTTACCCACTTTCTTTCCCAACCCACAGGGAGACAGTGAGAGAGTACTACATTCCCTGGATGTATACAGACAGCTCAGATTCTATCTGCACAAAATCAGGCTCATCTTTTTATGCTGTTACTACTCTATTCACTTGTTGACTCTAAATGTTCCATGGACTTGTGTTATTCTGATGCAGTTACTATTGTATTGTAAATAACTGTTCATGTGGAGCCTTTCACCCCAGACCTCCACTGAAAATGGGCTCATCTTGGCCCAGTGGACCTTCCCAGTAAACGAATGCAAATAAATAAATAAATAAATATTAAAATAAGCTAATAAAACATCCTTGGCTCTTCAGCTGTTACCTTCTAGGTGGCTAAAATTAGTGATTCAAGAAATATATGTTTTATATAATGTAAATAACAGTGAGTACAACAATTAACTTCTTCAAGTACTGAGTCCCAGTTTACTTCAGCATTTATTCCTTGGTTTGAAAAGCATTAAACATGACTATATAAAACATTTTTCACTTGCAGTCTTATTCTTTACATCTTACCTCTTTTATTAGTATGAGCAGACACTAAAAAACGCTTAATACTGTTTAATGCACAATTCTTCTCAGCACTATTCAGTTAACTAGAGTGCTATTCCTGTGTTATACTTTCTCCATGAGAACAACTTTATGTAGCTGTGACACTGCATAACATTTAAATGAAAATTTCAGAACATCTAAGTGACTTGAAATGTAAAAATATGCACCGACTTAAAGTTAAACATGTTGAGAAACAGCATGTGTTGAATGATGTTTGATTTATGCTTTTGGGCTCTATTCATTTCAATAAAACAAGGCGAGGATATAAAGCACAAGTTGCAGTCTAAAAACAGACTATTCCCCCAGATTAACTATTCCTCCATGCAGGATTAGCTTAGTCCTGCATGGAGTCGGCCATTTAGGAGCAGAACGGCAGTGCGCCATGCATAGTAATGAAGCACACTGCCTGAGCTCCTAAGCTAACACAGAGCGTGTAAGAGTGCAGGGGGTGTGTCTGAGTGCAGAGGTCTCAGAATATACATGCCCCCGCAATGAAGAACAGCAGAAAGGGGTATGAAATGAGTGAGACCACATATCCCCACCAACAGTCCCCCTTGTGTACAAGAACAACAGTATATATAAATAAAATGATGAAACCCCTAATTTTTTATTAAAATCCGACTAAAGCTAATCGTAGATGCGCGGGTGTGCCCATCGCTTAGCTACGGTTAATGCAGTTTAAATGGCTGAAGAGGATAACAAGGAAGATATATGCAAATGAAGCAGCATAGCAATAGTGTAGTGGGCAGAGCATTCGCCTTACGAGCAAGAATTCCCAGTTCGAGTCCAACTGCAGCACATTCCATTTTCCATGACAAAGCATGTTATGAGTAATATTTATGTTGCATAACCCACTATATAACATATTTTCATGAAATGGAGTACTGCAGTAAATGCACATGTGAGGTGTCAGTGTCATAATGAATAAGGCACTAGTAAGCAGGTTTAAGAACAAATAAGCAGTAGCAAGCATATTTAAGCACTAGTAAGCATGCTTAAGCCCGTTTGCACGGCGGTAAGCAATGCCTACACTGGTTAACCAATTGCAAAGCTAACTCTCAGTAAGTAGATGTAACTGCAGGTTAGCAGTGCTTACCAGCACGCAGACCCGCTTACAAATGTTCAAAAGTGCCTTAATCACTCAGTATCCAACGGCCCTTGTTCTGCCCATCAACCAAATAAACAGCCATGCAGGTCTCAAACCCAGAACCCTAGACACCGTAGTCACAATAGTTAACCACCAAGCCATCACAGAAGTACAGAAGAATGAGGTATAAGCAAACAAGTCCTCACCATAGTAAAACAAAACTGAACCTGTGAAAGGGATCAGTATAGTCATATGGTCCATAACCAACTACATAACATAAATATGTGAACTGGAGTACAGCAGTTAGCCCAGAAGTGAGGTGTAATTGTAATAGAGTGTTGAAGTCCCCAATAAAACACAAGGACCCCATAGAGTGTACGGACACATTAATCATGGATACCAGGCATACATATAAGGTGTAATGAATAATAACTGAATGCCAAAAAGGAATTATAATGCAAAGTCTAATGTAAGCAACGCTAAGCATTGCACAGGGCAGCTTAGGAGGTGGAAGCAATGTATAGGGCAGCTAACTCATTGTGCCCAGTGGTATACCCCTTTAAACAATGCCGACTGTAGGTATGCAGGTTTGCCCATAGCTTAGCCTTTTTAAAACCGGCCAATTACGGAAAAGTGCAGGAAATCGGCCCTACGTTAACCCAAGAGATGGGAATACACCTTATAACTGGTTGTAGCTTCCCCTTGCAGGCAATATGGCAGTAAGGGGAGAAGGTGTGTGCTTTCAGGCACAGCGCTGGTGCATCCAGGAGTCCAAGGTCATGGCAGGACTCTTTGTCAAAGACCATGATCAGAGACTGCTGCAGGGCCAGTACCAGGGCTCCCAATATAAGTCAGAGGCCTGGGACCATCTCGACTGTGACCTCATCAGTGCCACTGGCATATCCTGAACTGGTGAGCAGGTCAGGCACCACTACGCTGACCTGAAGTGGCATAAGAGAGACCTCTTGGAGAAGTGGCTCCAAGAGGCTAGCGCGACAAGGGATGTTCCAGTCATGTGTAAGTATCACCCCAGTATGTGTATAATAATTGCCAGCTCAGGTATATCATGGATATGTATGGCTAAATATTCCACTTATGTCCCCCACAACAGCAATGGAGTGGGCCATGAACCAGGAGGCCCACATCAGTCATCTGGTGAGGTTGCAACATGAGGCAGGTCAATAATACTCATGCATTTACTGTCTTAGGAAATAAAACTAAAAGTAGTAGTAAATTAATTGTCTGTATAAAACCTGTATTGTTCAAGGCAAGTGCTGCATACACTAGAGAATATGGCAGGAAGAGTCTCATATTGTTTGTATGTCAATAAAATTGTAATAGCCTGATAAAACAGGTCTAACTGCTGGACTGCATGTGTTTATTCTGGTATATGGTAATGTAGATTTGCAATCGTGTAATAGTACTGTGTTAGTAAGCACTCTGTTACCCACACCGTGCACCATAAATTGAATGTGTAGGAATGTCTGTATATGACAGGTGTAATCCCCAGAGGCCATGTAGTACAACTGAGAGACACATAGACAGTAAACAGGGAAAATGCAGACAACAAAAACTGAATAGCACATGCAACTGAGATGTGAACTGTTATTTTTTAGCACACACAGCCATGGTTCAAATCCTGCCAGTGGTAGTAGTCTGCATACAGAATCATACCCCACAACTATACAGATATATCCAGAATATCCAGTAAAGTGGCCCATATCTGCTGCCTTTCAACCTGTCCCCCTGGGAAATCAGTGGGATGATCCCAGACATATAGGCAGCAAACAGGAAATACAACTGATTGACACACATCTATGAGAACAAAGCTGGCATACTAGCAACTCCCCAATACCTTATGTGAGTAAGAAGCCATGTGTGTCCCATTTACACCCCAACTTGTCAAGCTGTGGTCAGAGTGTGTACAGTAACAGAGTGAGATGTATGTGCATAATAGTAACGTGGAATCTGGTACTGTGTATGGGAACATTCAGATAGTGCTAATAAACGTTCCTCCCACAGGTCTGTCAGAAACCAACACTGTGCCCAGAACTACACGCATGATATGCAATTGCTCTGAATAATGAGGTATTACACATCACTGTCACCCACATTGTCCTACAACATATAACTGTCTAGGAAATCTGTGTAAGAGTGTTGTAATATAAGGTCAGAATGCAAAAGCACAGGGGATTAATAAGACAGAAAGCAGATAGGAGATATACAGCAATATCTATATAGCAGACACAACTGTGATGGACAGTGTTTAAGTTGTAGCAGACACAGCCATGGTCTGAATCCTGGGAGTGGAATTAGGCTGAATACAGAATCATACCCCACAACTGTGCAGATGAGGCCAGAATATCCAGTATATGTGCCCATATCTGCTGCTTGTCCCCCTGTCCCCCTGATAAGTCTGTGGGATGATCCCAGATGTTTAGCCAGCAAACAGGGAATGCAAGTGATTGTCAAACATCTATGAGAACACACCTGTCACTGTAGCAACCTCCAAAACTGTTAGGAGAGTAATATTTGAAGTATGTCCTATCTACACTCCCATGTTGTCAAGCTGTGACCAGCGTGTGTACATTAACAGAGTAAGATGTATGTGCATAATACTAATGTGTAATCCGGAACTTTGTGTGGCAACAGTCAGGTAGTGCTAACAAATATTGCTCCCACAGGTACGTTGGATACAAACACTGTGCTGAGGAATACAGATCATTATAACCTGTACTGGTACTGTTCACTTTGGTATTGTAGGGAGTTGTGAGTGTTGCAGTCTCTCTGAATAATAAAGTATCACTGGTCACTGTCACCCACACTGTGCTACATAATATAACTGTGCAGGAAAGCATGATTATGTGTGTGTCATGTCACTAAAGGTGGAAAAGGGCAATATTCTAGATATGTCCCAGCACACCAACATGTGGTCAACACATGGCCAGAGCCTCTGCAGAAAGAGTTGGATAGCTATGTGCAAAACATCAACCCGGAATCCGGGAGTATGTGTAGAAACAGTTAGTTAGTGTTAACAAACAGTCCCTCCACAGGTATACCAGGTAAGAGGTGTAAATTGCAGGTAAAACCAGTTCATGTATAACAATGATGACAGCCATATCACTGTCCAAACTAAGGCTATAGGGTAGTGTAGTAAGAATTGTAAGGTAAAGGTAACAGCACTGACTAGGAAAGCAATGTGGACTACAGGAATATACTAGCTGTTAATTGACATCTTTCTCTCCCCCCACAATATCTTCAACAGTAATCAACATACCCACCCCAACTGGTATATAATGACTCTGATAATGGCCAATTGTTTGATAAATATTTTAATGGTTCCCATGCATGTGCTATATTGACTTATTCCAACATTGGTGGCATGGTGCCATCAATGTACCTGCATGCTATTCTTATTACTGCTGTGGTCCCATATATGCATGTGTTCTGTTTTCCATGCAGCTGTTCTGTATCTGGTGTCTGGGTTAATGGGACAATCTATGCATGCTGTTATACCTAACCCTAAAATGTGTTGACTATTACTAACCCACATATGATGAAATCTAAACACTATAGCATGCATGGGAAGGCCGGTCCCAGCGGACCCACCTGTCCCACCTCTGCTGGCCGTGGCACTGGGCACCAGCATGTCTGTGGCCCAACTCAGGACCTCCCTGTCCGTTGGTCCTGCACCACCTTCGGGGGGAACATTCTCAGGGGATGGGGCTCGCCCCCCCCAGGAGTGGGCACGGACAGGCACCTATTACCCATCGCCATGTCGGGGCCGTGGTGCGTAGAGAGATCAACCAGCGGTTTGGTGATCTTCTATGCCAGCTCGAGGGCCGCATGTCACGATTAGAGAGTCAGCCTGGCTCTGCAACTTAGCCCCCAGCACAGCCACCTTCAGAGCTGTGAAGGTGCAGTGGTGACTGCCCATGGGTGGGAACCTCAGTCCCACTGTTACCACTAGGTGGCTTGTGGGCTTCCAATATCCCAACAACCCTCCCCGTCAAGGTGTTTACCCCCCACATGTGTCATATACTGCCCCTGTATGCATCTTGTTTGTGTTGTCTGTTAACCTACCCAACCTACCTCCCCAAATATACCTACTACCCCTTCCCAGCATCCCACTCTCACCTGAAAAAAAAAGGGCAATCTGTTCCCACAAAAAATCTCGCCCCATACATAGCTGTCCATGTCACACATGTGTCCACTGGACACATGTAATCCGGTCTAATTGGCATCACAACATATTATTGTTGTCCTCACCCACTCCCAGGGTTTTGAGTGTCCAAGTCTGCCTCCAAATTCAGTGTATATGCACAGCTGTTGCTGTAGAAGAAATGGGCAGCTATGGACCTTCCCTACACCCTTCCTGCACATCCCTGGCTATTTACCCTACTGTCCTTCCCTCTTTGTGCCCCTTTTTTCACCACTTTCCCATCAACCCCTTTTTCTTTTCTTTTAAAGAAATTAGCATGAGGGTAAGTGGGAGTAAGCATCGTTAAGCAGCAGTAAGCGGGTTTAAGCCTGTTTGCCTGGGGGTAAGCAATGCCTACACAGGTTAAGCTAACAGAGTATAAGAAACTGTAACCAGAAGTTAGCAGTGCTTACCTCTGTGCAAACCCGCGCAAACCTGCTTACAACTGCTTTAAAGTGCCTTAATCACTCTGTATCCAACGGCCCGTGTTCTGCCCAGCAACAAAATAAACAGCCTCTGCAAGGCTCGAGCCCAGCACCCTGCACACCACAGCCAAAGTGATTTACCACTAAGCCATGTCAGGTATACATAACCTTGATGTTTTCAAAAACATACCATCCAGCCCAGTCATTCAACAGTACAGAGAATGTATTCCAACATTAGATGTATGTCTGTGTGTAAATATATTAATATCTAAACAGATACAACATATCTATATATGTATATATATATATATATATATATATATATATATATTTATATATATATATATATATATATATATATATATATATATATATATATATATATATATATATATATATATAAATTTATACATATATATAAATATATATGAACATATATACATGCAAATGCCTACATCTATAGATATGTATGTCTACATCTATATGTCTAAATATATACTGCAGGTTATATATATGTCAGCAGATATATATATATATATATATATATATATATATATATATATATATATATATATATATATATATATATATATATATATATATATATATATATATATATATATATATATATATATATATGTATATATATATATATATATATATATATATATATATATATATATATATATATATATATATAGGTATATACGGACATACATCCGTAGATAATGCAACGTTAATGGGGCTGAGAGGGCCCAAACAATATACGTCTTGTACGAATAGGTATACCCCCCCAGCAACCAAACATGTTTCCCCTGCAATACACTACCAAGTGTTGCAGATCCCATAGCCAGGACCAGACATGGCATGGGCATCCCTAGTATACATATACACAGACACATATATGCAGATACAGATATACATTTATATATATATATATATATATATATATATATATATATATATAAATATAGATATATATATATATATATATATATGTAACTACACATACACATGCAGAGATATGTACATTAAGTTACATATGTAGTACGTGCACACAATATGGAACCACCACTGTTCCTACAGTTACCACCTTACCAGCTGTAGACTGTATTGCCACCCATACAAATGACATTCATTGCCTGCAACATATACCCACAGAGATATCAAAGGCTATAACACCACACACAGGTGTGCATAAATGGGAAAAAATTATTTGTGTACTATTACAGTTGTATATGCCATGTCAAATAGCTGTTTAGACACGGACATCCATATAAACTGAGTAATGCAACTGTGAAACAGGTATACTAATACAGTAGTCCGGAAATGTTAACAAATGTTGCTGTCCAGGCCAAGGCCATCAAGTAGTACAATAGTAAAGACAGACTGGGCCACAGGATACCAAACAATCAACGGTAAGTAATGCAGGTGTATAGTTCAGCAGCCTCTAACTACACTCTGTAGACAATCCCTAGGGGGTAAAGACCTCAGTTGACACACTGGGATGCAGCTGTTACATAACAAGGCACAACTGACACCATCACAAGCACACTGACAAACAACAGTCTGTATGCAAGCAGGCTCTACAGGCATGCCACGGCACAGAGTAACGTACAACTGTGTGTAAGTGCATCACCACAACCAATATGAACACAGCCACAGCTACATATGGCATGCTAGCATATTATTACAGTATATGGACTATCTGTTCAACACCAGCCTCATATGTGCCATCCACACACTAACCCTACATATACTGGGCCGCTACACATCGTGGTCCGCTGCCTGTCTGTGGTATGGGACATGTGCGTGTATGGCCCTACAAACATGTAAGCTGATAGGGTGACATACAGTGCAGCAGCATGTAACATCAAATAGAGCAGGACCAAGAACAATGACATCTACCACAGTTTGTACACAGGCCAAGGTACATATTAACAATACACACACTGCCGACAATCACCATAAGTACACAGACCTCAGTACTGTACACACAACCACAAAATTTCCAGGTTATGTCATCAAATACAACCCCTACTCTACATTACATGTGTAGCAGTCTGATATCTCACTGGGTTGTTACCAGATATGATATCACTAATTATGGTGTACAGTACATATGCAGCCCTTACTGTATAACATATGTACAAAGGTTGTCAGGGTTGTGGCTGGAGGCACATACACAGGGCCAATATTGACATGTTGCTGTGATAACCTCATACATTTACTGTTGTAACAGGGTTTCTTGCACCATATTTCCTATGAGGGATTTGAAGTCAGTAACTCTCACGGCTGTAACCATCTACAGACTGCAATCCTCACACTACCTTCTGCAGTTCACAGATAGGTGTTCAGTGGGTAACACCTGAAACAAAAGGTACCACACACTGGCCAGTCTGCAGATGGCCCTACAGATGGGTGTTCCCACATTAACATAGCACTGACATGGCAGGTATGTAAACATGTAGGACAGCCATATCCACAGACACCCTGTTAAACCAACATTACTCCAAATGCAGTACAGCAGCACTTACAGTCTGTAGTCAGGTCAGGCACATCCCCTTCCTATTTGTTGGCCTGTCTCCACAGTGTATGTTGTTAAAGGTACACCCCAATCCATCTGAGATGCTGCTTGCCTAACAACAGATCGAGTTCCTGCTCACAGTGAATGAAAAGCCCAACAGCAACATGATGTTCCTAGATATTGATGTGTGTTTCCATGCAATTGGCTATGCAAATGTTACCACAGCTGTTCCACATGCAGTCAGCTAGAGGAAGGCTGCAATTCATGCAGAGACCATCAGCTAATCCTGAGCATCACTTAAAATACACATTCTGCTGCCTAAGCAAAGCAGGTGTAAGTCTCCACATCCACCAGAGAGGGAGTAAGAGAGGCAGACAGAGGCACAGAAAAGCCAGGGAGGGGTGGGAGAGAAAAACTTACGCATGTTTGTGTCACACACCTACCAGTACAGGGTATCAAACCCCCGACGACTATGCAGAGCTATCACATGTCCATGCAGTTATTGGATGTGCCACATAGGTTACATGTTGGAGAGCCCTCAGAACATATATGTGATGATGAGTGACATCTGCTACAGGGATATCGTAGCTATGTGGTAGGTGTAGTACCTGTGTCTGCCCGCATGAACAGGTGTCAGCATCAGCACAGCCATACTCTCACAGGGATGCACACACATTGCCACACTTGGCAGGGCCAGGAATACAACTCATCACTAGTGGAATTGCCGCAAAACAGTACTGTGCAGGTATCACATGCACCACAGGGGTCATACGGAGGTTATATGTGCAAAGGGTATGTGGGGGTGTCTGAAATCAGACAGCATGCTTCAGTATGCCAATGGGGGTTGTAATGAGTGTGAATGTGGTCATATGCATCATACATCACACAGACAGATACGGGTGCCAATACTGACATGTATGTGTGCACTGCTTCATGGGTGTGTTGTGGTTGATGGTGCCAGACGGCTATACAAGGTTAGGTGATGGGTATACCTTGGCATCAGGCCACATGGCAATGGTCTGCATTGTGGCTCAGGGCTGTAGTGTCTGGAGTTGCCCACACAGGTGGTATTGTATTCACCATCCAGTCACCTGGGTGACTAATGCATGTGGCCAATGCTGTGCATTGCTTGCCATGTATGTGTTCCTTAGTCTATGATACGGACAGTGTCTGGGATGTACACACCTCCCACATGCATATACAGTGACATGTGGAACTGTCACAAAGAGGCAAGCCAGCAAGTACAGTAGGTGCACAGGCCAGACAAGCTATAACAAAACAAGAAGAGAGCCAGCACCTTGGGAGCATGAAGGTTTATTGAGAAAACTAGACCGGTTTCAGCTTGTTGCTTTCATCAGTGGTACCACTGATGAAAGCAACAAGCTGAAACCGGTCTGGTTTTCTCAATAAACCTTCACACACCCAAGGTGCTGGCTCTCTTCTTGTTTTGTTACATGTGGAACTGTACCTGGGGTGTCTGGCCTATGTTGTGAACACTGATCATTATCATCGGATGTGCCAGTCCTGGCCTCATGTGGTGGGAACTGTTCATGGACAGTGGGTTGGCCCTGCACCTACATTGATAGCATGATACCGGTATTCCCTAGTGTCAGTGGCATCTGTCCATACAGGGCTTGTGTTTCAGGCATGTTATGTCCTTTGTGGGCCACATTTGATGGCACCACAGGTGTTGCAGGTGTCCAGTGGAGAACATAGTGGAGGTGCACTGTCAACATGTACATGCCTATTGGACTGATGGACAGGGTGCCATGCCCTCTGTAGCCCACTGCAATCACACCATGGTTACTATTGGGGGCAGTATGCAGTGTGCTACCAACATAGCAGCTGTTGCCTAGGCAAGTGTGTGTGTGTGTTTATGAGACATGGGTTGAGAGTGTACCCTGGGTAATACAAGGCTTGCTAACGTTGTTCAGCTGGCATTGATGTCACATTTAGGGGTATGGATTTGTACCCCAGCCTATTGGCTATTTCACATCTGTTATCCCTTTATGGTGGACATTGTGATATATACTTGGCCAACCATATAAGAAGTTTGCAAAACCCGCTCCACATTGAGTCCAGTTGTTACACACTCACAACCACCACCACACATGATATGAATGACAAACACAGACACACACACACACACACACACACACACACACACACACACACACACACACACACACACACACACACAGACACCTGTCATGTCTGGGATTAGAATTCCTACCTAACTAGTATATTACACTATAGCACTACTCAGTTATAGGATGCGCCACAGAGAGTACTGGAGTTCTCCTTCCCCAAAGGTGTATTTCACAGTGAATGACATTAGCAAGATTGTCAAAGTAGGGCATTTGAACTGTAGTGAGTGTGACTAGCCTAAAATGCATTGCTCCCTGCACAAACATAGAAACACACACAAAACATCCACCAGTGCCATGTGTGGCGATAAACCCCCTACCAGAGTTCTATATCACACTACAGCACAATGCTGTTATAGGATGCACCACAGAGATTACTGGAGTTCTCCTTCCCCAAAGGTGGATTTTACAGTGAATGCATCAGCAGGATTACCAAAGTAGGGCATTTGAATTGTAGTGAGTGTGACTAGCCTAAAATTCATTGCTCTCTCTACACACACACACACACACACACACACACACACACACACACACACACACACACACACACACACACACACACACACACACACACACTTGCCAGGGCTGGGATTAGAACTCCTACCTAACTATTCTATCACACTACAGCAGTATGCAGTTATAGGATGTGCTACGAAGATTACTGGGCTACAACCTTCCTAGAGGTGTATTTCTAGGAGAATGACATCAGCAGCCTTGCCAACCTAGAGCACTTGAATTGTAGGGAGTGTGACTACCCTAAAAAGCATTGCTCTCTACACAGAGTCAGACAGACACATATACAAACACACACACAGACACTTGCCACGTCTGGGATTAGTACTCCTACCTAACTAGTTTATCACACTACAGCAGTATGCAGTTATAGGATGCACTATGGAGTTTACTGGGTTACAACCTTCCCAAAGGTGTATTTCTAGGTGGATGACATCAGCAGCCTTGCCAAAGTAGAGTATTTGAATTGTAGGGAGTGTGACTACACTAAAAGCATTACTCTCTACACAGAATCAGACAAACAAACACAAAAACACACCCACAGACACACACACACACACACACACACACACACACACACACACACACACACACACACACACACACACACTTGCTAAGTTTAGGACTAGAATTCCTACCTAATTTATCACACTACAGCAGTACGCAGTTATAGGATGCAGTATGGAGACTACTGGGCTACAACCTTCCCAGAGGTGTATTTCTAGGTTGATGACATCAGCAGCCTTACCAAAGTAGAGCATTTGAGTTGTAGGGAGTGTGACTACCCTAAAATGCATGTACACAGACAGAGGCAGACAGACACACACAAACAAACACACACACACACACACACACACACACACACACACACACACACACACACACACACACTTGCCACGTCTGGGATTAGTACTCCTACCTAACTAGTTTATCACACTACAGCAGTATGCAGTTATAGGATGCACTATGGAGATTACTGGGCTACAACCTTCCCAAAGGTGTATTTCTAGGTGGATGACATCAGCAGCCTTGCCAAAGTAGAGTATTTGAATTGTAGGGAGTGTGACTACCATAAAAGCATTACTTTCTACACATAATCAGACAGACAGACACAAAAACACACCCACAGACACACACACACACACACACACACACACACACACACACACACACACACACACACACACACACACACACACACACACACTTGCTAAGTTTGGGACTAGAATTCCTACCTAATTTATCACACTACAGCAGTACGCAGTTATAGGATGGAGTATGGAGACTACTGGGCTACAACCTTCCCAGAGGTGTATTTCTAGGTTGATGACATCAGCAGCCTTACCAAAGTAGAGCATTTGAGTTGTAGGGAGTGTGACTACCCTAAAAAGCATGTACACAGGCAGAGGCAGACAGACACACACACACACACACACACACACACACACACACACACACACACACACACACACACACACACACAGTTGCCATGTCTGTGATTGGAACTTCTACCTAACTAATTCATCACACTACAGCAATATGCAGTTATAGGACGCGCTACAGAGATTACTGGGCTACAACCTTCCCAGTGGTGTATTTCTAGGTGGATGACATCAGCAGCCTTAGCAAAGTAGATCATTTGAGTTGTAGGGAGTGTGACTACCCTAAAAAGCATTGTTATCTACACAGACAGAGACAGACACACACACACACACACACACACACACACACACACACACACACACACACACACACACACACACACACACACACTCACACACACAGTTGCCATGTCTGGGATTGGAACTCCTACCTAACTAGTTTATCACACTACAGCAGTACACAGTTATGGGATGTGCCACAGAGATCACTGGGCTACAACTCTCCCATAGGTGTATTTCACAATGGATGACCTCAGCAGGCTTGTCATAGTAGGGCTATGGGGAGGACTGTGTGTGTGCATGGGCCATAACCCATTCATCTAGAGGTTGACACACCACATGTGGGCACACACAGTGTCATATTCCACAGGTACATGTATACAGCTGCTAGATGACTTCTTCCTTGTACTGTCATGTTGCCCAGCTAGCATGTGCACCACATAGTCTGTAATGCTGACAGATACCGGTGGCTAGTATCTACAGTGAGTGACATCTGAACTTCATGTGGTTGTGGCCCTTTGGCTGTGTGCTCCCTAGACTACATGAAAAGAGACATAGAGGAGCTCTCTGAGCATGTAGCCTAGGCCGGTATGACCCTGACCTTGAGTAGCATCTTACCCTCACCAAGAATGATGCCACAATATGAAGACAATATGATCAATTTCAACAATTGGCTTAAGTATTGGTGTCATTCAAAGGGGATCCAATGCCTGTCAGCCTGGGATGACATAGTCGACAAGCCACGATGCTTCGCTAGGGACGGCTTGCACCTGTCACCCCTGGGCTTTTGGATATTGGCAAAGGCTCTTGCTACCCCCATAGTGCCTTTTTTAGGCAAGGCTCAAAAGACAAACCCACCTCCATAGGTATCACAAGGGATAAGAAACTAAGAGCAATGCTACTCAACGCTAGAAGTCTAAACCTCAAGATGCATGCACTTGAAACTCTCCTTAGCATGGAGAACATTGATATCTGTGCAGTAACAGAAACCTGGTTCAAGGCTCCCGAGAGCACCCCAGCACTACCAGGTTATACCTCATACCATGCTTTTTGGCCCCAAAACTTGGACCAAACCACAAAAGGAGAGGGAGTATCAATATTCGTCAAAGATACCCACACTTCCAGGTTAGTGGCACAGCTCGAAGAATCAGAGACTATCCATGTGCAACTAACAGTGGGTAAAACTGCCTTCCAGTTTATAGCCTGCTACAGACCACCCTCCCAAACCCAGGAACCCCACTCTGCCTTCCTGAGAGCACTGGAAAATATGAAGGCCTCTCCAAACACCATTATATTGGGTGACTTCAACTACCCTAACATAGACAGGGAGCATTACTCTAGCTCCAACACCCTATCCCTAAGGTTCCTAGAATTTATAAATTCAAATGCTATGGAACAACTTGTTACCACTCCCACAAGAGGGGAAAACATACTGGACCTGATCATCACCAACATGGGGACTCTATGCTCCAGACCAGAAGTGTATCCCTCACTGGTAAGATCAGACCATAAACTAATCTCACTGGATATTCACATCCTGACTCCACCCCCTGCCCTGAAAACCACAATGAAAAACTTCACTAAAGCAAATTTCACACTCCTCAAAACCGAGGTGGAATCCTTCAAAACCCCCAGGCCTGTGGAAAATACGGCCCAGACCGCAGAAGCCTTTATAAAGGCATTCTATGAACACCTTCAGGAATGCATGGATCATGCAATCCCAAATAAAACCAAGACCCAATCCTCCAAAGGCAGACGTCCTGTCTGGTGGACCCCAGCCATAAACAAACTATACAATAGAAGGAGGAAACTACTACATGATAGAGCAAAATCCCAAAAAGGGAAGGCATCTCTGATCAGTATTAGCAAAAAACTATGGGCACTCCTAAAATCATCTAAGGCCAGCTTTGAAAGAAAAATTGTACAGGACACTAAGGAGTTATGTTAGGAACCTGGGTGGGAATTCCCAGATATGCTCAGAATTAGTCCAAAATGACAAAAAATACACCAAACCCACAGACATTACCAACATCCTAGCTGACAGGTTCAGCGCAAACTTCTCCCCCCCCCCCCCACCAAAAGGGCAAATATCTATCCCAGCAGAGTGCTGCCCCCTGACATCTCAGATGCTCAGGTAAGAGCTTCCCTTTTCAACGCAAAAAACACAGCATCAATGGGACCAGACAGTGTCCCGGGCTGCGTCCTACATAAACTCCAAGAAGAGCTAAACCCAAACATAAAACTACTGTTCAATCTCAGCCTTACTACAGGATATGTACCCAAAGATTGGCGTACAGCAACAGTGGTCCCTCTCCACAAAGGTGGTGCCTCAACGGATCCTGGAAACTATCGCCCCATAAGCCTGACTAGCTTGGTCTGCAAAGCTATGGAAAGGATCATCATGGACCTCATAAATAAAGATATTGGGGACCTACAGACACTGGATCCTACCCAGTTCGGCTTTGTTAAGGGCAGATCCTGCCTCTTAAACCTGGTTGATTTCTTTGAAACAGTCACCAAGGCCATTGACGAGGGGAAGGTGGTCCACACAGCCTACCTGGACCTCGCAAAAGCCTTCGATACAATACCCCACTCGGGCATTATAGATAAGCTCACCAGCTTAAATATAAACCCCTATGTCACTAGATGGGTTGGAAACTGGCTCAAGGACAGAACCTACATGGTTAGAATTGCTGGAGCCATGTCAGACTCCAAACCAGTTACAAGTGGTGTCCCACAAGGCTTAGTCTTGGGACCTCTCTTGTTCGGTATATATTTCTCTGAGGTAAAGGCCAACAGGAAAGGACTGTGGCTGACCAAGTTCGCAGATGACTGCAAACTGGGCGCCATAATCGACTCTCCAGCTGACACAAGCATCCTCCAAAAGGGCCTCATGGAAACAGACAACTGGTGCCAGAGCCATGGCCTCAAGCTAAATGCCAAAAAGTGTATAGTCATCCCCTTTGGCAAAAACAAAGTGCCCACAAATTACCACATAGGTGGTAATCCATTAAGTACAGAAGAAGTAATTAGGGACCTGGGGACCCAAGTTGATAGCAATCTCTCATTTGACAACCACGTGGCCAAAGTGGTTAGAAAAACATTTTATATAGCCCACCTAATCATGAAGGGATTCACATCTAGATCAAGGGAGGTCATCGTGCCTCTTTACTCATCCCTCATCAGGCCCATAATTGAGTACAATGCCCCTTTTGGGATGTATCTTACCAGACATCTGCAGCAACTGGAAAGACCCCAAAAGTACCTCACCAAGAGGATCAAAGGGCTCAAACAGATGCCATATGCTGCCCGGTTAAAGAAACTCCAGCTCTACTCAGTGGCATACCTCCTGCTCATAGTCGATCTGTGCCTGACGTATAAAGCCATGTCCAACCCAGATTTAATGGACATGCTGCACCTCAGAAAATCCAAATCCCATCGAGCTACGCGCTCGAGGGACTTGAACCTCAGCACTGAAATAAATAGGACATGCTGGAGGGACAGATTCATAACCTAGAGGCTCCCTTCACTCTGGAATAAAATCCCAGTCCAGGTTAAGCAGAGTCCCTCATTGACTCTCTTCAAAAGGAATCTTGATTAGTGGATGGGTGATCGTAGGTTTACCCCGGGTATCACTTCTGTGTCACTGTTAGACAGAGGCACAGTATACTAACCTCGAAAAAGGGCATAGCAAAATTAATTTAAAATGGGTGGCGAAAGCCAAACACACTCTGGCTAGGCTTACAAATGCCCTAGGGCAGATAGCCTAGTATGAACCTATGAACCTATGACTCTCTTCAAGAGGAATCTTGATGAGTGGATGGGAGAGCGTAGGTTTACCCCGGGTATTACTTCTGTGTCACTTTTAGACAGAGGCACAGTATACTAACCTCGAAAAAGGGCATAGCAAAATTAATTTAAAATGGGTGGCGAAAGCCAAACACACTCTGGCTAGGCTTATAAATCCCCTTGGGCAGATTGCTTAGTATGAACCTATGAACCTATGAACCTATGCTGGGTGGGACAGGCCTGGATGTTTCCTTGTCACAGTCACCCTCTTCCACACATCTATGTACATCTACCTTTGGCTTATTATTGTGTGTTGTCCTTAGATATATGTCTGTATTCCTGTCCACTGTGTGTGCAAAGCATGTGCGGTGCATACTGGGGAGTGTCTGCACTAACATCTGTAACTGCCAGATATGTCTGGTCCACTGGTGTTTGCAGACATGGCCTTCATGTGTTTAAGTGTGTGAGCATGCCCAGTATGCCCATCTGTATTGAATATTTGGCTCAAGTTCAGGTAGTCTGTACTGCAGTGCTGACCTATGTGTTGTGCACCTACAGGTATCATACTGTTTCTGCAGGGTACCCATAGGTTCATAGGTTCATAGGTATTGACTAGGCTATTGGCCCTAGGGCCTATACAAGCTTAGCCAAAAAGGTACCCTGGCTTTCGCCACCCATGAAAATTATTTTCCTGTGCCCCTGTCAAGCAGAACCAGAGAAGTGATCCTCAGGGTGAATTTCCTATTACCCATCCAATCATCAAGATTTTTCTTGAAGAGTGCTAATGAGGAGCTCTGTTTGACATAGATATGTAGTCTATTCAAGAGTATGGGAAGTCTCTGGGACAGGAATCTATTTCTCCAGCATGTTCTGTTTATTGTGGTGACAAGGTTTAGGTCCCTAGAGCACGTAGCTCGGAGGGATTGGGATTTCTTTAAGTAGAGCATGTCCAACAGCTCTGGGTTTGACATAGCTTTGTATGTTAGGCAGAGATCACCTCTGAGTAGGTGATATGCGATGGAGTAAAGCTGGAATTTTTGAATTGGTCTGCATAGGGCATCTGTTTGAGGCCAGTAATCTTCTTTGTGAGGTATTTCTGCTGCCTTTCCAGTTGTTGTAGATGTCTTATGGGGTACATACAAAAAGGGGCATTGTACTCTATAATGGGTCTAATGAGTGATGAGTAGAGGGGAACAATGACCTCTTTTTTTCTGGATGAGAAACCTTTTGTGATGAGGTGTGCCACGTGGAAGGATTTCCTTACCACTGTGGCGATGTGATTATCAAAGGAGAGACTACTGTCCACCTGTGTCCCAAGGTCTCTTATCTCACTTTCAGTGTTAAGTAGACTACCACCTATGTGGTAGTTCATGGGTACAGAGTTTTTACCAAAGGGGATGACAATGCACTTTTTGGCATTGAGCTTGAGTCCATGGCGTTAACACCAGGCATCTGTCTCAGTGAGGCCCTTTTGTAGTATGTCCACATCATTTGAAGTTTCGATTATGGCTCCTAATTTGCAGTCATCTGTGAATTTAGTTAGCCAAAGACCTTCTGTGTTAGCCTGTATGTCAGAGAAGTAGATACCAAACAGGAGAGGACCCAGGACTGAACCCTGTGGTACTCCACTTGTCACTGGTCTGAAGTCTGATTTGGAGTCTGCTACTTTCACATTGTGGGTTCTGTCAGTAAGCCAGTTGGCAACCCATCTTGTGACATAGGGATTTATACCTAGTTTAGTGAGTTTATCTATAATTCCAAAGTGGGGGATGGTGTCGAACACCTTAGCGAGATCTAGATAGGCTGTGTGAACCACCTTTCCCTCATCTATGGCTTTGGTGACTGCTTCAAAGAAGTATATCAGGTTTAGGAGACATGATCTGCCTTTTACAAATCTGAACTGTGTGGGGTCCAGAGTTTGGCAATCTCCAATGTCTTTGTTTATAAGTTCCATGATGATACGTTCCATGGCCTTGCAGACCAGGCTCATCAGGCTAATGAGGCGGTAGTTCCCGGGGTCTGTTGTGGCTCACCCTTTGTGGAGTGGGATAACCATCATGGTGCACCATTCAATGGGCACAAAGCCTGAGGTGAGGCTATAACTGAACATGGTAATTAGGTGGGGTGCCAGTTCATTCTGTAGTTCATGTAAAAGCCAGCCTGGGATGTTGTCAGGTCCCATGGATGCTGTGTTCTTGGTTTTGGAGAGTGAGGTTTTTACCTGTGCAGCTGTGATTACAGGAACTTTGCATTCTTCCGTTATAAAGATGGGCCCTTTAGGGGGTGAGAGGGGGGTAAAGTTAGCACTGAATCTATCTGCCAGGATGTTGGCAATATCTGTTGGTTCTGTATATTTAGTGTCATTGTGCTGTAACTCAGAGCAGATCTGAGTGTTGTCATGGAGATTCTTGACATAACTATAGAATGCTTTGTGGTTGTCTTTAGAATCAGTGGCAATTTTGTTTTCATAAGTAGCTTTGGAGGATTTTATGAGGGATCTCAGCTTCTTACTGAGGCTGACCAGGGAGTTCCTCCAATCGTGGGATTTTACTCTTTTTTGCACCAGTTTCTTCCTTCTGTTGTACAGTTTGTTTATGGCAGAAGACCACCAGATTGGTTTCCTTTTTTGGAGGATAGCATCTTGGTTCTGTTAGGGATAGCACGATCCATGCACTCATGTAAGTGCTTATAAAGTGCATTTGTGAAGGATTCAGCAGTCATACCTCTATTGTCCATCTGCGTGGGTGTCGTGAAGTTTGCCACTTCTGTTTTAAGAAGCGCGAAGCTGGCTTTGGAGAAATCTTTTATAGTTGTTTTCCTAATGGGGGGCGGGAGTGGGATGTGGATGTCTAGGGTGATTAGCTTGTGGTCGGATCTGACTAACAAGGAGCTGATCTCTGGTGTGAAACACCAGTCGCCCATGTTGGTGAAGACCAGGTCTAGGATATTGCTGCCCCTGGTGGGGGTGTGGATAAGTTGATCCAAGGTGTTGGAATTGATGAATTCCAGAAAACATTGAGCAAAAGAGTTGGTACACGAGTAGTTTTCCCAGTTAATGGTGGGGTAGGTGAAATCACCCATTATTAGGGTGTTGGGTTGTACCTTAATATTTTCCAGTGTATCAAGAAAAGAGGAGTGGGAATCCTGGGGCATGGTGGGGGGGTTGGGGGTCTGTAGCAAGCTACAATCTGGATTGCAGTTTTGCCCAGAGTCAGTTGAACTTGGATAATCTCGGATGCATTATGCTGAACAACTAGTTTGGAGGTGTGGATATCCTTAATGAATATGGACATGCCTCCACCTTTAGTTTTTCAGTTCGGGTTTGGTGGCCGAAAGATGTGGTATGAATTATAGCCTGGTAATGCAGGGGTGCTCTCTGGAGCTTTGAACCAGGTCTCTGTCACTGCACAGATGGCGATGTTCTCCATTTTAAGGAGTGCCTCGAGTGAGTGCATTTTGAGGTTTAGACTTCTAGCATTGAGTAGCATTACCCTGAGATTTTGCTTGCTTGTACTTGTTATGGTGGTGAATTTGTCATTTGAACCTTGCCTAAAAAAGGCAGTATTGGGGTGGCAAGAGCCTTTGCCAGTATCTGGAATCCCAAGGGTGACAGGTGCAGGCCATCTCTGGCAAAGCAGTGTGGTCAGACGATGATGTCATCCGAGGCAGACAGATACTGGATTCCCTTAGAATGACACCAGAAGCTTAGCCAATTGTTGAAGTCAATCATTTTGTCCTTGTACTGTGGTATCATTCTGGGTGATGGCAGGATGCTACTCAGGGCTAGGGTCATACCTGCCTGTGCTACAAGATCGGAGAGCTCCTCCATGTCTCTTTTCATGTAGTCCAGGAAGGTACGTCTCAGGTCATTCACACCAACATGGACAGTGACAGAGTCATATGTGTACTTGTTGTGGAGTGACCTGAGTGCGTGCATTATGTGGCGGATCCTGGCACCTGACAGGCAGCTGACAGTAACTTTCTCCTTGTTTAGCCTGGTGAGTGGAACATTAGTGTGCCTGACTATAGAGTCACCTATGACTAGAGTGTTGGGTACGTTATGCCTTATGGGCTGTAGTTGAGTGGCACACTGAGTATGTGGGCTATGTGTAATTTGAGATGTGTTGGGGGGTGGAGGTTGCTTACATTTCTGCTTTGGAGGTCTCGGTTGTTTGGGCAAATTTTTACTGACAGCCTCCGCGAATGTAGGTGTGTGTTTTGTGCTTCTGTGTGTGTGTTTTGGTGGTGTAGGTTTTGAGGGACTATGTGATGAGTGTGGTGTGGTGCAAGCGTTTACCTTCTCCTCTTGACTGTCTAGTCTAGTCTTCAGTGAAGAGAGCTTTGCTTCCAGTTTGGCTATATACGTGCATCTCTCACAGGTCATAGTGTTGGGTGGTAAGAGGAGAGGGTTGTCTGTGTACATGAGGCAATTGCTGCATTGTCCCAAGATGCCCAGATTCAGTCAGGAAGAAACACTGGGAGCTGACCTTTAGACATGCCTGGATAGGTGCTTATTTATTAAGTACTAAAAACTGTTTTCCTCTAGACAAGTGAGGAAAGTTGAGTGCTGTAGTAATTTGTAATAGATTAATACTAGGCTAACTACCTGAGGAAGAATGTATGTACATGGCGGAGCTCTTTTCCAATAGAGGTTACCCAGCAGACCTCATCAATGACCTTCTGAGTGAAGTCCAATACAAGAGTATGCACCCATCTTAAATCAAAATATTACAGATCAAGTTAAAATCTAAGGGAGGAAGGATGAAGCCTCCTCATTGTCTTCAAGTTTCATTTTAGCATTCAGTTTGGATGCTAGGGAGATATTTTCTATTATATTGAAAAATTGGAATTTGATAACTCAGGATGCCTCTATTTGTAGAATGTTAGCTTATCCTCCAAGAAATTTTCAAAAGAGGGTTTAACCTTAAAATTATCTTGGAAAGAAAGCCCAAGACATTCAATACGAGGAATGGAATGTATAAGTGTAATATGTGTCGCTATTGCAGACACATCAAGACAGGGCTAGATTTGAAATTAGGGATTTGGTATACCAGATTATGGGCAGATTTAACTGCTCTAGTACCCAAGTGGTTTATTTGGCCCAGTGTTCCGCTTGTCCAGCTTTCTATGTCAGTAAAACTGACAGAAAATTGCAAGAACAAATCTATGAACACCTATATGCCATAAGGAAGGCTAAGATGGACAGTGCCTTAGCCAGGCATATAGCAGAGAACCCCAACCATCATTTTTTGTTTTCTATCATTGATCAGTTGAAGTTTGATGGTGGGGGGGGGGGTCCACCCCTCTCCATTTGGAGAGTAGAGAGTTGTCCTGGCAACTTAGGCTAGATGCCTGTCATGCCCCAGGTATAAATGGTATGTTGTCCATAACTTGTCTATTAAAGCTCAAAAGACTCAACAGATAATCATTATATACTATGCTCATTTTCTATTTACCTTCAAAGCAATCTGGAGGTTTGGGCAACATCCCTGTGTGTCCGAAGACATGACTTTATTTGTCTTCCCTTATTTAGTTTCTGGTAAGTGTTTTCATAATGTTCCAGGGATCTTGTCTTGGTGTTTTTTGATGTAGCCATATTATTTGGGTTTATCAATATGTATGGTCAGTCATTAGTTGCGTATGGTTTATGCACACAATTTTGTGCCCATGTTTTCATAGAGTAGTTACACGGCTGTCCATAGCAGATTCTATAACCCAGGTTGAATCCTTTGATCCACCATATTCAGTAGGGATTTGTTATTTATGGTGTTTTAACTAAGGAAGCATTTCCCGTGATGTGACTGAGTGTAATTATGCTTTAAGGGTGTCTTCCGTGGCTAACCACATTTATATAGAATCGGGGCTGTTGTATTATTATTATACATCCTGTTTATCAGGTCATTTAACATATTCATTTTATGAATTCCATGCTTAATATAGCTGGCCTCCAATTTTTTAGATTTTTTAGTTTTTTGTTTTTTTAGTTTATTATTATCATCCATACCCTTTCAGGATATATCGAAGGTTAAATGTAAGGTCAATGTTTTATTGCAAATTATCGGACTGGATCCGGTTTCAGTTTTAATGTATGTAGTTTTCCAGGTAAAGTTTTGGTGTTGATTGCATTTAACATGAATATCTTACTCATTGAGATAGGCGTTTTTTCTTGTTTTTTTCTTGAACTAATTGAACATCTTGGTATTCGTGGTCATTTGTAGTAGGCGGTAGTCAAGACGTAATTTAGGGGTTATTTACAGCCCTTACTTGGATTTAATGCTGTGACAGTTTTTTAAAAAAACAGTGCCATGTTAGATGTCATTCACCAAACTGTTTAGTCACGTTGATGTCAGTTAATATATACATCCAGGGGTATTCATCAGCCACTATCTGAGTCTGACAATGCGTTAGTGGTAAAATTAGTATTATTTCAGTACTCATTGTCTATGAGTTTTACACCCGCCATATATCAGACATCATTGAAAACAGCAAGTATTTGACTGGGTTGGCACATATATGTTCATAGGTCATTATTATTCTTCATTATTTCCCATTGGTTTTTATATTTTATCATTTTATTTTCATTTCTATTTAGGAAATGAGCAACATATCTATGTCATTGGCTGTCATTGTCCGACAAGTTGATGGTGGTCAAACAGTATACTAACCAACATTTACAGCTAATATTTGTGTTAAATGCTGTGACATTTTTTGTATTAGTACTCTTTCAGAAGTTATTATCAGCTAGTTTTTTTACTGTTTAGGTTAATAATAACACCGTAATTAATAAGTGTCTAATTGTGACGGCATTATTTTGTATTTATCATATTATCATATCTTTTTTTTTTTTTTTTTGGATTCTAATATTAATTTGTTGGAATTTCAAAGAAAGTTATGATAGTCTATGCATATGAAATGGTTTTAATATTGGTGGAAATGCCAGTTTTCATTCTGACATTATTAAATTGATCATGTGATTTTCAAATTTAGCATTTAAGGCAACGGTTGCAGGGAGACGCTGTTTTATTTGCTGTTTCTGAAGAAGTTGGAGTATGTCCGATGAAAAGCTAATATTTAGTGCTTAAATAAATCCGTGTTTTTAGAAATTACGAACTGTGTTTTTACTTTATAGAACAACCCGTGGGTATTTGGAGCATGCACTTGTTGGTTTCTGACCTTAACCATTAGGCCACCCTCCCAAACCTGTTGATCATTTGACATTGACTGTTACTACATTCTACATTGGATGGGGAGGCACACCTAACTATTTCTACATTTCTACACAGGATTGGGGGGGGGGCACACCTGACTGTTACTATATTTCTTTGTAGGATGGGGGGGCACACTTGACTATTTCTACATTTCTACACTGGATTTGGAGGGGGCACACCTACATGTCTACATAGGATGAAGGGGTACACCTGACACTTGTACACATTTGCTATGACTGTACTGGTATGTCAGGTACTCCATTTCATTCTGTAATCTTACCTATCATGCTGAATAGAGGCATACCAGTGTACTACAGATGTTAGCTTTTATTTACCTACATGTTAGTTTCTGACTTCCTACCCTTCAGAACTGATGTCCCACTGCCTGACCTGCTGCAGTCTGTCTATGTAGGCCTGGGGGGGGGGGTTACCCATAGGCCACATTCAGAGACCATAGCACAGCCTTTGTTTGTGTTTGTCTACACCTGTCCTGCTGGCTGTGACTGTTGTTAGGTATGTGAACCCCCTGAGTGGCATGTGTGAGTCACTTACCTTGTGGGTGTCCCAGTACTGAGGGTGGTGCTGCAGGGCTGCCTATGTCGGATGCACATAGTACACTCCCACGGTTCCACTTCATATCATCGAATTGTCATTTCATCGAATTGCAAACCATCGAGACCAAATCGTCAAAAACCCATTTCATCGAAAACTCATTTCATCGAATCACAAATCATTGAAAGCTATGACGCAACTACAAATAACATCCCAGACACTTTGTACTATGTGTATGCAGGGGGGCAAGCCCCTGCACCCCGATGGGGTCCACCCCACCCCGTAATTAAATACCAACTCCAGGTTGCACTACAGTGGGGGAAAAAGGTAATTTCCTAACCCCACTGTAGTGCGACCTTGGAGTTGGTATATTTAATTACGGGGGGTGTAGGGGGCAGAGCCCCCCACTTGGGGGGTGCAGGGGGGCTTGCCCCCCTGCATAAACGTAGTAGAAACATTGTGGAATGTTATTTGTAGTTGCTTCATAGTTTTCAATGATTTGAGATTCGATGAAATGGGTATTCGATGATTTGGTCTCGATGGTTTTCAATTCGATGAAATGATAATTCGATGATATGAAGTGGAACCACTCCCACACATGGTTGAGCACAGGTAGTGTAATGTTTGGCATCCCTTTTACTGTATGTGAGAGTCAGAGAGAAGTGTTATTCCCTGGGTCCCTCCTGTGTCAGTGTATGTGCTATGCATTGCCTCTTTGCCAAGGCCAGGGCATACTGGGCATGCCTCCTTCTGCCTACTGGGGCAAGCTCAGGTTGTTTCTCCTCTGAGGCACTCTGTGCCTGTGCAGGCCTTGGCAATTGGGGGGGGGGGGGACTGTGTGGCCCTGCCCCGTGTTGTTCCTGTTGCAGCTGTTTCCGCAGGATCATATTGTGTAGCATGGAACATATGAGGACAATTTGGGTACATGTAGCTGGTGAGTACTGCAAGGCTCCACTGGATGTGTCCAGGCACCGGAACCATGACTTGAGCATCCCAAACACATGCTCTCCTATAATTCTGGTCTGTGCCTGTGCCTCATTATGGAGTTCTTGTTCGAGTGTATGTGCATTTCTGATGGGTGTCATCAGCCACAGCTCCAGTGCGTATCCAGTATCCCCCACTAGGTGACTGTGAGGGATGTCCCCACTGGCAAATCTCTGGTACAGCTGCATCAGATGCCAGATGTGGGAATCGTGATAGCTTCCAGGGCAGCCAGCATGCACATTCATTATTATGCCCTGGGCATCACACATGACCTGGCAATTGATGGAGGGGAAGCCCTTGTGGTTGATGTAGACCCTACCCACTCACTAGGTGGTGCTTTGATGCATATGTGAGTGCAGTCTATAGCACCCACTACCTCAGGGTATTCTGCTATTTGGTGGAAGAGTTGCATATTGCTGGCCAATGCCTCAAGGGTGTTGGGGAAATATATGTGATCACGGACATGTGCTGACGTGGCATCCAGGAACTGGTGGAGTACCCTGGATGCTGATGCCTGTGAGATCCCCATCATTTCCCCAGTTGGCCTTTGGAAGGTACCTGTTGCTAGTATTCTTAGGCCTACACATACCTTGGTATCCACTGGGATGGGTTCCCCTCTGTTAGTTCTGTGTGACAGGCATGGCCAGCACAGCTCAACAATTTGCTGTAGGAGGTCCCTGTCCACCCTATAGCGCTCCACTATCTCCAGCTTATGTAGCCCCTGGTAGGTTACTCTGGGTCTGTACACTCTTCTCCTTCTCTTCACTGTGGGTTGGTTGACAGCATTCACATCTTCACCACCCTCAGCCTCTTCCACATGTTGTTGTATGATAGCTATTGCAGCCCCTATCATTTTGCTGTTGTGAGTGTTAAAAGTTCCCCGCTTGTTTACACCAGTGGTGTAGAGTGTGGGGAAAAACCAGAGGGGAAGGTGCTTGCATAGTTTATAGTAGTGTTCTGGGCTGGGCTGGTCTGCTGCCTGTGTAATTGGCTGATTCTGATACATTTCACCTGCCAGCTATGCTAGTTCTCTTTGATTACCTTCTTACTGTTGTTTTCCCTTCCCATTGCCTTCCTGATTAAGCCCAGGGGCACACTGCACAAACAGAGTGCTCAGATGGGTGTGCGTGGCATGCACACCCACTTAAGCAATGTAAACAGTGCTAGGCAGATTCAGACACACCTCCTAGCTTAGCTGTGCTAAGCTGGGAGCAGACCCGGGCCACAGGGCTCCAATCCACTTACAGTATGCCTGTCACACCCCCCATGATGTCAGCTAACTCCTAGGCTTGCACTAAGATATTCCTACTCTTACACTATTGGGACCTGACTAGCATGCTGGGGAAAACTGGGATTCACTATCATTCCCCTCATTTGCATAGGATTGCCTGCTAATGCATAGTTACATATCTCACACTGAGCCTCCCCCCTTAGCAACCACTACTCACTGGCCATGTTGTCTTCTGCCTGCCATTGACTTGCATGGCAGAATAGTGATTTTAGTTAGAATGCTTAATTTAGGTTTATTTTGTTATTTTCCCCTGATCCCGTTTGCGCCCAGCTGCCCTACGCTTAAACAGCCGAGATCAGCTAAAAAAAATAAAAGTTGATTTTTTATTTTTTTTTGGCTGTTTGCAATGCCAGTGGCCTTATACTTGGCCATTGGCATGCTTCCTAACTGATATGCAGCCTTTATTTGGAGCTGTCACAGCTCAGTTCTGGATTTTGCAGAAATGTACTCGGTTACTTACCGAGTACATTTCTGCAGATTGCACTAGTCCTGCATGGCCGGTTGCAAGCTTCCTGGATTGCAAATTCACCTCATTTGCATAGAGTTCTCCTGAAAATGGGGTGATTTACATACAGAGGCATGCAGGATTAGTGCAGGAGTGCTCGTGCACACCCCTACAGGCTGTTCCTGGATCGCACGGCAGACATATTGCTTGCTAGAGCTCCTGCACTGAGCTTGCATGCCGTGCAAGGCATAGAGAATCCAGGGGCATGTGTAATGCTGGAAATGGGTGACAATCACAGACCTGCAGTAGTTTCAGATATTAATTAGATACATAGTTGTTGATCTACAAGGCAGCCCAAACATTAAAGTACCGTAGTTTGTGCTACCTTATCATTCACTTTTCATTAGTTTGTACAGCAATAAAGAGAAGCATCAAGTTGTACAGTATTTCTTCATTTATCTTATTTAAATCATTTGGACAATGGATAAATTTCAGCAGTGGCCCAGGCCACAATGGCAAGAATAAATAGTGTATATGTGGAGTCTGCATGCCCTCCCTGTGTTGCGTGGGTTTCCACTGGGTGCTTCAGTTTCCTCTGACATTCCAAAGACATGCAGTAGGTGGACTAAACACTCTAAATTGGCCATAGGTGTGAGTGTGCTTGCATGTGTGTGGTGTGGAAGAATTATAGCAGTGGGGCTAGCCACCCAGTGGTGTAAACCTTGGCTGTAGATGATTGTCACTGTTGAAATGACACCCCAGCCCCAGTTGCAAAAATGGGAAAAAAGGGCTGTGGATGGGGATGGGATGTGGGATGAAATATTACTATAGCCATCAACCAGCATACTTTGGGAGGAAAATGGAGTCCCTAGACAGAATCCAAGCAGACACAATAGAAACCTATACAGTCCTCAAAGACAGTGACTGGAAGTCAGGATAGATTCCCAGACCCCAAGGCTGCAAGGCAAAGATCTTACACTGTGATGCATAATGCTCATGTGACATAACTATTTATATATCCATAGGTTACCCAGATCATATTAACCATTTGTATATCCTTAGGTCACCCAGTTCACATTTTATCACAGTTATAGAAATTAATTTTATTTACAGGCACTTTTTCATGAATCTTCTTGTTTTCAGCCTGTTCAGAATGACAATATCTCTGCATGCCATTAGGTTGATAAGAAAAGACAGAGTGAGAAAAATGAAATATAACTTCCAATGGCTTTGGTATTGGCGCAAGCCAGACAACAAATATAAAGGAGATTATGATCGGGTCTCTAATCCTAACCAGTATGTAATGGGATCAAGACATGAATGTCAGGGAAATTCACTTTGAGAGCAAAGCTTGAGAGAGAAATCATTATATCCACTTCAAGATGGATTCAGGTTATGATCAGAAAGACCCAATTATAATTCTTTTTAGCCTGCTGCTATGTACTACAGAAGTCTGAAGAAAAAAATGCAGTTTAGTAGCAATAAATGGTTTACAGCTTATAAAGCAATAACATACAAATCAGCACCAGACATGGCGTGGCTACCCAAGAAGGGCATCAGTAAGCCATAAAATTATTCATTTGGACTTGAAAAGAAAAAGGTCTGAATAAAGCATTTAATATGGTTTAATGGCTTCTCACTGCTCTTCTGTTATGCCTGATGGTCACTGTTAAGCATGGTGCTGATGCTTAACAGCACTGAGGGGTTCTTATAAAAACTTTCTGGCAGCAGAAAGGTGCTTAACAAGCCTGGCTATTCAATTTTTAAACATAATTACTGAGCTCCATGCAATACATAATTTTAATGTTAAATTAAATGGTGGACAGCATCATAAAATGCGTCAGTGACAAACTTAGCATTGTACACTATATGCTATATTAAACATCCATGTGTATCTTCAACAGGAAATAGGTTATTTCTACTTTGTTTTAGCTTCTTTTGTTATATTATTTTGTGGATTTTGTGATGACTGGGGAGAGATGGGCGAAGGCTGCCAGCCTAGTCAAATAGAATTTGATACATAATTCTATCAACTGTATAAATAAATGTAAAATGCAGGCTTGTGTTTTTAAATGTAAGAAAACTGTAAAATGTGAACTTCAACATTGTTGCAACATTGCCATCTGCTGTAAGGAAAACCAAGCCAAGTATTTCAAATGTGTCTTTTTAAGTTGAAAAGATCCTATTAATGTTTTACAAGTTGGTTCCAGTGCGGCTGGATGAAGGTTTCATGGCCATTGTTTTAAGGCTAAAGTTTACGACCAGAATTTAAATATGGAATGTGTTTTATTGCTCTGGTTTCTGCTAGAATGTATTTGTGAAATGCCTTGTATTGTTGTAAGTTTCTGAGGAGGTGTTAGATTGCTAAATAATGCAGTTTGTGGCCTGAGAACTCAGACCAGGTGTTAAGATGATGCAATATGAATACTGGGAAAACCTAAGTGTCAAAAATTATGTAATTTTGGAAGGGCCTTAGAGACATTTTTGTTAGTAATGTTTAAATACTATTTCTCACAAGAGACTGGAAGCATTTTAATTTTGGACATCCAACTTACCAGCACTCTGCATTGTGCTCACATGTAAGTTTTAGCACTGTGATTTCTTGTAGGAATAGTTAAAGCTAGTAAAGATTAATTAGGTATTTTTCTTTGAAATCAGACCTGTCCTACTATATTATTTTAAGTTTCTGTGTGATCTCTGAACTCTTGGATATATCTGTGGTGTAGTTGTTTTGTCTTGTGTTTTAATTATTTATTATTAAATATTTTTAAAACCTTCTGCCTGTGGCTACTTTGTGTAGAGATAAGCTCTAGAGTACATTGCATATTTATAGAAGCTATTGTAATAGGCCACTCTAAAGTAAGCCTTAACTGTTAGTCATACTACCATTGGATATTAATATTGCACAGTAATAATTGGACACCCTTTTAAGGGCCTTTTAGTAGCTGATATTATTAACTGGGTGGTGGCAGTAATTACCACTGTATAGTCTGAGTAAAGGGGTACAGTTGGATAATCTGTGTCAGCCTTTCCCAGGAGTGTCTGTGAAGTTGTATAAATGCTTATCTCAAAGTGTGTGTGTGTGTGTGTTGTGTCAGCTACTTGGCAGGGACACAAAGCATTGGTTGGACAGAAAGGGTACTGGAGGTTTTAGCTTGCTCAGTTAAACTGAGACCTGGACCCTATAGCTGTGCCAGTGGGGACCTGGTGAGGAAGGGAGCAACCAGCCCCAGACTGACTGTGATCTCTGTGTGCACTTAAGGGAAATTATACTTTACTGTGTGTATTAGTTATCCTTTTCTCTTCCAGGAGACGACCTCCCTGGTGTTAGTGGTGAGGATTGAGGCTCTGTGATTGCTGGGCCAGGGCACAGTTGTCACAGATTTCATAAGATGCTGTTTATCTGGTGAATTGTAATGATTCAGTGGGAAGATTTCCATTTGTTTCTGCTAGCAAATAATGTCACTGCACAATGCTTGAAACTTTCAACTATCTCTCTGTCTCTGTGAGGCATTAATCACATTATGCCTCACTCCATTTCACACAATGTCTTCCCCTTGAAGTTACAGGGTTTGGTCTGAAAATAATTCTGATACTAAAAATATATCATGAAAAGTCTTGGCTCTACTCTACCATAAATTCCAAAACTCAAACAATTGGCTTTATAACATTTCAGTTTTTACTACTGCATCTATCTTTGGAAGCTGTTCCCAACTACAGCAAAACATATTTTTGCAGCTATTAAAGACACTTTAAAGGCAATTTTTACTTTTAGCTGAAGAAGTAAATTATTGAGGCCTGAGCCATGCAGAGCTGTAATAATTCGGACTCGTCCTCTGACTGTAACACTTTTTATTGTGTGTGTTATAAGATAATCAAGCAGTTCACTGAAGCATTACTGGAAGAAGGTAGCTTCAGTATGATGAAATGTGTGTAAATGACTGCTTCATTGGAAACAGCCTGTTTCCTTCAAGACCACCACAGCAGCAGATTTGCTGTTTCCAGTTAGTTGTGGCAGTCTCAGAGAATTCTAAACACTTTAAAACTGTAGCAGTGGAGGCAATATTGCAATATAAAAAATGTGCATTTCATTTTTTACTTGGTATTTAAATGTAAAACATCTTTTTAATCTATATTCTCTGAAGCATAGTAAAGTGACCTGTACTCTTTGAAATCACTCTAGAACTGTGTGATACTCTTCCACTTCCTTATCTAACAGTACCAAAACCTATGGGTATGCCTTCTGACATGTCAGTAACTAGATTTAATTGCTTTCTAAATGTGATTTTCTGTTTTTTTCTGTTTTAATTTGTGTGTTAGTCTTCTGGTGGGAAGATGGCTTGTTAATTACAAACCCCTTATTATCTGACTTACATAGCATCAACACTTGTATATTTTTAGTGTGTATCATTTGTGCTTCAGTGTTGCTTATTGCTAATTTATTATTCCTGTGACACAATGGGATGTCCTATAAAAAGGCAACCCTGATGTGTCCAGGAGGACAAGCTGGCTATCAAATAAGCAAGCAAGTCAGCCAGTAAATTAGTAGATATATATCAATGCATGCATGCTTGTAACTACTATATGTGGATGGGAACACAAACAAAGGCAGATAAGTAAAAAAAAAAAAAACCTGCACTCTACCTTCTCAGTCTTGTGTTAGAATGCTAAACAAAAAAAAAAAAAAAGAAAACATTACAGCTAATTTACAATAAGAATAGGAAGGGCTTCCGGAGTTATTTGAAAATTCAGGTAAGTAACCACTTTGAAAGTGTTAGCTATATTAAAAAAAAAACAGAACTTAACATGTAAAGTGTACCCAAACTAATCAATAATCATATGAAAAGGTGCACGTAATGTTTGATTTACTGCAGTCTGTCAAATAACAACCAACTAATGCAAAATAATTTATTCAGTAGGTTGTTGTGTAATATTTTTGTGTAATTTGAAAATCCTAAAGATGGCTAGAATAAAAGGAACAGGATTGACTAAGAAACTATATAATTTTGGTGGTGCAATATATCTTCTAAAAATAAATCTATTTGTTATAGACTTAAAGCTTATGAAAGAGATTTCTATAATTTCTTTAAAAGTCATAGGAATAGGTGGAAAAATCTGACTTAAAGGGCATTCTTGTTGTTGACTTGTATTTTGAGAGGTGCTTCTGTTAGAACTATGAAGCTTGATAAAGGTGGTAGAATTGTAATATGACACTCTTGACTATGTTAGTAATACATTTGATATGCTGCAAAATACCAATAGGTATATGCAGGTGTCTAAAAATGTAATCAGTGTAGCTTATAAAAACAGATTTATTTTAGAAGATTGTTTAGCACAAGGTATTATAATACCAAAGTTATACAATATCTTAGTTATTCCTAACTCTGTTATTCCAGCCATCTTTGGGATTCCCAAAGTACACAAAACATCATGCAATATCCTATTGAATAAATTATTTTCCATTAGTTGTTATGTTACCTGACAGACTTCAGTCAACAAAATGCTATATGCACCTTTTCGTGTTGTTATTAACTTTATTATGCAGCCACTTACAAATGAAATAGCCTTCTTATTTGCTTGAAAACTGGTAGTCTTCTGTACAAAGCTTAACTTTTTCATTTTAGTAATTATTTATTGATAAATGGCCAGCGGTTGGAATTGCTTCCTTACAGTGCATGATACTCCAGATTTCCTGGCTGGATGCCTTCTGTGCAGAGTCTGCATTTTCTTCTTGTGTCCATGAGGGCATTCTATTGGTTTCTCTGGTTTCCTCACACATAAGAAGTAATTATAAATTTGCAGTCCACCAGATACCTATACATGTGAATGCTATTTGAGTGCATGCCTGCATTCTTTTTTTTTTTTTCAATAATAATTCTTTATTTTATTTTTTCCAAACAACTAATACAGTACTACCAACTACTTACAATATGTACGAACTAGTAACCATAAGACTATCTCAAATAAATTCAAACAGTATTTCAGTTTTCCCAGAAGAATAGTGTGGAAAGTTTTTTTAAAAACAATGTTAAAGATTTGTTCCCATATTTTTTAATTAGAATTGTGCAAGAATATTTTTGGTGGCTGGCTACTATCTTGAAATTTTGCCATGATGCCTGTAAAGGGTTCAACCAATTGGATATATATATAACTTCATCAAAAAAAATATTGACTAGTATAATTCTTTGGGTTCTTTCCTGTTGATATCCCATTTTTTTGTAGTTGAAGTTTCAAAGAATTCCAGAGTTTGAAAAATACATTACAACTCCAAAACATATGTTTTGATCTATACATATGGGCATTTTGGTGAGTTCTTTCATCAATTTGGGTAATAATAGCTTCTGAAAGGACACAGATTTGCCTGGTAAGGGTTTGCCATAAGTTCAGACACATGTTTAAATCTCTTATTGATAGGTCTTTAATTGTGTTATTATATAATAGATACGATTTTGGGAGATTCAACTAATTATAAAGAAAAAAGATTTAATGAGTTAAAGATTTACTGGGTATATATATTTTTTTATTATGTTTATATATGTAAGTACCCTTTAAAAGTTTTTTGTTTTAAAAAAAGGTGCCAAAAAGGTAATAATATCAATTCCTTGATGTTTATGATTAAGAACCAGCAGCCATTTTGGGCCATTTTTTCGATTATTCCATGAAAAAAAATTATATTTAATATTAAAAGTCTATTGGTGTTATTTATTAATAATATGTTTCAAAAAAAAGGTAGATCCAACCCCCTATTTTTTTGAGCCATCAATTTTCATCATCGATATCCTAACTTTTCTAGGTTTAAAAATATAGTAATCTAGGAAGTATTATTTTTTTAATAATTGAAGTCTTCGCCATTATTGGTAATTTCAGATTAATTTGTATAAATATATATATTTTTAAAGTTGAAGTGAATTCTTGTGGTATGTTAAAACATGTTAAATGTCAAAAAAATATTCTAAGTTTCACTCTGTCAAATGCTTTTTGTGCATCAATTATAAAATCATTGTATGCAGTGTTAATGTATTATCTATAGTTTGTCTGCTATTTATAAAACAATTTTCATATCTATAATTATATATTATCCGGGTTTTGTTTTCTTCGGTTTGAGAAATTATTAGAATAGTTTTTAGTGTAAAAAGTGTGGGTCAGTAAATTTTATTGTTGTTAATATAGTTAAAGACCACTGACAGTAAAGAATATCACTAATCACTAAAAAGTTTTATAAATTCTGTAGTCAAACCATCCCCCATCCGTCCGGAGGCTTCAATTTTTTTGATAACATCATCAGTTTTTTCCTGAAGAGAAATAGTTTTAATCAGGTTCATATGAAGCTCATCATTATCTTTGGAAATATAATTTTCTGAAGAAAATCATTATTATTTTACATCCTGTTCACCATATAGTTTAGAAAATAAAAATATTATATTAAATTATGTAGTATTGTTTCCCGTATTTTTATAGTTTTTTATTGTTGATATTGATTTTTTATTGATTAATAATAATGCTAATTGCTTGTGCTAGTGTGCTGTGATTATGTTGTGTGATTAGCACAGCATTTTTCTGTTTTTGGAATGATAATTTACTGTAATGTAATAAAATTTTTTTTTAAAATATTTTTTAATAATTTTTTTTTTTTTGTTTACTAATTTTCTATAATTAATAATTAATTAAAATATTAATTTTTTTTTTTTCATGCATATCTTTCACTTGTAATTTCTTCTTTGTAATTGTAGCTTTTGATAAACATTCCTCTAATTCTAATTTTGATATTCCTTTGATCTATGTCTGATGGATGTCGGTGTCTAAAAATTTATTATATAATTTAAAAAAAAAAAAAAAACTTTTTAATACATCTTCTCATCCTGCAATATATATATGGATTTAATGTCCAATTATAACCCCTAACAATGCATTTTATGACAGTATCTTTCTTAAAGGGTTAATGATCCTGGATCCGATCCGACAAAAACGAGCTTGTATGTATATATAGGGATCAAAACACATTAGTGTATCTGATAAAATCCCCTGGACCACATTTATGACAGCTTGATAAAAATGAAGTTATTGGATTCATTTGGTCCTTATTACATTTAAATGGATCATAAGTTTTAAAAAATGCTTTTTTTTTCCTGCAGTGCTATCACTGCCCTGATTATTATAAGATCTATGGGGACTTGTTTTATCTATGATCCATTTTTTTTTTTTAATGGCAGTCCATTGATCATTAGCCAAGTGGGTTTCTTGTAACAATATAAATGGTGCCATGAGTCTATTATCATAAAAAAAATACTTTAAAATGTTAGTATATATTGAAAATTGAAAACGATACTAGATTCCGGTATAATATCAGATTTTGAAATATCTACATGCCTGCATTCTTAAAAGGACTGGTACTGCATCCAGAATTAGTTTCTCTGTCTTGTGCCCATTGAGCATACCTCTCAAAGTCTTAAAAGAAACGGCAAGAAATCTGTACAAAGCCATAAATAAAAGTGGGACAAAGGCCCAAAAATAGGGACAATTTTTAAATATTGCTCTTACAAATTTAGAAAGTTGATAGAACGACAGGTTTTGCATTAGCATGAATTTTCTGAAGGATATGAAGTCTGGAACTCAAATGTCTGTCATTATTTTCTAACTTCGATATGTAATGATTTACCACTAATTTGCCAGAAAACCACAAGTATATGAAAAACACACCAGAAATAGGAGGGCAAAATCTGGACATTCTGCGAAAGTCTGTACAGTTGAAAAGTATGCCACTGAGTGCTTAGGATGGCTCTGGATTACCACTGGCTCTAAACTTTCTTCATTTGCTTGAGACAGCATTGATTTTTTTTTTACTTTGGGCATGTTTGTTTAAGGCTATCTTTGCTCATCATGTTTCAGTTCAGTTATTTGAAAAACTGGGTCACTCTTCAACACTTCCACCTCTCTGAGGTTATGACCCCCCACAGGACAGCTCCTATCACTAAATAAAAGACTCAGCATCCATTAGTAAAATGATTAGTTAGGATTTAGTTTCAGGCTTACCTCTGTAAAAGTCATTGGCTCATTGCTTAAGGAAATTCAAATAAATAACAGCCCTCGGTTATGTTCTTTATCTATTTTCTCTGAAAAAAATAGCCACTTCCATTATATCTATGGCAGTTGGCTACCATCATTAACCTAGTCCTTACAGCAGCCACCACCCCCCAACTCACACACACACACACACCAAAAAAGCATGCTACAATTATACTTTACCTTAGCTGCCATTTTCCAATAAGTCTTTTGAATTCTTTTTTGGAATTCTGAGCTAGTGACCATCTGACCAAATTCCACAGCTCTGTATATATGTTCCCTAGCTGGACAAGAGCATACCATGGTGTGCCCCTCCTCCAGACCTCTGCTAACACTGCAGACAACCATATTAACTGGCTTGGGGTCCAAGGACTGAGATGAGGTCTCATATGGAAGAATGGAAGGTCAGTTTTATAGCTGAGGACTGAGATGTGGAACTGTCTTAGGTCCCCTATGAAAGAATGGTAGATCAGTTTCATAGCTGAGGCATTTTCCTGTTTAATGAGTGCAACTGACCTTCAACTTGGTTTGTGTTTCATTTATTTATTTATTGTAATTTCTTTATCAGGAACATCCAACTAGGCAAAAGCCCTTTTCATTGGAGGCCAAGGGAGAAAAGCTCCATTACATTAAAATTAAAACATTTATATAAATACAGATTTTTTTTCAGTTATTGAATATACAGTTTTAATTAACAGAATAATATACATACAGGAATAAACCTTAGCCATGGCTGAAAAATTAAAATAAAGGAAAAAATAATGGTCAGCAACTGTGAAAGGAGTATTGAATAGAATCTGAAGAATTATTTGTTTATGTAGAATAAGACTGTTTGGTAGTTTTTATTATAGTAAGTTACAGAGACCAAGATGCAAAAAATGGAGGAGGAAAGAACAGAAATGAGAAGGAATATAAAACACAGATAGGTGAAAGAATTTTAGAATAAGAGAGATAGTGATAAGGGTTAGGATTGAGGTACTAGCCAAATGTGGAACATGAGCAAAGCCAAGTATTAAATAGAAAGTTGTCAAAGAAGACTTGAAAACTGGAATATTTGGTAAAGACCTGGCTAATATTGGGACTGAGTTCCAAGTTTTTGCACACAGTTTCACTTATGGACAGAAAGGAGTTTTTTTGTTATTTGACTGTAGTAGTCAATCTGGAAGGTAGCTGTGAAGAAGAACAATAAAGCCAGGACAGTCATAGAGTTCACTTATTAGTTTATGTGCTGTTATTAATTGGGTGCATGCCAGATGGTGGGATAGTGAGGTTTTAGACAGAGCAGTAATGGGTGTGATGGAGTTTGTTGGCAGCATAACAAGTAACTTTGTTATAGCATTGTTTCAATTTAACCTTTACAGATGCTTGAAGGTTTATAAATGTAGATGCGCCATAAAAAAAAGTGTGGGAAGTATATAAGTGGTGGCTAGGATTATCTTGGTGGTTAGCGTTATCATTATTGGTTCCATAAAGCATACCAAACTTTTCAGATTGTCATCCATAATTAGGCTGAAAATTTTAATTTCTGTGCATCTCAGCGAGTTGATTTTGAAATAAGATCATTTTGAATGCACATTTTAAGGAAGAGGAGAAGTAACTGTTTTCTTGATGTTGAGTAGTAGTTGGGCATTTTTGAGCCAATTTTCAGTAGAGTTAAAAGCTTCCTCTGTAATTTGCTGAAGGTGAATGAGGTTGTCAGAATATCATAAAAATGTGGAATTGTCTACATATTGTATGAGGAAAGCTTGTTTTGATTAGGTGTGAATGTTAGTGATGACTATACTAAACAAGAGAGGACCTAGTATGGAACCTTGAGGAGTATCTATGAAGACTGACAGAAAGAAAATAATTGTACAGAACCATTTTACAGATCACTGACAGATAACTGTTAAATCATAGAAGACTAGATCTAGAGAGGCTAAGTGAGGATATTTGCTCCAGGAATTTACTATGTGAAACCGTATTGAAGGTTTTGGATAAATCCAGGAATAAGGCAGAGATGAGTTTATCACCATCCCTGGCTTTGTTAATAGTGGCCATGAAGGATATCAGAGCAATGGTCATGATGTGGGCAGGATGGAAACAGTGTTGGGTAGGGGTGAGGAGTTGGTGTTATAGGAGGTGTTTAAGGAATTGTCTACGAATGAATTTCTTTAGTATTTTGGAGACTGAGGAAAGGATAGCAATCTTTTAAAAGTTTGATATTTCTGAGGAGTTTCTGCTTTTATGGAGTCGGATGATTGATACAGAACTTTTTACCAAAGGTTTGAAATGTAGGATTCTTGTTTGGACTAAGGACCTGGATATGCTATTACATCAGTTGCTATTTTTAGGTATTCTGTAGGTTGCCTATCAGCAGAAGGGATAAACAGCTTGAGTTTGTGAAGTAATTTTCTAATGTGGGACTTAGATACTTTTTCTAAGGTAAAGGCTTAAATAGCAAAAGAATGGTTTAGACAATATCCCAGGCTGCGTTCTACATGAACTACAGAATGAACTGGCACCCTACCTAAGTACCATGTTCAATCATAGCCTCATCTCAGGCTTTGCACCCACTGAATGGTGCACCGCGACAGTTATCCCACTCCACAAAGGGGGAGCCACGACGGACCCCGGGAACTACCGCCCCATTAGCCTGATGAGCCTGGTCTGCAAGGCCATGGAATGTATCATCATGGAACTCATAAACAAAGACATTGGTAATCTCCAAACTCTGGACCCTACTCAGTTTGGATTTGTAAAAGGCAGATCATGTCTCCTAAACCTGATTGACTTCTTTGAAGCAGTCACCAAAGCCATAGATGATGGTAAAATGGTTCACACAGCTTATCTAGATCTCGCCAAGGCTTTCGACACCATCCCCCACTCTGGAATTATAGATAAGCTCACTAATAAATCCCTATGTCATAAGATGGGTTGCCAACTGGCTCACGGACAGAACCCACACTGTGAAAGTAGCGGATTCCAAATCCAACATCAGACCAGTGACAAGTGGAGTACCACAGGGTTCAGTCCTGGGTCCTCTCCTGTTTGGTATCTACTTCTCTGAAGTGCAGGCCAACACAGAAGGTCTTTGGCTAACAAAGTTTGCAGATGACTGCAAACTAGGAGCCATAATCGAAACTCCTAACGATGTGGACAAACTACAAAAGGGCCTCACTGAGACAGATTCCTGATGTCAAAGCCATGGCCTGAAGCTCAATGCCAAAAAGTGTATTGTCATCCCCTTTGGTAGAAACTCTGTACCCATGAACTACCACATAGCTGGTAGTCTACTTAATGCCGAAAATGTGATAAGAGACCTTGGGACACAGGTGGACAGTAGTCTCTCCTTTGATAATCACATCGCCACAGTGGTCAGGAAATCCTTCTACGTGGCTCATCTCATCACAAAAAGATTCTCATCCAGAAAAAAAAGAGGTCATTGTTCCCCTCTACTCATCACTCATTAGACCCATTATAGAGTACAATGCCCCTTTTGGTATGTACCTCACAAGACATCTACAACAACTGGAAAGACCACAGAAATACCTCACAAAGAGGATTACTGGCCTCAAACAGATGCCCTATGCAGACTGTCTCAAATAACTACAGCTTTACTCCATCGCATATCGCCTACTCAGGGGCAATCTCTGCCTAACATACAAAGCTATGTCAAACCCAGAGCTGTTGGACATGCTCCACTTAAAGAAATCCCAATCCCTCCAAGCTACATGCTCTAGGGACCTTAACCTTGTCACCACAATAAACAGAACATGCTGGAGGGATAGATTCCTGTCCCAGAGACTTCCCATACTCTGGAACAGACTACCTATCTATGTCAAACAGAGCTCCTCATTAGCACTCTTCAAGAAAAATCTTGATGATTGGATGGGAAATAGGAAATTCACCCCGGGGATCACTTCTGTGGCTCTGCTCGACAGGGGCATAGGAAAATAATTTTTTTGGGTGGCGAAAGCCAGGGTACATTTTTTGGCTAGGCTTGTATGGGCCCTAGGGCCGATAGCCTCGTACCTACCTATGAACCTATGAACCTATGTGGGGGTACTGGGAGTAAAAGAATGATTTAGAAGTGTATGGGTGGTAATGGGAGTTTTTTTTTCTTTTTGCTGGTGAGTGGTTTTTGTCTCCAACTTTATCTATACCAGCTCCAGAGTAATCATTGCATTCTGAGTGAAGGGAAAATGAAAAAGAAGTTTTAAAAAGTCTGACTTTTGTGCTTTCTCAGAGTCTCTACCACTGGATTCAAAATTACAAATGAGACTCAACCTTTTATTACACAAAATCCCTCATTTTTATTATACAGCCAAGTTTATGATTGCTGCATGAGAAAGAAATGCAAACTACTGTGTACAATCCATAATGATCCTGGTGAGAAATAAGACCTGGGGGTGTAAAACTGATGGAAACTAAACAGGAAAAGGATCTGACAATGTTCTCACACATGGGATAGGTCATCAGAAGCACATTGAAAGGGTATCATTCACAATAAATGGAATTCTGTAGTTTATCCTCAGAGGAATAGATATCAAAAGCAAATAGGTTATACTTCCTGTCTATAGGATTCTTGCAAGACAACACTTTCAGCAATGCATTCATTTCTGGAGACTGTACAAGGAAAGCGCTATCAGGTTGCTTGATGGAATCCAGTGGAAAGCCACCAGAATGATCCATGAGCTCTTCTCACATTAGACCAGAAGAGACAAGAAGTCCATGCTTTTGGTACACATGATCATGTCAGGGAGATATGACAGGGTCATTCTGAAAGGAAAGAGAGGGAGAATGGGAGGTACAGGAAGCAGACTGTAGTGACTAAAGAGTCCCTGCATCTCCAGGACTGCTTCTTCCCAGAAAGTGTTGAGGAGTCATGGAATGGACTACTGGAATGGGTGGAAGACAACGAATCTTCAGAGGCAGTCAAGAAGACCTGTGGCACATGGAGATGGTAGACTAGAGAGATTTGTTATCTCCTTTTGTCACCAAGTAAATGTAATGTAAAAAATTATTTTATTTTCTATTGACAGGCTGGACACTGGAACCAATTTTCAGCTACAGCCTTGTTCCACAGCAAAGCAATTCAGCAAATGATAATAATATATAAGACCAACAAGACAGGGATATGCAGAACAGAACAAAGAAATAAACAGTGATATATAAGAATAAATTAGCTGTTCAATGTAACAGCAGAATACAGAATAAAATATAGATGCTGAAAAAGCAGTGTATAATATATATGACTAACAGTATTTAGTTTGTATATTTATATATATATATATATATATATATATATATATATATATGTGTGTGTGTGTGTGTGTGTGTGTGTGTGTGTGTCTGACTGTGTATATCTATCTATATAGTTAGCTACATAGAGAGAGATACATGCTGTGGTACAAAATAATACAGGAAAGATCACCTACTCATTAAGTTATGATTTACTAAACATAAGAAAAAGTACTAGTGCAGTCTCTTCTTGTATATACAAAATGGAGCAGCAGAAACTATATAAAGGACCTTACTGTTAGCATCAGAAAGAAAAAAAAAACATGTACTAGGATTCAGAAATAGTGCAGGAGTGATCACAATTGGCCCTCTTCTGTTTACAGTGTGTGAGAGATGAGCCCAGCCGCTCTTAAAGAATGAATGCTTCAAGGCAAGTGTGTATGATGAGCAGCTCGTTTAATATTCAGTCTGCAGCAGCAGCAGGAACCAAGGAAAGACCAAATAGGACAATGGAACAATGGTACAGCTGCAGGGAGGTATGAGCAGCAGGAAGGCATGTCTCATAAGCACAAGCCTTGTCCATGCCTGGCATGATCTCACATGCACAACTGCAGTGAGACAAAGAAGCTATGTGGCAGACATACAGAGTCATGAGACATGTTCAGATCTATGTTTTAAGCCAGTGATACATACATGCAGAGAAGATAACTTGTGGAAGGTAATAAGGTAATTAAGATGAAGCTAGAAGGGTTCACAAGGTACTAGTGTCACATAAACAATCACATGGCATAGAGAAGACTGTGGGGAGGGGGGGGTGACACAATCAGGGATGTAAAAGACAATGAGAAAGGGGTCCTTAGATATACAGATATAAATGTCAATTAAAGGAAGATAAAACACAATGCACAAGGGAAAGAAAAATGCCAATATATCAACTAAATGTAGGTACAACATCAGCAGACTCTGACCACTTTAACTGCAGTGTAATTTTAATGTCATGAAACAAGCACTCTACTATAACAATGATTTGTGTGTATGCAGTCCCTATGAGATATGAGCCCCACTTCCAACCTTCAGCACTTGTACTGTGCAAACTACTTCACTTACATGCTGAGCTTTAGTAGCAGGGAGACAAAAAGATTCAGGGAAAGCATGCAGCAGTTGGGTGCTACACACTTGCAGACAAACTCTATAACCTGAGGGGACTTGAACCCACAACTTTATACACTTATAGTATGCTAAGCCCTACAGTTGCAGTCTGAGCAACAGTAACACTGAGAGCGGGCTTCAGAATATCAAACCACTGTTACCCACCTGTAGAATGTAAGGATAAAAGTGACAAGAAGGGTACAACCCTGAGAGGACGTGAACCCATAGTCATGCATACTTGCAGTGTACAATGGAGTTCATTTACAGGCTGAGCTACAATAACAGTGAAACAAAAGGCTTAAAGGAAAGATGCAGCACTTTCAGAATGAATAAATAAGAGATTCAACAATGATTCCTCAGGACAATGCCTTTAGGGTAAAATTTAATCTGATGTTGTTAATCTTCTTTCCATTCATCACTGATAGGTTCGGTTCTGAGCCCTTGGAACCGAGTTAGCCTTCTTACCAAGCTCGCGCCAGCCAAAAAAACTCTCAAGCTAAGTCTCTACCCAGAATGCCCTTCTCCCTGTTACCTCAGATCTCATTTGCCACGTAGCCATAAAGCTGCATTTCAGCTGAGCTCTCAGCTAAGTGGAACTTTTTTTGATATTTGTGTGAAAAACTTTTGATATCTTCATATTTTATTAAGCGATTAGTATTTGCAGTGTCTTTTCTTCTGTCTAACCTTGTCTTTTCCTCTCTACTCTACCCGTTGTTATTGTTGGTAAACTTTCAAGTACCATTTTTGGGATGGCCGTCCCTCCCTTACCATTGTGGTATTTCTTCAATACCATAGTTCGTATTGTCTTTCCTGTCTAACCTATTAGCTTTGGCTCTTAGTAAGGTGTTTCCTTTTTTTGTTCTTTACATATCCGTGTGTTGCGTTATTTGTGACTTCTTTGAATGGTGTTTGACTTTGTTTTATTTGGATTATACAGTTGGCCTGTGGTGTCTTTCTATCAAGATGTCGGATAAGAAAGGTACTTCAGGTTTTAAGCATTGTGCTTCATGTAATGGCAAGTTACCTAATAGTGATTCTCATGATGACTGTGTATACTGTTTGGGAATGTCCCACCTTTTAGTGCAGCCTCCGTATGACATTTGTCAGCGTTCCAGTCAACGCACTCTTAATGCACGCAAAAACAAACTGATCCTGAAAGGGATACTCAAGACTCCCTTCTCAGAGGCCATTTCTGCGATGGAGGTCTCAACTCCTTCTACTAAGGACAAGAAGAGATCCCACTCTATTCCTTCTTCACCATCGGGTCATCAGAGCAAGCCTTGGAAATCAAAGGTCCCAAAGTTATCTTTGGAGCATAAATCTGCCTCTGTGGCTCCGTCTTCCTCGGCTCCAATCATCTTGAAACCTTCGATACTGGCACCAGTTTTGGCACCGGTCCTGCCTCCGGCACCGATCATAGACCTTACTATGCCTATTTCAACTTCAGCACCTGTAGCCGCTTTGGCTCAGGGCACAACTTCGTCTACTTTATTAGTTACCATTTTGGAACTGACCATTTCAGCTCCGAGTGCCACTTCGGCACCAAGTGTTGTACTGACTTCACTGGATTTGACCCTTCCAGTCTCAAAACTAGACTTCGGTGCCAGAAGACCTTGCACCACAGACCCAATACTCCCCTTCCATAGATCCATTTCTGGGACAAGCCTATATCCCTTTCACTGAACGCCCTGACTCCCCATCTGGACTATCCATTAGATCTAACAGGAGCCTGTTGGAACACAACATGGTGCATCTTGTGGACCAGCTCTTGTTAGCCTGGGGGAATCCCCACACTTTCTAAGACCCATCCACCTGTGGGACTTGGGATGACTTATCCATGGACTCCATCTTGCACTCCTCCTTCGACCATCCCAGTTCCGAAATCTTCTGCGCTGACATCCTTCTTGGAACCCATCACCTATGGTGCATCTCACTCCGGCTCCGAGTTTGTCCCTTTGGTCTTCAGTTCCCACTGAACTGGTCCTTCCTCAATCTGGGGATTGGGGGATGGGCGCTTCAGCTCGGGGTACAGAGATGTCTTTCTCCTCGGTTCCATCCTGGATGCTGATAGCCTCATCCATGCTGATCCTGCTTGAGTTTCCACCCGTGGGGGTGGGTTCGTCGGAGCAGGGTGTGACCACGGTCCCGAGGTTGTCTTTCTCAGTTCCAGGCTCCCATCCCTTTTCGGGCGGACCTCCCTTTCATGTGATGGAGAGGGCTCTTGCTTCTGGCAGCACTCCTTTGATGTTGGTACCCCAGTTTTCACCCCCTGAGCTACAGCTGTCACAGACCCCCCCTCCAGGACACTGGGCAGAGAAGCCACAGGACACCCCTGTTCTGGGTACCCACTCTTCCGAGTCCTCCTCAGAGACTCCCACTGAGGAGCCCCCTCGAAAGAAGACATGCAAGAGGAAGTACATGGACTCACCTGAGGATTCTTTAACAGAAGACACTGACTACGATGATGGTTAAGGGTCCCCGCTGTCACCTCCTGATGATGTCTCTTTCAGAGACATCCTGGAAATGTTAAAGAAGAAAGATGACTGGAAGCCCTCCAACCCTTCATCTGAGGAGTCTGTGTTCCTGCAGACTTTTCACGCCTGGCCTTCTACCACTTGGGTGACCCTGCCTGATGATGAGCTCATCCAGTTCGTCATGCAGCACACTTGGAAGAACCCTGATTCCATTGAGATGATCCCTCGGAGACCAGACAAAATTCTTTCCCCTCCCGAGGAGAACCCGCATTGGTCCAAAGGGTTTTATTTTATTTTATTTTTTATTTAAATTTGTTGACCAAGAGTGTCCGACTGGACGTAGGTCCATTTTCAGCGGATGCCCGGGGAGAAAAGCTCCACAGTTAAAATAAACAGACAGTAGTTACATTGGATTACATAGCGATTAACAATTTACATAGCAATTACTTACAACTTATTTACAGATGAAGAACATAGTACATCAGTAGACAACTAGAATCTTTATCTGTGAAGTACATAACAGACATTAACAAATGTTACAATGAGAAGTTCCTGCTGTATAATAAGTACTAGGCTTATGAGCATCTGAGCTTGCTATAATCAAGGTAGTTAGTGGAGTGGAAAGAAAGGTAGTGGTTGGATGGGGTGGATGATATTAGAGTGGGAGTTGCAAGGGCATAGCCAACATGTTTTTAGGTGCACTTTTAGTAAAGTTTTGAAGTGGGTGCATGATGGTACAGAGGTAATTGTGGGTGGGAGTGAGTTCCATAATTTGGCTATGGCGCAAGAGAATAGTGCTTCACCAGCAGAGTTATTGGCTTTAGTGATCTGCAAGTGATTTTTGTTGCTGGATCTTAGTGGTCTGGTGGTGTGATAGAGTTGGAGTAGATTCTGGAGGGATGGGACATTTAGTGGATGGTTTACTAGTTTGTGGGTGAGTGAGAGTTGATACCACTGAAGGAGGTGAGGGAGTTCAAGCCAGCCCAGTTCAGCAAGTGAGAGACAGTGGTGACTATGGTAAGATGCCCCTGTGGTGAATTTGGCGATTTTGTTGTAGCAGGTCTCTAGCTTGTTTAGATCACATTGCCTTAGGTTAGTATATATTGGAGAGGCATAAAGAAGGGTGGAGATAAGGCGGAAATTTGCTATTGAAATCTTTGCTGCTTTGGTGAGAAATTGCTTAATTCTGTATAACGCTCCTAGTTTTTTGTGGGCTTTTTTTATGGTCATGGATATGTGAATGTCAAATTTTAGTTTATTGTCTATTTCCACTCCTAGCAATTTGGTGTGTTCAGTTGGGTATACAGTGGTGTTGTCTGTTGCTGTGATGTTAAAGTGAGAGTTGTTTTGGGTATGTTTGGTGGGTTGGAAGATGAGTAGTTTGGTTTTGTTTGGGTTGAGTATTAATTGGGCATCGGATAACCATGTTTCAACAGAGGAAAAGGCTTCCTGTGTGACTTTTTGCAGTTTTGGTAGGGAATGGGCTGAGCAGATGATGGTCGAGTCATCTGCGTATTGTATGAGTGTGACATGTTTGGTAGCAGAGGCTAGATTATTGGTGTAAACAGAGAAGAGTAGGGGTCCAAGGATGGATCCTTGGGGAACCCCTATGGAGACAGGTAGTTGGGGAGATATGTCATTCTGCCATACAACGGATTGTTGGCTGTCAGATAGATAACTCTGAAACCAGTTGGTGACTGATTGTGAGAAGGATAGGTTATTGAGGACAGAGATAAGTAGTTTGTGTGGGACCATGTCAAATGCTTTAGATAGGTCTTAGGAAAGTAGCAGAGGAGAGATAGTCATTGTTTTTATGCTGAAGGATAGAGTTAGTAAAGGAGAGTAAGGCAGTGGTGATGCTATGGTTTGGTCGGAAACCATGCTGAGTACTGGAAAGAAGGTTGTTAGTAAGGAGGTAGTCTGAGACCTGAGAGTGTATGCATCTCTCTAATATTTTGGAGAGTGGAGAGAGAATAGCTATGGGGCAGTAATTGGTTAGTTCTGCGGAGGGTCCGCCTTTGTGGAGGGGAATTATATGTGATACTTTCCACAGTGTGGGAACGTAGCTTTCTGACAGAGATCGGTTAATCAAGATGGATACTGGGTAGGCCAGAGCATCAGCTGCGATTTGTATGTATTCACTTGGGAGGTTGTCTGCTGCTAATTTGGTGGGTTTAAGTTTATTTAAGAGTTTTTTTTTATGTTGGAGGTAGGTAGAGGAGAAAAAGAGAAGGCAGTGGGGAGATTACTAGTTGAAGGTGTGGGTTGGAGGGGAGGGGGGTTGTGTTGTTTAGCTAGTGATAGTATGGTTTGGGTGAAGTGTGTGTTGAATGAGGTAGCAATATTTTCTGAGGGGTGAGGGATATTAGGAGGAGGGGTACTGACTTTACCTGGATGGAGGATGGAGTTTATGGAGGGCCAGAATTGTTTGGGGCTGTGTTGTGAGGAGTCTAGGGCAGACTGGTAGTATTGGAATTTGTCCTGTTTTATTAGCTTTTTGACTCTATTGCATAGTTCTAGGAATTTCTGTCTAGCTGAGGGGGTTTTGGTTTTGCGCCAGTACTCCCAGGCTTTATCCCTGTTTTTCATTTCTGACTTAGTGGTTTTCTGTAGCCATGGGGAGGGTTGTGCTTTGGTTCTGGAAAATCTTATGGGGGCATGGTAATTAAGGATGTTCAGGAAGGTAGTATTAAAAAATTCAACTGTGTCATCAAGACTGAGGTACTTTAGAGGATGCCAGTTACATTCTTTGAGGGATGAGATGAATGTGAGTGGGTTAAAGTTTAGTTTTTTACGTATTTGACGGTAGATGACAGGTTTAGCTTGGTATAGGTATTTTTGAGTAGGAATGTTGGGGAGTGATCACTGAGGCTATCTGATAAGCAGCCTGTTATATAAGACTGGGGGCTCTTACTGACTAGTATCCAATCCAGGATAGTGTGCTTGCTGGAGTTTTTATTTATCCTGTTTGGTGACTGGACTAGTTGGGTGAAGCCATGAAGTTGTACATGATGGGTTGGATTGTTGCCAGAACAGGATTGCCAGTCAATATTGAAATCACCTAAGATGATAGTTTCTTGGGGGAGATGGTGGGTAGACCAGCTGAGGAGGTTTTCTAGTGGAGGGATGTTTTGGCCAGGTGGGAAGTAGCATCCAGTTATGTTGATGGTTTTGTTTTGGTTAATTTTGAGGTTGGTATATATTATTTCTTCATTGCCTATTTGTGGAGCTGATGATTTTAAGATCTGGATGTTTAGATGCTGTTTAAATATTATAGCTACACCACCTCCTTTTTTGTTTAGCAGGTCCCTGTAGGGAGTATTTGTTCACTAGTAATGTGAGGTTTTAGCCAGGTTTCTGTCAGGATGACTATATCTGGGAAGTACAAGTCTATGGTGGCATGGAGTTTGTTGGATATACTTCTAATATTTAGGCTTAATAGAAGGAAGTCACTTGGCTTTCTATTGGCTGTAATATGGAGAAGTTGTGGTTTCTAGTCTGATTATGAGGATTGGGGTTGGAGATGGTAGGGCCAGGGTTGGGTTGGATGTCTCTACTTAGGGCTAGTTTTGATATGCATGAGATTATTAGTTTTCTCAGTTTTTGAATGTGTTTGTTTGTAAGGGAAACTTTATGATTGTGCTCTGTGGGTAATAGGTATGGTGGGAGGGTTACTATGTTAAGTTGTAGGGATGCTTTATGTTTGAGCAATATAGTTGGTAGAATATGTGGGGGATGCTTTATGTTTGAGTAATATAGTTGGTAGAATATGTGGGGGGTGCATAGGGATGGTTTTTGAGCCGGTGGGAGGGGAGCTGAGTGTGGGTGAGACATAAATGGTGGTGTGAGTAGTAGTACAGTGGTAGTGGTTCAGTGGGGGATTGATGGAGCTTTGGTAGGATGTAAGATATGCAAGGAGAGTGCATGCAGTGAGCATAGGAAAGGTATGCTTGTACATGTTAGTTGAGGAGGTGTGATAGTAGTGGGAAGATGGAGGAGGTGGTGTTGGGTTAGTGCTGTGGTTGGCTATTGGAAAGATGGGAGGGGTTTGAGTGCAATAAAGGTGGGACCACTGGGGGCGGGAGGGAATAGGGGGCAGGGTGGGGAGCAAAGCAGGTAGAGACCCTGTTAGTTGCTCATATGAGGGGGCTGGAAACAATCACAAAGCAAAGACAAGTATGTGTTAAGAAACAATCACAATTGACCAAGGACTGCTCTTGCAGACAAACTCTATACACTCTAGGACTGCTGGGCTACCAGTTGATGCTATGGTGGTGGCAGCGGCCAGGAAGAAGGACTTGGCTGAGGAAAGTCACACTGTCCACCCACCCAGAAGGGAGTCCTGGGTGGTGGACAGACTTGAGAAGTGTGTTTTTGTGTCAGGGACCTTTGCTATATGGTCCCTGAATTATTTGGGACATTTTATGAGGGTCCAGAGGGACTTGATATCTGAACTCTCTGGGATGCTCGCAGGACAGTTGTCTGACAAGGTCAGGGACAAAGTGGCCTCACAGCTTGCAACCCTGGAATCAATATCCAACTCATCCATGAGGTTGCTGTCACATGTGACTGAAGGGGTGGCTAGAGCAGCGTGTTTGGGCATTATGAGGCGTCATGCCTGGATGCGCATTTGTGACCCCACGGACCCCTTCAAGTCTTCCTTTCTGACTGCTCCCATTGAAGCTTCATCCCTTTTTGGCCCAAAGTGGACATGCTAGTCAGGTGCGAGCAAGATGGAAAGACCCTGTCTGCCATAGGCCTATGGTTTTCAATGTACCTTCTCCAGGAATCAGAGGAGTGGAAAAATGTGTCATAAAAAATCTCTGGGGACTTTCCGTGCTGCGTGTGATGATGATACCCCCAGAGGCAGAGGGGGTAACAGTTCTGGAAGATACCCCTATAGAGGCAAAGGGGTCCTCATAACCAAGGCTCCAGGGATTCCTTCTCTGGACAACCTTATCAACACTCCTGAAGAGCAGCATGATTGTTTACCTCTGGAAGCAGTCGGGGGTCGTTTCTCTCTGCACCAAGCTGCCTGGCAATCTATCATCACCGATTGTTGAGTGCAGAGTACCATCACCAGAGGTTACACCATTTCCCTTACTTATCAGCCAAATCTTCCAAGAAAACTTCCCGACATTCCACCCAGTCAAAGGGAAGAAGCAGCTTCAGAGATTATAAAACTGTCTCAAAAAAGAGTCATCCAACCAGTCCCACCAGACCAGCGTGGATCCAGATTTTACTCGAGATTTTTTTTGGTGTCAAAAAAGACATGGGACTGGAGACCCATTTTGGATCTCACCAGATTAAACAAATCTGTCACCCAAACCAAATTCTGGATGGTCACGGTTCAGTCCATTCTTCTCTTTTTAAGAGAAGGTGATTGGATGTGCTCTATAGATCTCAGGGATGCATATTACCACATCAAGATGGACAAATGCTCCAGGAGTCTGCTTCACTTCCAGCTAGGGGCCAGTCATTATCAATTCCATATCCTGCCGTTCGGTCTCTCTACAGCCTCCAGAGTGTTCATGAAATGCATGGCAGTGGTAACAGCTCACTTGAGACTACAAGGATTCCAGGTGTTTTCGTATCTGGACGACTGGCTCCTCACCGCCCCCACCGAGCATCTTCTGGTAACAACACTGCATTATACTCTCTCTCTGGCAAAATTGTTGGGAATTACGATACATTGGGAGAAATCAAACCTTACACCTACACAACAAATAGAGTTCATTGGAGCAGTGATCAGTACCCAGTCCTGTCTGTTATCACTCCTAATTCACAGACTCCATCGATAGAGGCTTCAACTCCACGTGATACTCTCTCAAACAAAAGTCTCACCAAGGGAAGTTCTTCAGGCCCAAGGCTCTATAGTAGCTTCAATACCAATACTACCTCTAGCAAAGCTACATATGCAGATCCTGCAATGGCTCCTTTTTTGTCAGTGGTTCCCAAACTATCACCTCCTCACTTTCCAGATTCGAATAACCAACTCCTCCAAACAGGACCTCCTTTGGTGGATGAGGCCAGACATAGAACTTTGGAGTTGCCCATTTCAATCCCCTCAGCCCACAGCCATTGTGACCACAGATGCTTCCCTGATTGGGTGGGGGGGCATTTCCAGGGAAAGACTGTCCAAGGCACATGGTCCACCTCAGAGGCCCACCTGCATATCAATGTTCTGGAACTGAGAACTGTGCTGTTAGTGTTGCAGGCCTTCCATTTGGCTCTCCCTTCCGGGACAATTTAAATTCAGTCAGACAATATGTCAGTGGTCTGGTATATCAACAAGCAAGGAGGAACCAAGTCCTAGCCCCTATGTTGAGAAGCCATGAGAATTTGGCAGTGGGCGATAGCTTCCAACCTCTTTCTGATAGCAACACATGTCCCAGGGAGCTCCAATGTGATTAGGGACAAACTGAGCAGATGCATCCTCATACTTCCCGAGTGGTCTCTCAACCCCAAGGTGGCGTCAGAAATCTTCAGCCACTGAGGCCAGTCTTGTTGTGATCTTTTTACCTCCTCATCAAACAACAAGTGCAGTAGCTATTTTGCCCTACTTCCACCGGAGGGGAAATCACCAAGGGATGCTCTGATCCACAATTGGCCCACGGGACTTCTTTATGCTCATCCTCCCATCCCCCTGATTCCACAATTTCTAAAGAAAGCTTTTCGGTTGAGATGCAAGGTGATCCTCATAACCCTGTTCTGGCCTTGACAAGTTTGGCTCCCCTTCCTTCGGCCTCACCTAGTATACCTGCCATGGATTCTGGACCCTCTATCAGATCTGATTACTCACCTCCAAGGATTGAATCACCCAAATCTGTCCAGTCTCAAGCTGACAGCTTGGTTTCTCCACTTCCACTAGTCACCAGGCAAGCTACTTTCTCGTTCATCCTGTTCAAGACATCATTCTGACCTCTCATAAACCATCCACCAGAAGTCTATATCAGGATAAATGGATTTATAAATGGAAAAGATTCACCATCTAGTCCAAGAATAACATGCTGGACCCATATTCGGCTCCAGTAACTGCAGTGCTTCAATACTTGGCTAAGTTTTTTGATAAAGGAGCCCCTGCCTCTACCATACGAGTACTTCTGGCAGCAATTTCCAATTTCCATAATGGTATAGATGGCACTCGTCTTATCTCTTTATGCCTTTTTAAGGCTTTCCTCAAGGGGACCTCTCATATCAGGCCTCCTGTCAGACAGCCCGAGGAACCATGGAACCTCACTCTAGTCCTTCAGTCTTTGACTCAGAAACCTTTTGAACCTGCTGCAGTGTGACCTAAAGTTTTTGTCTTGGAAATCCTTGTTTTTGGTAGCCATCACATCTGCCAGAAGAGTCTCAGAGCTGCAGGCATCGTGTATCAAGAGGCCCTATCTGGTATTTCATAAAGACAGAGTATCACTTCAGACAAATCCATCCTTCCTCCCCAAAGTTATTTCTGAATTCTCCATAAACCAGACCATTGACCTACCAGTGTTCTTTCCAAATTTTGCCAATAGAGTAGAGTACTGCCTTCACTCCTTAGACGTACATAAACAATTGAGATTTTACCTAGACAGGACCAAACCTATCCATAAATTTGAACAGCTTTTCATCTCCTTTTCTCGGCCCAGAATGGGAGAGGCTGTTTCCAAGGTTACATTATCAAAATGGCTAAGGGACTGCATATGTTTCATCTATTCCCTCAGTAATGAACCTATGCCAAAAGTTAAAGCTCACTCCACTAGATCTATGGCAACATCTGTAGCTTTCCATTCCAGGGCTTCCATGGATGACATATGCGCAGCAGCTATTTGGGCTAAGCCTCATACCTTCATCAATCATTATAACTTGGACTTGGTCTCCAGAGGGAGAGCTGACTTCGGCTCAGTGGTACTCAGGAATGTTCTTCCATAAGGGCCGTCTATGGACCTCAAGGTAGCTTAGGATTCTGTCCCATCAGTGATGAATGGAAAGAAGATTAACAACATCAGATAAAGAATTTATGTCTTACCATAACGTTCCATCTGTGTTGTTCATCTTCTTTCATTCATCACTTCCCACCCTGCTTCCCCCTCCAAAGGCTCCTGGGGGATGCTTTGGGTCTAAGTGGTGCCCTAAGGTATATGCGCAGAAGTGGCCTCGGCTTTACTTCTTTTTCTCCAGCAAACTCGATCTTAGGTAACAGGAAGAAGGGCATTCTGGGTAGAGACTTAGCTCGAGAGTTTTTTTGGCTAGCACGAGCTTGGTAAAAAGGCCGACTCGGTTCCGCAGGCTTGGAACCGAACCCATCAGTGATGAATAAAAGAAGATGAACAACACAGATGGAACATTATGGGAAGACATAACTTCTTTTCATCCACAGTCACAGTTGGCAGTGTGACACTTTGCAAGGGAAAGTCCTCAAATCTTGATAGCTTTTGTGCCAACAGCCTCATGACAACACTAAGTTCATGTGCATGGCTGTGAACAATATACTTAATGTATAAGAGTGGTTTTACTTAATAGTTGGAGAGACATAGCAACCTATTTCCTTGCTACATAATGAGCAGTGCTAGTGCCTGACAGCTGTCAGGGATATTGACTTTGCTCTTTGTAACCCATCATGCAAAGTATGAGCACAAAACATAACGCATTTGCAATCCCTACCTGGCCACTTGTGAGAAGCATTTATGAATTTTTTGACCAGATTAAAGGGTGGAAATGGTAGTATAGGAAGTAGATGGAAAAAGGAAGCATGCAGAATGTAAAACAGAAAGTGAACTAAATCATGATCAGGATGGAGTTGGGAAAGGTGGGATAATTTGTTTTTCAGGACAGGTGCCCAGTTTTCATGCATAAAGTTAAGTTAAGTTGGAGAAGGGAATAAGGGATGTCAGTGGATAGTAAGATGGTTAGATTAGGTAGCAGGCAAAGACAGAAAGACTCACAGGGTGTGTGGTAACTCAATGGGGGGAATACAGTGGTAAAGCAGACAGATAGACAGACAGACAAATGGAGAGAAGACAGTGGTGAGGTGAGGACAGTACAACCAACAGGAGTGAGCATTGACAAAAAGGGGAGGGGATCACTAGGTTGGGGGATAGGAAAGGTGTCAATAGCAGCAGTCGCAGCCAGCTGTGACCCAGTGGGAGATTGCTCACCACCCTGGATACCATCACTATTGAGCCCTACCCTGAGATGATGTATACAGGGCTGGGAAAGGACATGAGTTACTTAGTTACAGGGGAAGGTTTTCCATCTGGACAACTTTGGCATACAACCTCTTGTTGATAATCTCTCCCTAAAATGTCTACCAGATGCCATTGGGTGACAAAGGTGGAATCTCCATTGGAAATGCTATCCTTGTGCACACAAACCCATCATGCAGTGCAGGGTTACTTGTAATGTTTGGTGCAGGTAGGGTAGGGAGATGTGGATGGGACTGTGATAAGTAGAGGCCTAACGCAGAAGTGTCAGGATGGATTCCTTCAAACAGAATTGTTTTTGATATTGCTTCTATTCAATTTAAGACAGAAAATACAACGGCTTTATGAAATTATTTCAGACATCATGCTGCACCTTGAGAATAAGAAAATATAGTCATATTTCATTAGGCTACAGAGTGAACAATGGCATTGCCAAACATTCAATGACTAAAAGCATAGTTAAAAATATCACAGAGAAAAATAAATAGACCACTACCATGCTATAACCTTACTTTATGACATATTCTGTATAAAAAGAATAGTGCCAGGTATAAGGAAATGTACTACATGAGAGCTGTGTTCAAAAATAGAAAAAGTTTCCAGAAGTATGAAACTCTAAGCTGTCATTTAGATGGTAAAAAGAAATATTGCATAATTTAACAGTCAGCTAAAAAGTGTAAATATGAAAAAAAAATAATAATGAACAGAATAAATGCATGTAATACAAAGGGTGTCTACTTCATATGACTGAAATTTCATTTGACCAAGACCATAATACCGAATTTTCAAAATGCTGAAAACTCATTTGACTGAATCTCATTATACTGAATTGTAAGCCACAGACATGATGTGGGTTTCCCTTCTCCTGTGACATGCTTGTAATAAAAAGAATTACTGTAACGTATAGTGCTGATTGTCAGAATACCGATAGTCATGTAGAAAGTAGTGTTGTAGTGTTTCCAAATGTGGGTATGTCTGTTTACATTTTTATGGGAAGTATCTCAAGTAATATGGCGGATGTTTTGTGCATTCCCAGCAGTAGTGGCAGCGTGTAGACTACTGTAAGGTAAGTAAAAGGTATGTGCCCTTTTCCCCATTGTAGTGCATCCTGGAGTTAGTATATATAGTTAGGGGGGATGTGGGGGGCATAGTTTGGTATTATATCATCTGTTTTCTGTTAAGAGGGTATGTAAGTAGTTTTTAAGTTCTGGGAAGAGTTAGTCATTGGTGTTGTTAAGTGTGCATGAAACACAAAATCCAGCAACCAAAACTAGTAAAACAAAAAAAAAAAAAGTACAGCAGTGTGTAGAATCCCAAGACACAAACTCTAATGAAAATAAGCGCTTTTGTTAGGTACAAGAACCAAACTTCTTCAGATAAAGAAAAAAAAGTTATCTGTCCTACTTATACCACATTTAAAATACATCATGGTCCAACATCCACTGAATCTAAAACAATGATAAAAAATGCAAATTGCAACCTGCAACCCTAATAGTAACCCTTTGTTTACCAAAATCTTTAAGAATATAAAAAATATTTAAAAAAAATGTAGAACAAATATATGAAAAACTATTTATATGCTTACAGATATATAAACAAGTAAATAAACATTCATGCTTGTTAACAAATGAGTTTAAACTGTACTTATTATCTTTCAAACTGTTTTAATTTTAAAGTACTGGAGATGGAAATACTGTCATTCAGCTCAGGGGGAAAACATGCATTCAAATAAATCTGTCACCAAGTTTCTTTTTGTTCCAAGTATAGTTTCCAAGGACCATTAAAGGGACTTTTTTGAACTTGATGCACTACCACAAATTTAAATTGATGTTCAGGGTACTTGGTCAGATGCTGATATAAGGCATCAGTCTCCTTGTGGGCTGTATCATATTGATGTTCATATATTCTCTGAGCAAGTTTATGTTTGGTTTTGCTTACATTAAAAGACAGGACATTGTAAGCACAAAGCAATATATACCACTGACTTGGAATAACAGGAATATTTTCCTTTTATATCAATATTTCTTCCCCTTATATTAACACTTGTACTAATAAAAATGTGTTTGCACTGACTGCACATTCCACATGAAACCATCCTCCGAGTGTTAGTACTGTTCTTAACCACTTGCTTCTCAATAATGCTTTTTAAATTAGGTGCATACCTGTACACAGTATTAGGAAGTAACCCCAGTCTGTCCTGGATATCCTGGTCACCCGTAATAATTTTCCAAGTTTTATTAAAAATATCAGTAATAATGAAACCATTATTGTAATATGTGGTAACAAAAGGGCAAAAACATTTTTCATTGCCCTGGGTATATTCAGGGTACCAGATCCCATCTGAGGTACAATATGCTGATTACCAGTCATCAAAGATGCCATACTTGCATCTTCCTGATGTAAGGAAAAATCCTGCAATAGGGGCTTATATTCACAATTATTACTCTTGTTAACCACCTCATTATGAATTTTAGTCAATAACCATGGTGGGTAGCCTCGGTTGGAAAACATTGTATGTATGTACATTCCTGAAGAAAATCATCATGGTCTGTGACCATACGATCCACCCTAACGAGTTGCCCTTTCACCACTCCCCTTTTAACATGAAAAGGGTAATTGCTGGTGTAGTACAGATAACTGTTGGAATGGGTAGGTTTTCTATAAATAGAAGATCTTAGTGCATAATTGTCTGGGGACTTGGTAATTAAAACATCCAAGTAAGCTATTTTATCCAAACCAATGGTGTGTGTAAACTTCAAAACGAGGTGGTCTGATTATCATACTCAATAAAATGTAGAATTTCATCTAACGATCCTACCCATGCAATAAACAGATCGTCCAAATATCTCATATACATCTTAATATAGTTGTAAAATTCAGAAGGAAGCAAATAACACCTCTCCCACCAAGCCATGACAATATTAACAAATAATGAGCCACACATGGACCCCATTGCTACCCCAGCATCTGTTTAAAATAATGCCTTTCAAAATAGATATAATTATGCTTTAATACCAGTTCCATTAGTTGACTAAGGCTATTAACTTTATCTTGACCTAAACCCACCACTTGACACAGAAAGTCCGAAAACCAATCCATGCTCACATCATGTGGGATGCAACTGTACAGATCTCTAACATCAACTGTGATAAAAACCCCTTCTTGAAATGGACTAATCTGATTACATAAAGTCAAAAAGTGCCAAGAGCCATGGCATAAATAAGGGATTTTAGATACTACATGTTTCAGTTGCTTGTCAAGAAAACCTGTGATGCAACAAGTCTTAGACCAACCTGAGTCAACAATGGGGCATGGGGGGGGGGGTCCCTTAAGTGTTTGTGCATCTTTGGTATACCAAGATACCAGAAAGTTTTGGCCAAGTGGTTGTCACTTAATTGAATTCTGTTATAGAAATTTGCCCCTGAGTTACCATATCAGATGATGCATAATCTATGTACCTATAACCTACATTAACTTCATTCAAGGACATTTCAGTATAGATGTCATCATATAACATAGTTAAACATATGCTGAACATAATCATTATTTTCCATGACAAATATTCCCCCCCTTTATCTGGTTGCATAAATCTCAGGTTATTCTTTGATTGATTTTAAATTCTCAAGTAACACCCACTCAACAGATGAAATATTTTCAACATAACCTGTGTTGGAAGTAAAATGTCTAAAATCCATCTCACAGGCTTTCTCAAAAATTTGCAAACTATGATTTAAGTCTGGATTGTAAGTACTAGGAACCCATAGGACATTATCAGACTCTAAATTACAGATGTACATTTTTAAGTCTCAAATAAGCTTAACCACATCAGCTGATTTACTGGGCAGAAAAGTATACCCTTTACAAAACAAGTCAGCGTGCACAGTAGAGTTAGCCACCCTACTGTAATTGTAAATTTTAAAGTCTCCATTGGAGTTGGAAACAATAATATAAGATTCAGTTACAGTCACCTCTGAAACTTGGCATTGCTGTATCCATTCCTCCTATTCTGCCAATCTGCTCGATTCTTCTGGGGGTAGAGGTTATGGTTCTGTATCCTCTGGTTTCGAAGTCGATCTGAGCTCCATATTGTGGGCACTTCTAAAGGGTCAGTAGCTCCTTCACTATCCACAGCATCAACACTAGGTGCTCCAGATGTATCACCCCTCCATCCAGTTTGCTGACCTCTTGCTGGATTAAGGTAAGCTTTCCCCTGATGTTACGCCAAATGGTCCTTCTCAAGCTTTTTGTTTTTTCTACTGGAAATAACATACACATTTTGTCTATGTCCTTAAAAATACTTTCATATTGTGATTTGAAAGTATTAAAAATCATATCACTGGTGATAGTTGTATCCATTTCTTTAATTTATTCATAAAGTCTATCCATAGAAATGCTGTTGTGTTTGACTAGTAGTTCCATTAATTCACAGCCATGCATATCAAACATAGCTAACAACTCCTGGTGTTGTAAGGGATGCTGTACAAGTCCTGTCGGGTATTTCCAAACCCTTAAACCTTTTGGGACCTGTTGAACTCTCAGACATTCCCTAAAATACATATTTTCATGATGCAATTTGCGATAAGCAGTCAATTTTGATTTAAAGTCTTTATCTGAAGAAGTATGGTTCTTGTACCTGACGAAAGCGGTTATTTTCATTAAAGTTTTTGTCTTGGGATTCAACACACTGCTGTGCTTTTTTTGTTTTACTAGTAAGTGTCCATATCTATGGTTTACAAATTAGTGTTAGCATTGCAAGGTTTCAGTATTATGCGATTCAGTCAAACGGGTTTTCAGTATTTTGAAAATTCTGTATTATGGTCTGGGTCAAATGAAAGTCAGTCAACTGAAATTTCAGTCACATGATGTAGACCTAAAAGAAAGGATAGCAGCAAAGATGGTTAGGATTGAAAAATCAAAATGCAATGAAAAATGTAGCTGATATGTACTTATCATATGATTAAGTAACACATAATATGTGTAAATCATAACAAACATACCTTTCAAGTTAACAATGCTTCTAACATAAACAGGTGAGAGAGGAGAATGAACTCACAGCCAGGGAGGATCTAGCACAATGTGACTTAGGCAGTTGCCTATGACCCAGTGCTTTCTAAAAAAACAAATAAAAATGTAAAAAGGTTCCCTTTCCAACAATTAATTTACAAAATAACTTCCAGCTCAGAATTGGCATGCTGTTATAAAAGATTTTCCCTTGGCATGCAGCAGCTCCTCTCATTGGCTGGATCTGGCACACATGCAGCAAATTAACTTTTGAAAATGATAGTAACAAAGCTTTGGGTTTGCCCACAACAATGTTATGCAGCATAACCCCTTTGGTAAGTAGTTTCAGTGACACACTCAGAGTCTCAAGTCCTGTACAGTAATGAAGTTTGCAGATGACTGCAAACTAGGTGCCATAATAGAATCACCTAATGATGTGGACATTCTACAAAGGGGCCTCACTGAGACTGATGCTTGGTGTCAAAGTCATGGCTTCAAGCTCAATGCCAAGAAGTCCATTGTCATCTCCTTTGGGAAAAACACTGTACCCATGAACTACCACATAGACGGTAGCCTACTAAACACCGAAAGGTGATAAGAGACCTTGGGACACAGGTGGACAGTAGTATCTCCTTTGATAAGCACATCACCACAGTAGTCAGGAAATCCTTCTATGTAGCACACCTCATCACAAAGGGGTTCACCTTCAGAAAAAAAGAGGTCATTGTTCCTCTCTACCCAGCCCTCATCAGACCCATTATAGCGTACAATGCCCCATTTGGCATGTACCTCACAAGACATCTACAACAACTAGAAAGGCCACAGAAATACCTCACAAAGAGGATTACCAGCCTCAAACAGATGCCATACGCAGACCGTCTCAAAAAACTCCAGCTCTACTCCGTCGCTTATCGCCTACTCAGAGGCGACCTCTGCCTAACATACAAAGCCATGTCAAACCCAGATCTGTTGGACATGCTACACTTAAAGAAACCCCAATCCCTTCGAGCCACATGCTCCAGGGACCTAAACCTTGCCACCACAATAAGCAGAACATGCTGGAGGGATAGATTCCTGTCCCAGAGACTTCCCGTGCTCTGGAACAGACTACCCATTCATGTCAAGCAAAGCTCCTCATTAGACCTCTTTAAGAAAAATCTCAACAATTGGATGGGAAATAGGAAATTCACCCTTAGGATAACTTCTGTGGCTCTGTTAAATAGGGGTGCAAATAACTTTCTTGGGTGGCGAAAGCCAGGGAACTTTTTTGGCTAGGCTTATATAGGCCTCAGGGCCGATAGCCTAGTACCTACCTATGAATCTATATACAAGTGAAAAGTGTCTTAATCTCCACACCAACTGACAGACTTCAAAATCTTGCTGTTCTGTTAACTTGTAAGGGATTTAGAGTAGTAAACAGAAGTATCATCATATGAGCCATATTGTTTGGATGTGATGCTTGGTTTCCTTAATGTTGACAGTGTTTATTATTTAGCTTTGAATAAACTGGACAGTGTGAAGTCTATCAGTTTAATGTTAATATGTTAAATGCCATGGAAAATGCACTGTTTCAGCTACAACAATTTATCTAGCAACTTAGTGCAGATGAGTAAGGCTATAGGCATTTAAAAAGCTGCTTCCTGTAGTACACAGTTTGATTCTCACAGCCTTCATTTGTATTCTATGTGACTCTGACTTCACCAGACAGTACTCCTGAGATGCTACAGAAAAGATAGACTTGTGTCTATTGGGCTGTCCCAGGGTGTTAGCATATGCATTATACATTTGTTTTTGAATTCCAGCACCTCCTACATAGATGTTAATTAATACATCACTGTACATTATTTGTGTATAAATCCAAGCACAGCTCTTGTAGATTAATGGGTTGCCAGATGCAATTTCTTTAAATCTGAGATTCAAGAAAAGAGGAGCTCATTGTTTCTCATGCTAAAACTGTTTTTTCAATGTGAGAGTATTTTGTTTACAAAATCACTGTCAGTGTTTTTATTGTAAAATTTGAAATACGCATTTTAATTGAAATACAAAAATTGGTGACAATTTTAAAGGTAAAGTAGAAAACAGTATGTTCAGCGAGAGGGTTGAACTATGTTTATGGTAACTGGGGATAGAGTGCCAAGTAATGGGATACTGGTATGGCAGACCATGGCCTGATTTATTACCTTGCATAGTAACCATTTGTCCACAATACAGCTCTGTTGACTGTCCAGCTACTGTAACAATGCACCATTATTAGCCATTCAAGTAGGTCGGACCTGTACTGAGTGATGTGAGAGGGGATAGTTATTCTTGATGACAGGCCAAGAATGAGATGCATGTGTCCTTCAAGAATTCAAGTCCTCCTCCCCCAAAAGAAAAAACACAGTATGTTATATGCATCAATATTTCTTCATTTTTATGACTTGTAGGTTGCTGAACAAAAACTGCTGCAACATTTGTATTGTCTGTACTTGTTTTGCTTTATTCATTGCACTAAAGAAGCAATTCATTAATAGATCTGAATTGTGTAATATGGTCTAAACATGTTGCATTTTAGTAATATGATTTGCAGTACCTTCTTTACAGCCTCCAGCAACTGCAAATGGGTAGACATTTGTCAGGTCATATAGTTTGCATTATTTGGAGTGATGACCAGAACAGTCAGCATCCATTATGAGGTCATTGTTGCATTTTACTGTGATACATTCTTCTCTAAAATATCATATTGAAAAGAATGTCTGGATTAACTTGCTGTTAATCTGGCACAGGACTAAACATCTGACTTGTTAATGAGCTGCTTCCTGTGCCAAGAATGCAGGGTTTAAATCTTTCCACCGTCATTTACCTATTGTGTGAGACTGAGCAAATTACTTAACAGTGCTTTGGAGCAATTGGGAGTTTTGGTTAAACTCATTAATGGTGTACAGTACCATGTGCCTGTTAACTTAGATCTGTTATTTTTGATTGACAGAGGTTCCCTATTATGTAGTTGATCTAGTAAAATAAATGTTATGGCAACATCACCAGCACACCATTTTAATGTAAGACAAGGCAATTCATTCTTCAGGGACAGCAGGCACTACATTTGCAGATGTAGCACTGAAATGGAAAGTTTTTTGCCAGCACAAATCTCGACATTAGTAATAGTTCTGTTTAATGTGGAATTATTCAGATGACTTTATCTTACTCTGAGATTGTGCATATTGGTTTAGCATATTTTATCAGGTGGTTAATATTATTTAAACTGTGCTACACTTTGCAGGATCTTGTGGTATGATGCTAGTGATCTTGATATTCCATGTAGTTCATCCAACACTACCAAAAGGTGCATGTAATTTATTTCTTCATAACAATGAGGGGTGTACACACTCAAAGTGGCTATAACTGCTGGTGGAGGTGGAAGATCTCTCTGCAGATAAAAATGCTTCATGGTATCATCATCTGACCATTTTTAAACAGTCTTTAATCTGGTTTTGCAGGACTTGTGTGCATGTGTGTGAATTAAGTTAGAATGTTTTGGCTACTGTGTGTGTCTGTATGTAACAAATTTGAAAAATGTTAGTCATTATTATTGCTTTTTTTTTTTACACAGACATCTGAGAAGGACGCAGTCATCAATGTAGCTGTAATTGCTAGGTTTGGAGGATGTCTTTGGTTAAAATATCTTCCCTGCAGAGCTGATAAAATTAAAAAAAAAGCCATTGGTCTGTCTTTGCAAGACTAGTGTGCATTTATGTATAACAGTTTGAAAAACTGTACTCTGAACATTTTTATCACAACACACACGAACACACGATGTGTTCACAGTCGATAAAGTGGTTGTAATTGCTGAGTACAGATTTTGTCAGATTATAATGATAGCAGTCTGAGTGGCATTTTGTGGATGAAATGCTCTGAAATGGGTATTTATGTCATTATTGTTATATACATTTTTTTTCAGAGATTAATGGAAAAAATGTTCAAAATTACAAATTTGAAATGTATTCTTAACAAGTCTTGTATTACACAAAAAATGTAATTTAAGCCAATTAGGAAGGTAAATCAAATAATGCATTTATGCATGGTGTTAAAATGTGTGCAGGGGGGCCCAAGGTTTGAAAACAGCCCTAGACCCAAGGTACACTTAAACTGCATCTGCCACTGGCCAGATGCATTATCAGTGAATGTGAGCTTCAAGGAAAGAGAAGTTTATTGCTGCTAATGTCTGTTTTCCATGGAAGACTGTTTTGGTTTGTTTAGCAAATGACCATCAGTGTTTGTGCTATAAAATCTGAAATAAAAGTTTTAAATGAAATCCAAGTCTCTATAATTATTGTAAAAGAAAAGAAGGAAATATTATGCAAGATGTCAGGTTTGAAGAGTGTTTACAATAATTGGGGAGAGACAAACATATAAAGGACACATGAATGGCTGGGGGGACTAGTCCATAACATTACATAGGGTCCTATTTGAGCATGAGCTGTCTCTTTCCACAGCCATCAAAGACTGCATTTCCAGTGGCCATGGATTAACACAATAAGCTCCATGGACAAAGTAAGAGAGTCTGTTGTTCAGTATTCAGTAAAAGGATGTCTGAGACAAATGCCCATATACAAGTAAACGTGCTACTCCAGCAAACATTTCACTCAGAGATTATAAGCAAAGAAAAATATTATATTGACAAAGATTGTCCCTGACACAGCTGTCTACTGACCCAAAATGTTGCTCTGCTCATATATAGTTCATATCATGAAACAGAACACAGACAGGGGGTGGGTTGGAGGACTGAACCCACAGACATCCTATACCATGCAACAGTCATACTACAACCTTTGATCTCTGACCATTACCACAGATGTGGCAGTGATTTATGGAAGGTGTACTCAGTGTGGGGGGGGGGGCAGAGGGGCGGTCCACACCAGGCGGCACTTTATTAGTGTGTGTGTGTGTGTGTGTGTGTGTGTGTGTGTGTGTGTGTGTGTGTGTGTGTGTATGTATGCAGTATTTGTACTTGTGTCCCAGGTAAAACGAGTTTCTGTATGCATATAGTTCTGACAGATAAAGTGAGGCCTATACCAATTATTTCTATCGATTTCTATTAATTGTATAACTTTTTGTGACCCAGCCTTTCCTTTCTTCATTACAGGAGTAAGTATAGCTATTAACGTGAACTTACTTTTTTTTTGGTCGCACAATTTTAGTTGGGTATATTTTATTGTATGTTTCGCAGACACAACCTGCCGTTTGTCCAAACAGTGTTGGAAAGTAACTTGTGAGATGTTGTGTTCTGAAGTGGAAATTGGTGTGCTCAGTCATTGTGGAATTTTTTTTAGTTTTGTACATTTGTTCCATAGTTGTATCTATTTTAAAAAGCAACACCACACTCTGTATTAAAGCCAGGCACTTTTGCAGAAGGAAGCAGGTTTTCAATATTTTTCGTTTTTATAAGCTGTGACTTGTGAACTTAAATTGCATTTGTTTGTGGGGTGGTGCTTTTTTATGGTATAAAAATATTATTCTAGATCGTTAGTATCTAATATTGCTAGTCATCTTTTTGTGGTGTTTATGTGGTCAGATCTTTTGTTGTTTTCATGAGTGGGGCTATCTGTTTGAAGTCTTACAGATAGTTGTGTAGTGTAGTAGGAATTGGTTGAACCAGCTGTATGCTTGGTCATTAGTATAACAGAGCTGTTGACGATGCTTTGAGCTCCATTCCTGCAACACATTCAGCCCACAACTAAAAAATATCTAACCAGTCAAACAAAACATCAGTGCCAGAACAAAAGCCACATCACCTAAATTTCACTAGCATTGCCTCTCATCACATCTCTTCAACCTCATTACATGTTACAGGACAGCTCCAATTACATTTTCACCTAACCATACTCCTTGCCTCTATTCCTTTTGTGTGTGTGTGTGTGTGTGTGTGTGTGTGTGTGTGTGTGTGTGTGCGTGTGTGTTGTACAACATACATTTAAATTTATTCATTTCCTGTCACTGTAATGTCTTTTTCCCTTCAGTATGAAAGGATGACTTCTTAAGGAACAAATATTTGTTATTGTAAATCACTGTACCAGTGGTATTTCAAACCAACTTGATAATATTTCTGTGGCATTTTTTTTGTGTATTCACATTGATTTTTTTTCCGCTTGAGCTGTGATTGTAAATGGTCTGTTGAGGTAAGAGTGGTACCCTGGTAAACACACTTCAGAAAAAAAATCAATGGTAGATGTAGTTGTTAGTTGTGCATCTTTTCATCATTCTTTAATTTTCAGCTTACAGTTTTGCTGTGTCGCTCCTAAAACTGGCGATTTTGGAGAGAAAAAAGATGGTGAATTATATTTAGTAAATAATGAAGAGCAGTCACAGACCTCTTTTTCTTCAGAAAATGCATGTTAATTCACATTCAGTTGTACTGTGACAAGGTGCCCGTGATTTTGGGCATTTGTCCTTAATTATTTTTTAGATTTGTTTTGATTCAGGAGGTAAGATGTTGTAAGCTGTGCAATTGTGTTTTTCACCTCTGTCACTAATTTTACATTCCAAAAATTTAATTTTGGGGGATATGGAACAACATTCTGTGCATCTCTGTGGCATTTTAGACCCCATTCTTAATAATGAATGATAAGTAGTCCACAACTCTAAGCCTCAATGCATTTGAGTATGTTTTGTTTTAATCATATCTGTTAGTGTTTGGGTGGGACTGTCCTGAGATCAGCAGCCCAATCCCGAGTCCTGCATTGCCTATTGAAAATCCCAGTGAAACAGACTCCGCTGTGTGATTTTTGATCGCTTGTATACCGGCATATGGGACAATCATAAATTGCAAAGCTGGAGCCACTTTTGTTCAATGCAGAACAGTGATCTGTTTTTATTTATTTTTTGGTCTTCACTTAGCACACAGGAGCACTTCTTTAAAATTTTTTTTCATCTTTACATGTCCCTTCAGAAATGTGGCAACCCTGGGACCCTGGGGTCTGTGTATGGGCAGGGCCGGCCTTAGCTGAAATGGCGCCCTAGGCGAAGTAGTGCTCTGGTGCCCCTTAAGCCCCACCCATGCCAATCTCAAGGAACACCCCTATTTGAACCACGCCCACAGGTAGGTCACTCCCACAAAAGCCACTCCAGTCATTTCTTTCAATTTTTTTAATGGCTTAAAAAATCAGTGAATGCTTTGTCATAGTGTAACAAAGGGAGCAAGCCTTACACACCAGCATATCACTGACCAGCATATACAACAGACACTGGGCACTGACTGACTGTAATGAAATATGTAGCATAAACATAGTGTTACAATGCACGAGATAGACAGCAATCTTTTCTGTCAGAGAGAATAAGGGACAGCAAAGAGGTTTACTAATGGATGAGCACAACAGTTTTTTAGAGTTTGGATATGTATGCTCACCTTTTACATATGCCGATAGCTGTCCATCACCTCTACCAAACTTAGCAGCATATCTGGTTAGTTTGGCACACCACTTCAATAATCAATACAATGGTATTCCAGCAGAAAGGTAATCCATGGAAATTGCTTTCCTAAGAATAAGAGACAAAACCCTCCATAGCTGTCAAATGTACCTGCCAATGTGGAACAAAGTGGCAAAGGTGGAACACTTCCTTGCAGCATACTAAAGTCCATCTAAGCTGATCAATGTGATTAAAATATATTTCTTTATACTTAGGACTCAGCCCTATTTGTCATGTATCTCAGTTACAATTTGACATAAGATTACCTTTTAACTTGTGCCACTGGAAGGACAATTCTTAACTACCACACTGACCCAAGTACTGTATCATGCAACACAATGAAATGTAACAGCTATACTGGTTTAAGCCATGCAATCAGATTTACAAAATTTAAAAACTGACTTAGTGCCTCCAGTGCTTGTTAAGTATACATAATGTTAATAAATAATTCAACTTCAGTTCCTTTGCCCCCAAAAGTATATATGTGGAGGCAAGCGCTATATTCAACTACAATCTAAAAACCAGAGAGCCAGCTCCCCTATTCTTAAAATAGAACCAAAATTGTCACATGGCTATTCTTGCATAATATAACTGAGTGCCCAGTTAAGCCACACGGGAGTAGGAAATGGCAAACATATTACAATTCTCAGTTATCACACAACACAAAATTAAAACTAAAAATGGAAAGCTATTTTAACAGCAAGGAATATCACACTATAGACAAATATAAAACAGCTAAAATTGCTACCAAAGTACAATATAATTGTCACATAGACTATGACATCAATGGTACAAACTGATACAACAGTAATATAATGGAAGGTAACACAATAGAAAATGCTACATGTTATAACAATGGGCTATTATTTAATAGGTTTAAATCAGTTGGGCATAAAAAATACACGTGTGGTGCACGCATGCCATTACTACTCCAGACCTACTTATTTGATTATTCCAGAGACAGACTGTGGCACTTCATTATAATGCATAACTAATAATGTCTATCATGCTTAGTTTTCATTTGTATGACATAAGCAGTTACCAAAGTACATAAACACTATTCTTGCTAATATGCGTCACTGCATCAGAAAGAAAGCTGTTTCATTGCACATGATTTATAAACTGACTTCACAGCATAGAATGAGTAATTTAAAACTAGCAATGAAAGGAATGATGATGACCTCATGAAACAGCCCACTATATAACATTTATTTCTAGACCAAAACTAGCAATAAAACAATGACTTCTTGAAACCAAAAGCCCACTACACAACAGGTATTTGTAGACCACTGCCTTTTAGAAGTTTCTACATCATTATGCAACTGCTGCAATTGTAACAGATAGGAAAGGAAAACTTAGCATTTCTTTCCATCAAAGATTTTCTCCAACATTCATACACTGGCCAAATGTCTTAGAGCAAGAAATCTTGACAAAGCCGTAAAAAGAGGGACAAAGGCCCCCCAAAACAGGGCAATGTTTAAATATTGCTGTTACAAACTTAGAAAGCTGATAAAGTAATAGGTTTTACATTAACATGAATTTTCCAAAGGATATGAATTCTGAAACTCAAAATGTCTAGCATTTCCTAACTTCAGTCTTTAATGATTTACCAATAATTTGCCAAAAAACACAATTTGATGAAAAATGGACAAAAAGAGGCACAAATCTGGATATTCTTTGCAAATCTATACACACCAGATACAGGCATATTACAAAATGGCAATAGTGTGATGCAGTCACTAAAGGCACTGTGAGATTGGTCTCCTTGTTACATTGCTACTTAATTTGGCCAGTTTAAACTATGCCCACCAAAGCTCAGTCACACCTCTTCCACTTCAGTACAGTTACACCACTGAGAATGCAAGCTGGCAATATTCAATGACAATGACAAGGGCTAGTAGTATTTCCTTACAAATAAACTAGTTTTGCAACAAACCTGCATTTTACCTATACATGCAATACAGCAACCAACACAAAAATGCCATGTTGTGCATCCGTTCTGAACAGACTGCTTGGATTCAGCCTCCCTACATCTTTTTTGCAAATTCAATCACTCCAGATGCATTACACTTACAGCCAGAGACAAATAGTCTACATTCTCACCACCCTAACAAAGTGCTTAGCAACCTCCCCCTCTTCCTGGTTTATAGCAGCTTAGACTTAGACCCAGAGAGAAATAAATGGTAAAAAAGCAGACATTCTCACAACACCAGATCAAAGAATCCAGTACAATAGCTAGCAAGTTAACAGCAGCTTACACCAAGAGGCAGAGGCAAAAACAAATCCAGACATCCTCACGACCCTAACAGTTCACAGAAAGTATACTGAGTAGCTATGCAATAAGTACATTTGTGACAATAAGAAATATCACAAATATGTATGGCTACATATTGCAGCTGTATTTTTAATTAAAATTGTTGTAAATGACAGTTACAGACTTTTTACTTTAGAAAATGTGCCAAGTCACATATCTTTTTATATTAATTTTCTAGTTTAACAGTAGTATTTCTAACTTGAAATTCTTTCCCCAAATTGTTTGCTTTGTCCTTAAGTCCTCAGATAAACTGTTAAGAGCTACTACGCTGCCAAAAAATATCAAGGAAATTAGACTTGTGCTCCTCTTTAGGATATTCTGGGAATTTATGAATAAAATGTGCCCTGCTCTGTGGTTTATTTTTCTTCCAAGGAAACAACACAAATAGAAGCATATGTACTGGCAACTTATTTCCTGAGACAAGCCCCCATAAATGTACAAGGAGCAGACTTTCCTGACCGAAGGTAGCAATTAAAACATCTGTAGGCAGTTGGTGACCGTGCTCCTTTATTTTTTAGTTCTTTTATATTCTGGCAAATCACCGAGGTACAGTTGTTGGGATAAAAGAACTAGAAAATAAAAGCTCGATACCAACTGCATGAACCCTGCAGATATTTGTCTTCTACTTGATAATGGGCGACTGCAACAGATTAGTGTACAAGCCTGTAAGGAGAGATTATTGTTGGACAATAATAAAACTTACAACTAAATTGCAGGTTAATGTGTATTTGTAGCTAACTAAAGTCACTCTTCATCTTTTAACTAATGTTTTACTTATAGGTACAGAACCAGCCATTAACCTGCAGTCAGTTGTAAGTTTTGGTTCAGTTTGTATTTTTGGAATTTTCCTCATAATAAAACTTGCACAAATGAATTAAAAGAACACCGCTCTCACCCTGCCCATAGAGTCAAGAGAAGCAGATGAGAATCAAGACACCGATTCATCCAATGAGTTAGTTGCCTTGCACACACGTTTGCATTCATAACAAATGCACTGAAAACAACCACATCACAAAAGTAGTGACCTTTGCCAATACTGCCCAAGAGGTGAAGATTATCCATTGACAAATGAAAAGAAGTCACTCTAAGTAAGGTTTACTTAGATAAACCTAGGACCTCTATCACAGCAAAAGGGACTCATTCATGTTCATGTAAAATCTCAACTGCAATGTACAAGGAGAAAGAATCACCACTTTGCCTGTGAATTCTGTTACTAGGAAGAAAAGAGAAAGGCACATGGAGTGGTTTAGGAAAGTTTTGAAACTATTTTGTTAGGAAGATGCATCCCAAGAGAAATACAATCCTTGTGAATGACCAAAAAGGATTCTAGGCAAATATGTGCTGAAGCTCTGAGATCTTAAGGGCAGAGATAACTGCTTTAAAAACAGAGAGAGGAGAAATAAGCCTGTCAATCAGGAAATTCAAGTTCCTAGGAAAAAGTTTCTTTAAGGGCAGACAAAGACAAAAGCCACCTACAAGAATCTACATTCTGTTGCAGGGATTTCGAAAATGCCCTACCCTCCACTCCCCATTCCTATTGTGGCATTGTGGTAATACTGCAGGGGCTGGCATGCAATGGGGATAATGTTGTTTTGCCCTGCCTTCGCAGCAGCTCAGCTATGCCCATCACCCTACCCTCCTAACTTTGCCATCTCACTCAACATCCCTAGAATTTGCCAGGAATCGCCTGAGAATGCCCGTAGCTACCCACACTCCAAGTTGGACATGTCCATCCCTTCCCTGTCACTCCATTGGTTCATCTGAGCAATTAATTCAACCCGAGTCAACTGGGTTGCAGTCGAGACTTTACCCCTCAATAAGTCAAACAGATTTCTGAGTAATTGAAAATTAGTTATAATCTCAAGGATTTGGAAAAAGATACCTCTACACCAAACTAGAAAGTAGTAGTATCATTTCTGGTAAGTTCTGTCACTTTAAAGACCTCCAATATAAAGTCTGACAGGACCTAAGGGTCCAAAGAAAGCAACTAAGTACAAAGGTGGCATCAGCAGTTACTCAATCTATTGCACTCCTTTGTATTACACCATGCAGAGCTGAAAGCCTAACATTCGACCCTTCTTCACCACCAAAGCTTAGAGGAGACAAAAGATAGGCTTTGGTACTTCTACTCTGAATAAGGCAAGCAGGTGCAGATTCACATAAAGGGGATACAATTTTCCCTGATACTTAAGTGAGAAGTCTTTCAAAATGAGCAGCATACTGAAGTGAGGGCAACATGGAGAGAACTTCACTCTCCTTTATGGCAAACTGGGAAATATTTACAGTGCCATACTACCAGATCTTTACTAGGAAGGTCTCTTATATTTTCAGTTTCAGAAAAGGACAGGAACTGAGGCTGTCACACAAGCTGGTAATGCGCTTTGTTATCCTGGAATGTGAATAGCTGAGAAGGGATAACTCCTCACAGAAAACCACACAACTAGACCACCAGCATCTGTCTGTACAGGGGGTACTAGTATGTCTTGCCCTGGTTGTCTACATAACACAAAAGAGCCTGTTTTACTAGTGTGTAGGATCTCTACTTGATCTACAGTATAAACACAAACTAGATTTGCACAACTAGCCAGAAAAGCACCTATCATCAAAACATTTTAAGCCTAGGGAGTTTCTCTTTCAAAAGGTGAGAATCAAACCACGTATCTTGTGAGGTAAACCATTATGCCAAACTCCAAACCCACAAAACATGTACACATATCCATTCCCTAAACACCCTAGTGCTGCTAAAGCAGCCACCAACTCACACCTGCACTTAGTTGGAAAAGGCAAAGAAAATGTAAAGTAAAACATGGACCTCATTTCAGATTCTTGTCAATGTAAGAAAGAAAAAAGTAACTTCACAAATTCATACAAGAAAAAAACGTAATATTCCCAGATAAACAATAAAATTAAATCCATTATTACTACAACAAAACAACATATATGTTTACATTCCCAAACCTAGAAAGTAAAAAATCCTGACTGCAAAATGTTGATCTAGAAAGATGAAAAGTAAACATACTGAGGAAAAACTGTTCCATATACATCCTACAAATTATACAAACTCTCTACACACAGTCGCTGCAAAGCAATCAAAACTGAAAACGCAACATTCGATATTATGCAGAAAAACAGTGAAACTGATGAAATTCAAGCCATCCAAAGACTTAATACAAAAGTTAATAACTAATGCCATTAACATAATAGTCCTTATTCTACAAATACACAAAAATAATTAACTTACGGCATAAGAAAAGGATGACCAAGTAACTCAGAACTTGGAAAATAATGAAAATGTTAATAGTTTTGTTTTCTTTTTATACCAGAGTGCACCCATGTCATTATGCATTAAAAAGTACCTCAGAACTACAGCACAAAAAGTGGTGTAGAGGGAACCAGTCCGCCGATAATCCACACCGATAATCGGCGTCGTCCAGTCCACAGATCAGGAACACAGGTAATAACGACACCAATGACAGCTACGCCTCTATCGTCAACAAAAAAATGAGAGGCGGGTGTGGGCTGGCATTGTATTATAAACTGTGGATGGATTGGAGCAGTAGTCAGGGATGTGGGGGAGGGCGCAATGCTACAAAGGGCGGGCGCAACTACAGATGAAAAGAGAAGTTAAGTTAATGAAATTGCGCCCTTTATGATGCCCTGTGTATGGGGGGCCCATTTGACCATGATTTTGTGAAGGGGGAGGGGCAGCAAACTCAAAGACAGCCCCGGGTGGCACAAACTACTGGGTGTACTATTTTAAAATGAATGGCACTACTGTTAATATTACACTGCGGTGGTGGTGCTGGTTTAGCATTGTTACCTCACAGTAAGACGTTGTCCTGTTCGATTCTCAGCTAGAGCGTCTTCTGTGTGGAGACATGCGTGAATGGGCGTAGCTTCGTTGATGGTTGTGCGTCAGGGGTGGAAACTTGGCACGTAAAAATCTAATACCAATCATTAGCGGACCAGAGTTCCGCTGTGGCAACCCCTAAACGGGAAAAGCCGAAAGACACACCAACAACAACTACTGTTAATATTACATGTTGTACATTCTGAAGCAAGTATTCTCATCCCAGTGCTCGCTTAGGCATGCCAGTCTCCTCCTGGGCAACTGTTAATATTCTTGTATGGATATCTCTGTGCAGTTAACTGACAACCAGAGAGCCTCCTGCTTCTCACTTTTAAGCTTATATGAACCAGATTATAAAATCAGTCTATCAGTCTATCTGTATATCTGCCTATTAATCTGTCTTTATACTGCATTTTGTTTACAGGGAAATTCCAATTGGGCATGGAACCATGTTTCACTGGAGGCCATGGGGGAAAACTGCACAGCTGAAAAACAAGTAATTAAAGCAAAATGAATGCAATGTGAGGAGAAGAAAATTTACACTTAAGAAATAAATGGGCCTTGAATTGCCCAGACATGGTAAGACCTTGCTGTGTCTAATTATGGTGGCTGCCAAAAAAGGAATTACTAGAAAATGGAAATCAAAATCTAAACCAACTGTACTAGAAGTAGTGAACATAGTAACAGAGATAAAACAACTGGAATTGAGATCTTTAGAAAAGGGTAGGAGCAAACCACATTCGAAAAATGGGAATTGTGGGAATAATACATACAGGTGAGGGATGAGGTTTAAAGGAAAGCAGGACTTAAATGAGCTATGTAATGTTTGACTGAAAATAATTGGGTAGATTATAAGTGATGTATAATATTTGCAACTGGAAGTGTGTCAGTATGGTTTGTGATGTAAAATGCTTGCAACTAGGATTGTGTCAGGGTGGTTTGTTTTCATTTATATAGATGTATGATTGCTTATGTTGTAAGTAATGGTTTAATAAAGATATTTATTATTTTAGAAAAGGCAGGAATGGAATAATTTAGGCAATGTTGCTTAGGTTATATGATGCATAGGAATATATGTGAAGTATAATGTTTGTTAATGTTAGTTTGTTAATACAGTTTGATTAATTTTGTATAGATGCAAATTTGCCTGTGTCCCAAGTGATAGTCCAATAAAGGTGTAAAAAAAAAACATAAGCAGGTCCCTATTAAACTACCAAATGCTTAGATAAGTGGCTGACAGAATACTGAGTTGGGAAGGTCAAAAACCCAGAACATGAAATAGAACAGGACTTCTACCGTGTGGAGTCGTAGCACAGTGGGGATTGGGGTATTGCTTTTTTCTCCACCATGGTGTGATCTAGGAGATGGTATGTATAATTAGTAGGGGTGTGGTAGATGCAATGGGCTTGCCATCTTGCATAAAACAGGTGCTGTGTGAAATGTGGTTCTATTTGATGTGCTGGGTTTTTAACCTTTCTGGTCAGTATTCTGTCATTCAACCTTCGGAGCATTTGATAATTTAATAGGGACCAAAGCAGATGGGATTATACAAATATTTGCATATATACAACTCTTGTCAGTGGCACAACAGATAGCACACTTGCCTTTGGTGCAGAAGGCTGTGGTTTCTATTCCCACACCAGGTAGATTGATTACTCACACTCCAGTGCAGCATAAGAAGGGTGCCATACTCCAAAGTGTGCCAAACTACAGATGAAGCATTAAACTAAGGCCCCATTTGCTTTAGTTGGTGGTAGCTCAGGTGGATGTAAAAAATCCCATAGCACTTATCAAAACAGAGTAGGTGTCCTTTATTTATATACAAAAGTATATACAAATCTCTTTACACAATCATACTAAATTTTCATCTCTGTTAGAGCCCCACTCTTTTTTCCATAACCGCCATTTGTGTTTTCTTAATATTGTTCCTAAAATCCATTTGCCATTAAACACAATTTCATATATTCTTTCATTCTATATATCCCATTTAACATGAAACGTTTTTATCTTTTCTTTTAACATATTCTTTACTTCTATTCTTATAATACTTGCATTTAATCATATCCATGTTTATTTTATCTTTTTCTTTTATATCTTCAAAAACATCTTCTTTACATAGCTTTCCCCATAACATTTTTACTCTTGTACATTTCAAAAACACATGCTCTATAGTTTCTTCTTCTTGACAGTGTAAACATATTGCATCACTTTTCTTCTTATCTGGCATATTTTCTTTTACTGGCAATTTATCTGATATCAGTCTCCACAAAAACATCTTGACATTCTACTTTCTGATTATGCCATCTGCTTCTTATTTTTAAAGCTTTACTTTTTCATCTTTTAGATTTCCCAGTGGTTTTACATAGTAATATTTCATCATTATATTATTACACCATATTTCTATCTTTTTCTATATTATCAATTTATTTTTCAATAAAAATATTTTTGGTAATATTTTATTTTCTAATTTATATATTATTTTTCTCTTTTTTACTATACTCTCAAATTTATCATACTTATATTTATACAATTTTATCACTAACTTCTCATCTTTTTCATTTATCCTCTTTAACACTTTGTAAAAATTCAATAAAGCAGCATATACTACTGAATTAATTAGCCCTAAACCTCCTTCTTTTTTATTTACATACAAAACTTTTCTTTATATTGGGTTTAATCTAGAACCCCATAAAATATCTGCAATAATTCTTTTTGAAATACTGTTGGCAACATAAATACACTTGCTAAGTAAGTTATTTTCCAATTAGTACTGAATTTATCAGAAAGCCTTTTGTCTGAATGATAATTTATATGTTCTCCAGAAAAAAACAGGTTTGCTTTATTTCTTCTATTGTTTTTTCTATTGACATCTTCTTACATATTTATTCCCAAATTTTATACCTAACACAGAAATTCCATTCATCATAAAATATATGCCACCTATCTTTGCTATATCACCTAAGCTTTTACTTTTCTCTTCATTCAAAACCATACCTATCACCTCTAGACACTCATTTGTGCAAATCATTATTTCTTTTATCCAAATTTTTTGTTTTTGGAATGATTATAATGTCATCTTCATATGTTAAGAGAACTGGAATTCTTAATCCTTCAGGTGTTACATACCCTGCCACCTTCATTTTATTTCACCTACTATCACTTTAATAACTACTGCAAAGAGCATACAGACCACTCCTCATATGTACCTCTTGGCTTAACCAGCCATTTACAAGTATTTTTACTTTGTTATTACTATGCATTGTGTTAAATAAAATTAAGAATTCAATACACAGGAGGTTTAGATTTAAAAGTTTACTAGTGTACACCAGGAGGCAAAAAACCATACAAGTACAGAATTTTGTCTGACATGAAACAGGAAGCACACAATTTTATATAGGTTTAACATTTAAGCTATGCCCACCTTACTGACCTGATATGTCACAGGGCATCTACATCACTTTAGCTTACAGTTCTTCATTCATTAAGTCTTGCTGATGCTGTATATTTAAAAAAACTTTTCCTTTAGATACAATACGGCCTTGCTATCCAGCTGGTCAGTCATAATGTCTTTCTGTAAAGTTACTTGTTCAAGGTTTCATATCAGTTCGAATACAATAGCAGCTTCAGTCTTTTAATGCATGTCTTTGTTCTCTGTTACACTTTCTCATACAGCTGCGTGCTAAGTAACACATATACAAGGCCAGATCAGTCCAACAGGAAAGAGCAGAAGATTTCATTATTTCACACATTTAATTTCCTGACCCAGCAGATAAATCACTTATGAAAAGCATAAACATTAAAACTTGCTAAGGTAGCATTCTGTCAGGGTCAGAGATCAGCTTTTGCTTCAAGCCACACTGCAGTTTCAAAACTACTTCACATTTAGACATGAATTAATTTTACTACTATATGATCAATAGAATAAAATGCATTATATACTACTTTGCTTTTAAACTAGCATTTCTCATGTATTCAAATACACATTTTTCTAACATTCCCCCCCCCTATTAATACTTTTTATTCTATTTTGAAGTATGCATAGTGTCATTTCATCTCTTAGCCTTTTCCACTCAGGATTTTCAGCTAGGTGAGTCATTTAATCTATACTTTAGAAAAAGCGTCATCTGAAATCAATCTTTCAATTTCAATATCTTGGTAGAAAGTTTCAGTAACAGATACATCAACAAACTCTTTGATTAATCTTTTCATGCAGGGAATTCCACAGCAAACACATGCTCCTATTAGGTGTATACCCACACAAATGGCAATCAGAATATTCATTAGGATGGAACCCCACCCCCCAAATAGATTTTGGAAAAAGTCCATCAGTGGGTTTGGGCCTGGTTCAGTCATGGCTGATACTTGCTGAATTACCTCTAGGTGGTTATTTATCTCATGGCGATTGTCCGGATTAAAAGCACAGCATCTTCTTTGATAACACCTCGCTAGGGTGAAGTCAAGAGCCATCCAATTTTGTAGCACAACAGTTCTCATTGCATTCAGTTCATCAGTCACCAATTCTAGGGCGGAAAAAGTTGCATTACTCATTACTTTGAGAAGTTTCGACAACACAACTTCCTCAGCTCCCAGATCGATTTGACTGCTCCATAGGCTGGAAGTATTCCTGCCCAGGATATAACACTGTCACTCAAGTCCATATGAGTCAATTCGCTTTTGTCTTTTACTGAATTATGGTCTTTCCAACCAGCTTCGATTTTCCCAACTGGATTCACAGGTTTTAACTGGGATTTCGAGCTGTTTCTCTTACGTTTTGTATCTTACCCCAAAGGTATTCTGCAGTATGTCTTATTGCGGAACCAAGTAACCTAAAAACAACTGCGGACCAATTCTCAGGTAACCATTTATATGCCTTTTTCCCACAAATAAAATAACAGTTTTCTACTTTAGTACTAATACGCATCAGCCCTGCATGAAACATTTTCTGATCTATAACTGACAATTGTTTAAACAAAACTGGATTTTTTTGAATGTCACTCATAGTTGTTTTTAATGAGTTTAAATACGAGTCATAATTAGTATTGCAAAAAGTATTGCTATTCTTAATATAACATCGGTAAGATATGGTTATATTACAATTGCTCCAGCCCACCTGGAGGGTATCATTTTTATAAAAACATACAACTCCTTTTTGTGTGACAGGTAAAAATAAAGCTATTTTGTCCTGTGATCTCACAGTTTCTGTGTCGAAAAGTAAATTCTCGCAAGTCTCATTTATCCCCAAAGGGACAGCGGACATTATCAGTCCTCCATATGCTGTTGGTATAGCTGTACAAACCCAGCAATTTGAAATGTTCATAGTCTCTGCATACACACGTTTTATGGCTAGGTATGTGTTAAAGTTTGGATGCCAGTCTATAGACGTTTTATCACGCCTTCCCACTTTCACTTGTGTGGTTGTGTGCAGGATAAACCACAGCAAGAGGAAAATTGTCACGATTACAGTTAATAAATGTACACTCAACAAAATGATTATGCAACATCTCTGGGGTTGATCTAAACTTCTTTTCACTTTGTTTTTGGCCATCTCGGTCTGGTTGTGTATCAGTCACAAAGTTTTTATCAAGTTGAAAGTTTTTTACCGGTTTACAATGCGTCAAATGAACCCAGGATGTCCTCTCAGCCACTCTAACTGCAGTAGGCATTGCCAACAGAACCTGGTATGGTCCCTCCCACTTTGGACTCGCCCAATTCTTCCTTTTCATCACTTTCACCCAAACATATGTCCCAGGAACCAAGACTGCTTCCACCGGTCTGGTCTGTTTCTTATCTGAAAAAGAGTTAAACTGCAAAACAGATTTATTTGTTAACAGTTTCCTCCTATAACTAGCTAATGAACTGTCAGCCTCTTGCTCTGCAGGCATGAGAGCTTTCCACTGAGGCACATAATATGCTCTCCCAAAAACCATTTCAAGGAGTCAAACCCTTTACATTTGGAACCGTTCTCATACTCAGCAGTGCTAAAGGCAGACAGTATATCCAATTCTTTTGGGTCTCCTCTACTAGCTTTCTAAGTTTATTCTTTAGGGTACCATTGTACCTTTCCACCAGTCCTGCTGACTGTGGGTGGTAAGCACAATGGTTTTTCAAGGAGATACCAAAAAATCTCCCAAGCTGGTGAATCGTTTGATTCACAAAATGTGTGCCATTGTCACTATAAATCCTTTCCGGAATGCCAAATCTAGGGATTACTTCTTTTATCAGGGCTTTCGCCACTGTTAGTGCATCCGGGTTTTTAGTTGGAAAAGCTTCTACCAATTTAGAAAACATGTCTACAATAACTAAACAAAACTTTTTCCCTTCACATTTATTCAATTCTATGAAATCCATACAAATAGTATGGAACGGGTATGGTGGTATAGGAAAACTTCCTTGCTTGGTTTTAAATGCCCCTTGTGCGTGATGCTTGTTACAAGTATGACAAGCTGCACAAAATTTTTTTGTGTAATTTGTGTATCCATATGTTTGGAATATTCGATTTACTAACTGTACCATCCCCCCTGCTGAGACATGGCACTGCCCATGGCTCAACAAAGCTGCATATCTAAATAAATTCGGCAATATCGGTTTTTCCTTTGGAAATGTACAGTCCATTCTCAAGAATTGCACCTCGTTTTACCCATTTTTTTTTTTGCTGTAGTAAGCGTCTGCATTGTTTTTAACATGTCTAAATCTAAAATCTCAGAGGGTTGTAATTCCTCATTTAAAAGTAAAGTTTCTGAGTCTGAGGCTGCTTGCATTGCAGCTGCATCAGCTCGTGCATTGCCTTTTGAAATCTTATCCTGCTGTTTTGTATGAGCTACACATTTACAAATAGCTACTTTGGTAGGTAACCGAATAGATTCTAATAACTCCAAAATAAATTGCGCATGATTAATAGGTTTTTCACTGGATGTTATCATTCCTCTATTTTTCCATTGTTGTGCAAGTACATGTACTGTAGAAAAAGCATACTGACTATCAGTATATATGTTCACACTTTTATTTTTTGCTAAAGTACATGCCCTTGTCAAAGCTATCAATTTTGCTGCTTGTGCAGATAAGTTGTATGGTAAGGATTGAGCTTTTAAAATTTCATTGTCTGTAACTACTGCATACCCCACCAGATTCTTTCCTGTAGGACCCCTTCTGCATGAGCCGTCCACGTAATATGTTACCTCGGCATTATCCAAGGGCATATCTGTAAGATCTTGTCTAGGTAAAGCTAACTGTTCAATTTCCTGCAGGCAGCTGTGTGGTGTGCCCTCCGCAGGAGTTGGAAGTAATGTTGATGGATTCAATGTCGTACATTGTTCAATTGTCATATGAGGTTGGCTCAGCAGTATAGTCATACATGAAAGATGTCTAGCAGGAGAAAGGTATGCCACTTTCTCTTGCAGTAAAATTATTGCAACTGCATGAGGCACTCTCAATGTGAGAGGGTGAAATAACACCACTGAGGCCGAAGCCTGTACTGCCATTGCGGCTGCAACTACTGCTTGTACACAGTGAGGCAAAGATCGCGCCACTGGGTCTAACTGTGATGAATAGTAGGCTATGGGGCGTTTGTTGTCCCCATGTTGTTGCTAATACTGACGCTATATATCCTCCTTGTTACAATCTACGGTCTGAAAGAACCGTTTGTGAACTAATGAAGAAGCTATTAACTGCTTCAACCTGCAGAAAGCTATTTCTGCTTCAGTTGTCCATTGTAAAATGTCTTGTGCTGCCATTGGTGTCTTATATATCAAGTCAGTCAGTGCAGCAGATTCCAAAGCATAATTTGGTATCCAGCTCCGACAAAAGTTGGTTGTACCTAAGAAAGACATCATTTCTTTCTTGGTTGTTGGTTTGGGTGCTTGCAAAATCGCTGTTTTTTTTTCCTCATCTAGTATTCTACCTTCATTGGATATTACATATCCTAGGTATCTAACTTGTTTTCTCCAAAGTTGTAACTTACTTTTGTTTACTTTATGTCCTTGTGTTGCTAAAAATTTCAATAATGCTACAGTATCCTCCCTGCACTGTTGCTGGGTGGGTGCTGCTAGCAAGATGTCATCTACGTAAAGTAGAATTTGACTACCTCCCGATGGGGTAAATCCTGCCAGGTTGCTAGCCATTTCTTGTGCAAGTATTGTTGGGCTCTCACAATATCCCTGTGGTAGTCGAGTATACGTATACCTCTTACCCTGAAATGTAAATGCAAACCAATATTGACTATCAGGATGTATAGGTATTGAAAAGAAAGCATTGCTAATATCTACCACAGAGAAATACTTCTGTTGTGGTTTTAAATCATTTAACAAAGTATGTGGGTCTGGCACCGTGGGTACTCTAGGTATTACTGCATTGTTTACAGCTTGTAAATCTTGTACCATCCCATTCCCGTTGCTTTTTAACAGGAAATAGGTGTATTACATGGTGAATCAGGAGATTCAGATTCTACTCTTTCTTGAGTATTACTACTATTATAGGCTTAATTCCTATTCCTTTTTTTTTTTTTCAATTGTCTGTCTTTTCTGTGGTCTAAAAAAGCTGGGTTTGGGGTACTTGTACTGCTCCTGCTGTTATATCCTATCTCCATTGCCTTTTGACCTTGACCAAAGAGTTTGGAATCTCACATAAAGCCTTTTCTTCTTCTTCTAATAAAAATGCTAATCAGCTGTCCTCGCTAGATTGCAAGTGTACAGCTGGATGTGTCTGCGTCAACCAATTCAGTTTTTGTTTTTGTATCCCTTGTTCTGACAGTTCTAAATCAGTATGTTTTTCCCATCTTGTTACTTTTTCTCCTAAATCTGCCCATTTAACACCTTTGTTCTTTGTCAAGTTGACATGTGGCAGCCAATTTGATCTATACAATGCAAGGAATTCTTGAGGTAATGAACAGCTAACTACACAGTTCCCCTCAGTATCCCAGTACAAAGTACGCAAAACCAACCTAGTTGCACGATTTTTAAACAATTCTTGCTCATATTCTCTATCAGGTCCTGGTGTAGTACAGTAGTATAGAGTACAGTGTAACAAATGCTGTCGATCAGTGTCAAGGGAGGGGGCTTTACTGATGGCTACATTCATTAGCTCCTCGGTTACTGCCCCTGGACCAGTCGTGACTAGGTCCTGGCTGTACCAGTAAAAAGTTTTACCCTCTGGTCGCACTACAAAGGTATCTATTTGTCTCTGTGCCTCCATACCTTGTACAGTCGGAACTACTGCTATGCCAAATATCTGCATAAGGTCCCTGCCCAATAGGTTTACTGGACACTTTGCAGAAACAACTATTTTACTTCTCTGGGTTATACCTGAAACAGGGTCAGTTATTGCTTACCATGGGAAAGTGGTTCCCTGTATAGCTGTCCATTTGCGGCTTTTACTAGTATATAAGCAGGTGATTTGGATTGTTCTGGTAACTTGGAAGGGTGTATCAAAGTCCGTGATGCTCCTGAGTCACACAGGAATTTGACTTCCCTTCCCTCCACCAGAAGTGTAACTTCCGGTTTCATATCTGCCAAGTAGAGCTCTAAGCTCAATAATGCTAAATCCAAAATTTCACTTTTTTCATCCTCCATATCTACTTGCACTTCCTCTACTCCTTCTATCACATTTACATTTGTTTTCTGTTGATTAAGTTTTCCTGATGATTTTTGACTTTTATTTGATGTATCCTCACTATCATATAGTCAGTCTTTATCTCCCTTATCTTCTGTGATTACCTTTTTGTTTTGCCTACAATCCCTTGCTAGATGTTCTTTTTTCCCACAATTGAAGCATTCACCTTTCTTTTTCCTCTCTTCAAAATCTTCTGATCGTTTGTCAGACTGTTTGTTTCCCTGGACATTCTTCTTGCCCTTTTTACCTGACTGTAATACAAATACTTCAGCTCCGTCTTCAGCAGTGAAGACTTGTGCCTTTTTTTTCTTTATACTATTAAAATGTCTCTCAGCATGTCTAGCGTATTCGAGTAAGGCTTGTAGCCTCCCTGTTCGATGATCTATCATATGCTTCATAATGAAGCTACTAATAGGTGCAATGCAACCTTTCAAAAATGCATTTTAATTGTTGTCGACATACCGCTATGATTATTAAAACATTCTAATAATCTAGCATAATATCCATCTATTGTCTCATTTTCCTGTTGTATGCATTGATTAATGCAAGTCCAGTCTGCTCTAGGTTTCCATTTCTCAGAGATTCGGTCTGTCAGACCTTTCACTCTGTTGTCTAACTCTCACTATGTGGGGGTCTAAGCTCTGCATTACGAGGATTCCAGGTGCCACAAATCATGTGCCAATCTGGACCTATAATTTGTCTTACTACTTTTTCTACTTCTTCCCATTCAAGTGGTAACTTAACCTCATGCCTTGTAAATCTTCTAAAATTCGTATTTCGTGAAATTAACTTTCGGATGGGGATTCCTCAGTAGCCTTCCGGATATCTTCCGGTGTCCATGGTCTATATACTAAGAGTGTTGGATCCTGCCCTTCCTGTCCTGCCTGAGGATTTGGAACTTCTATAAGTGGGCATATTTCTTCCTCACTCTCATCCTGTAGATTTCTCTTTATTTGGTATGATTCTGTGTCCCTATGTGTTTTACGTGTTCGGGACCTAGTCTCAATAGGATCTCTAACAAATGGTTGTGGTCTTGCTGAAACTTCAGGATAACGCGGAGGAGGACCAGCCTGCCCACTCACTTCATATCCTGAAAAGGGTAAGGGAGGAGGAGGAGGGGCTGTCGCTATTACCAAGTTATTATCCTCTTTGTCTAAAAATAATGTTTTTGAATTTTTAAGCTTCTGTTTTCTACGATTTGCTTCCTCAATCCACCTGTGTGCCTGAGATATGCCTAGTTGGCGTTGCTTTTTTGCCTGACCCCTGCATCAGATTTAAGCTGTTTAAGGAGTTTAACTAGTGAAGGTTTATCTAGTTTACCATCAAATTCATATTTATTAACCCATTTCGTATAATACCTAACGTTATTGTAATTGCATGTATTTTCGGATCTCGCGAGGGTTTAGTGCACTGATTACCCATGTCAAAGAAAATGTTACATAACACTTTTTTATCACGTGATATCAAGTTCTTAGTTCCTGTTTACAGTTTATCTAGAATAACTGTCTACCTTATACAGTACTTCCTTTTGTCTCTGATCTGCAAAACAAATCTTGACAACAATATACTGTAACCTAGTCCCTAATCTAAAACAGAAAAAGGCAAATTCCTGAGCCTCCGGTATTGAAAATCATTCAAGTTCCGCTTTTCGGCCACAGATCAGAAAGTGGCCAGCCTCTTTATACACGACAATTCAGTCGGAGGTCTTTTTACTCAAGAAGAACCATTTCGGTAACTTCTCCCCAGTCGCATCGACCACCGATATGCTCTGATCTGTAGCTTACCAAGAGAATTCCGGCTCGAAGGACCAAACTGTTAAATAAAATTAAGAATTCAATACACAGGAGGTTTAGATTTAAAAGTTTACTAGTGTACACCAGGAGGCAAAAAACCATACAAGTACAGAATTTTGTCTGACATGAAACAGGAAGCACACAATTTTATATAGGTTTAACATTTAAGCTATGCTCACCTTACTGACGTGATATGTCACAGGGCATCTACATCACTTTAGCTTACAGTTCTTCATTCATTAAGTCTTGCTGATGCTGTATATTTAAAAAAACTTTTCCTTTAGATACAATACGGCCTTGCTATCCAGCTGGTCAGTCATAATGTCTTTCTGTAAAGTTACTTGTTCAAGGTTTCATATCAGTTCGAATACAATAGCAGCTTCAGTCTTTTAATGCATGTCTTTGTTCTCTGTTACACTTTCTCACACAGCTGCGTGCTATCTAAGTAACACATATACAAGGCCAGATCATTCCAACAGGAAAGAGCAGAAGATCTCATTATTTCACACATTTAATTTCCTGACCCAGCAGATAATTACTTATGAAAAGCATAAACATTAAAACTTGCTAAGCTAGCATTCTGTCAGGGTCAGAGATCAGCTTTTGCTTCAAGCCACACTGCAGTTTCAAAACTACTTCACATTTAGACATGAATTAATTTTACTACTATATGATCAATAGAATAAAATGCATTATATACTACTTTGCTTTTAAACTAGCATTTCTCATGTATTCAAATACACATTTTTCTAACACATTGGCATACATAATTTCCAGACTTTCTCACTTCTATTATATTATTTCATTATTACCCATAAGATTTCATGTCCATTTATATCAAATGCCTTATTTATATACATTGTTTCAAATCTGTTTTGTATTATTTTCATAAAGATCTTATAATCATTATTATTCACTGCAATCAGTCTCCAGTTTTTTAACTGTCTTCTATCTTCATTCTTCTGTAAGAATTTAAGTATTCAGCAACATAATTCTTTATACATAAAACATTCATTTAACCATTTATTCATATGTTTTTTGTGAATCCCTTAAATTTTAATAATTTCATATCCTATTCTTTCTGGTCCTGCAGTCAAATCTATATTTACTTATCCTAATACTTTATCTAGCTTATTTAAAGAAATCTCCTTTTTCAACACTTTATTCTAACTTTTTTACTTTCCATGTTTTTTCACTACCTCTCTTTTTCTTTAAACATTTTTCTACATATTGTACTACACTCACCACAACCTTTACCCGAGTTATTTCTAGTTCTCCTTTCACATTTTTTATTTCTCTAAATTACACTACCATTTTCCCTTATGAATCTGCTTAAGTAACTCAACAATTCTCTTTTTCCTTGTAAAAAAATATCTATGTTTATATAACAACTCTTGATTTTTTTTCTTGAGTTCTTTCAAATAATTCTTTTTTCTTTCAGATTGTGTTGCTTTTTTGTTCGAATTCTTTTTCTTTGTCAAAGTACATTCTATTATTATGTTCTAAACCTCCCAATGTATTGTTATATGCTCTTTTATATTTTTCTTTCTCTAGTTTTCTGACATCATATTGCCACTGCAAAAACATTTTTCATTAAATATTAATAACCATTCAGACATATTTTTATAAAATGTTCACATAGTAATATGATCTTTCCATAACTCATTTCTCATTTATCCTTTTTATTCATTTGCCTATTTTATATACTCCTTACTTCTCTTTATCTCCAGCCATATTGCAAGATGATTAAAACATCTTGTTTCAACTACCTCTCCTTCTCCTATATCTAAATCTTCTGATACTATAAAATATTCTGTTTCAGTTCTTTGCATACCTGTTTTGTAAGTCCATGATTTTTTCGTCCCAAAATTTTAACTTACCACATCTTATAATTTCTAACATTTTTCTCATATCATTTCTATTTACACTTGCCTTGAATCACTGTTGTTATAATGTTCATATCTATCACTATGTAGTCTAAAATTCACTGAAATAAGCTTTCCCTTGCTTTACAGTTAGTATAAGGATATAATTTCATAATTATATATACTTGTTTTTAAATTTTAAATCCACACTGTTTAATCTTCTCCTTTTTTGCTAATGTTATATCTAATATCGTCACTGTCTTCCAGAACATCTGTCATTTCCCAAATTCCAGATTGTCTTTCCTCTCCATAGTTAATCTATTTGTAATATTTCTTAATTTGTTAAAAATCTTGCGTGTTCTAATGTAATTACATCTACATCACATGTTTTACACAATTTCAAAGTCCTTATTCTTCTTACTATATTCTTAGTACTATTCACATTTACAGGAATTATGCTAAACCTTTCATTTTCCTTTTCCTTAAATTTACGGTTTCATAAGTTCATAGCTAATTACTAGGCTAGTTTCTTAATTGGTCATTCTAAGCCTAGCCATTCCCCAACCCCAAACCTGAGGCTCAAACACTTATCTTGTGTTTGTGAGACCAACACCTTAGCCATTATACCAAACACCAGTCACTAGCTGGATGCATTCTTTCTTATCCAATTTCTTTCTTTTTTTATTTTGTACTCATGCCATTTCATTTTCTTTTTCTATACTTACTCTTTACCAATAGAAATGTTTTTCTTCTTTTGCTACCTCCCAATTTATGTCTTTTTCACTTATTTCAGAACCTTCTTCTATGCTCTCTTTATTATTTTTTCTTCTATTTGTACTACTTCGATTTTTTCTTTGTTCATTTTCCTCTCTTTATTTTTCCTTGCTGTTATTTTCACTTTTGTAATCCATCCACAAATATCTAATTTTGTTAAATTTATAAGATCTCAATTCACATTTTTTGCATCATGCCCCATTTCTCCCCAAATATAATGTTTTCTCTTATCCAATTACTTATCAACTACCCCTCTTTTCCACAAAAAGCATGTTTTGGGTTGTCTCCAACATTTTATGACACCCTAATTCCCCACCACATTTATCATGCTTTTTTATCATTCTTTATATGTATATATTTTTTCTCTTCCTATTTTTAACATGCTATTACAGTCCCAGCCACCAGACCATAAAGCCCTTTTGTCATAAACGTTTATGATACCCAGTACTTCTTTACATAAAGTTTTCAAATGTGTCTCCATTAAATAGTTGAGAAATTGATCTTTGGCTTCTACTTCATGCTTCCATATAATAAAAAATGTCATCCAAATATATATATAATAAAAGTTCCAACTTTGCAGGTAAGGTGGCAGCAATACTTTAACCTTTTCCCACATCAACATAACTAAACTACAGTAAATGAGGATACAAGCTGCTCCTATAAAAAACTCTTTTACCTGCCTATAAAATTCTCCCACAAAAAATAAAAAAATATATTCTGTCAGACCATTTCCACCAAATCCATAATTAGTCTTAGTTCTTTAGCATACAGTAACTGGTAGTCAATGAGGGCCTCTTGAAAATACTCCAAACCAACATTACGTTGTATGCTTGAAAATAAATCAGTAACATCCACAGTGAGAAAACTAATGCTGCATTGCCAAAGATCAGGAGATAATTTCCCGAAAAAATCCCAGGAGTCTTTAAGGACATGGAGATACCAACTCAAGATGTTCTTCAGTGTCCTATCTATATAGATAGCCAGGGGGTAGGTCTTAGACCCTTGTGCTGATACAATTAATCTGTATGGGGGATCTAGCATATGTTCATGAGTTTAGGTATCCTAAACAAGGCTGGGATCAAGGGGTGCTTGTTGTATTAAAAATCCATTGAATCCAGTGGAATCAAACCCTGAAACAAGACATCTTGCAAATATAAATTAATTTTCATGTAAGCGATATTTATTTCAATTCTAGAAACTAATGTACATTTGGAGTCATCTTGTAACATGTTGTATATCTTGCTAATGTACTCAATCTAGTTTGCAATTATGACTCCTCCTTCCTTAATGGGCTTTATAATTATTATTTATTTGTCATGAGTTAAAGTGTCTAAAAGGTTGCTATCGAGTGATAAATTGAAAAAAAACATTTACAGTTGTCTTTAAAAATAGTGTATATATCATTCTCACAAGCTTGCTTGAAAAGTGAAATGGCCTTATTTAGGGGAGGTTTAAACAAACTTATTTTTCTGCAAACACAAGTATTTATCACACCAGTTGCATTTCTTTTGTAGTAGAGATACATTTAATTTCCTGACATATAATTTCAAATCCATAACAATGACTGAAATGTTAGCCCTTCTATTGGGAACAAATTGAAACCCATTCTCAAACAAGGTAAAAAAATATTATCTATACTTAAGTGGCTGTAATTGAAAATGTGAAATTCCTTCCATGTTGCAACCCTTCTAGCATGCGTACATATATATATATATATATATATATATATATATATATATATATATATATATATATATATATATATATCTTCAAATGCAAATGTACTGTGTGTCTTCCCTAGCAAATAGCCCTTCTCTCTACTTGTCCCCCTGGTCTGCGGTTCTTCAGAATAAGTTTTTATTTTTTGAGGAGGAATTTTATAGGCAGGTGAAAGGGGTTGCTATGGAAGCGGTTTATGCCCCCATTTATGCAAATTTAGTTATGTTGACATCGGAAAAGGTTAACGTATTGTCGTCACCTTATCAGCAAAGTTGGAACTTTCATTGCAGATATTTGGATAACATTTTTATTATATGGAAGGATGAAGTAGAGGTCAAAGATCAATTTCTTGACTATTTAATGGAGACCACTAATTTTCTAAGATTTATATAATATTTTGTCGAGTCTACATGCTTTCTAGATGTAAAAATAGTAGTGAAGCTGGATGATTTTGTCTCATCTATTTATAGAAAACACCAAATTTCTAACTCTTACTTACACTACAGGAATTGCCATCCATGGCACTGTAAGAAGAACTTAGTTAAATGAGAGTTTATCAGGGCAACAAGAATGGTTTCAAAAGAAGATGATTTTAGGACAGACTTGAACATTATGTATGAAATATTTTTGGAAAGACAATTTCAGACATATAGACAGAAGTAGTCCCGAAGTAGAGGTGTCAGAATACATCCCCCTGTTAGAAAATCCTGCAGTGAATGTTGAACATATTACTTCTTTATAGACTACTTATAACTATATGAAATCTATGACCATTAAATTCAATGAATCGGGCAAAATGGTCAAAAATATTATTTGGAACAATTGTGCTATTTTTAAAATAGATGATGATATATATAAAATGGTAGGTGAAACTCTGCAGTTTGTGTATAAGGTGGACAAAAACATTAAAAGCATATTAGACAGTGACAAGACAAGAAGAGGGCCAAAAAAAGAAGGGATACCACACCTTGGAACTTTGAAGGGAAATGTAAATATTGCTAGTATATTTTTGACAAAGGGACAATTAATTTGACAAATCTCTGGGGCACTACAATTAGCTTTGTGAAAGGTAATTGTAATGCTAGAGGTTTAACATACTTGGCCATCTGTCATACTTGTCAGTCCTTTCATGTGGGCAAGACTGAATGCAGACTGGGGAGAAGGATTTACAAACACATTTATCATATTAGGAAGGCAAACATTAACAGTGCCCTATACAAACATTCCTGGAATTGTGAAGGTTTCACTAAACTTGAGTTTGTTATACCACAAATAGTATCCTTTGATATCAGAGGTGGGAAACTAGAAGCTTGGACAGGACACTGGTATGGCAAATTAGACTGGATGCTTCATCTCCCAAGAGCTTAATGATTGCATTTAATACACTCAGTTTTGAAGATGAAGGCTGCTAAGTTGTGATATGTTAGCCTTCTTTGTATTAATGCATTGTTGATACATCAATCTTCCACAGAATTTTAGAAAAAGAATTTTCACAACTTTTATTAAATGTCTTAACTTGTTTATTAGCTTTTATGTGCTACAAGTAAGTTGTGAATGTTTCATTAAAAAGTTGATTGGATAATTATTTAATTATTTGGTGTTTTGAAATGTGTGTGTAAGATGGCTGAATTTCATTTGTTAGTTGTTCTGAAGAAGTCCTATGTACAAGGATGAGAGCATTTAATAAATTTTTGCACAATTACTAAATTTTAGTTACTTTCCATGTTCTTCTAGTTTAGTTTGCTACTGCTTTGTGGTTGCGTTTTTTTTTTTTTTTTTGATTCTACATGAACCAACTGTTTTGATTAGAGATATGCTGTTATCCTTTTCCCATGGATTCTGAAAGAATCCCAATACAAGTGTTAACTGCAGCAGCCCAAAGATGCACATTATGCAGTCAGGTAAAATTTGTTCGGAGAAGACCTCATTATTGGCTAATTTGGCTTAATTATACATTCTAACTCCATTATTGCACATCAGTGTATAAAAGTAAAAACACAACACATAGTGAATCAGTACTGGTGCACAAACACAAATATCTTTCCAGTCTGATGGTACAACATGTTGGTGATCCTTCCATGATCAAAAACAACAGAAATACTATCTATAGACTTCTTCAGTTTTAATTCAGACAATCCTTCCATGAGGATGATACAGAACCCCCCCACACACAAACACATACATATATATATATATATATATATATATATATATATATATATATATATATATATATATATATATATATGGTTCCACTTGAAACCATTGAATGTTCAGAACATCGAAGTTCTAATCATTGAGACCAGAACATTAATGTTCAGAACATCGAAGGTTCAAAGTGGAAGTGCCAGGTAAGTACAAATGGTAAGTTTTGGGTGCATATGCAGGGCAGCAAGGTGCCCTGCATGTTGTGTGTGTGTGTGTGCCATCTGAGTGTTGGCATTGCAGGTAGGGTACAGGAAATCTCCCGTTTAGCGCTACCGCATATAGCGGTAAATGGGAGATTTCCCTTACCTCACTGTAGTGCAATCTTGGAGTTGGAATATTAAAGTAGGGGGGTGTGTGCAGGGGGATGAAGCCACCCCCCCCTGCATAAAATAGTTTGTGAATGTTTATTTCTTTTTCTGTGGTTCACTTTGAACCTTCGATGTTCTGAACATCGATGTTCTGGTCCCAATGATTAGAACTTCGATGTTCTGAACATTCGATGGTATCAAGTGGAACCATCTATAGATATATATATATATATATATATATATATATATATATATATATATATATGTAAATGTATATACACACACACACACACACACACAATATATAGATATATAAATATATATATATATATACACACACACACACACACACGCACACACACACACACACACACACACACATACAGTACACACACATAGACACACAACTATATTAATTTTTTATGTTAATATTGTGCCTTAAGTAGTTTTCATAGTTTGGTAGATTTATTATATAGTATGACAGCAATATTCATTTACTAGTGTTCATAGTTTAGTACGATATTCATTATGCAGTATAAAAGCCTTTACTAGTCTATGTAGTCCTACTGTAAAACATTTAACAAGCTATTCCAAACCAAACCTTACACTGATCGATCCAATAACTGTTTTGTGCTGTTGATTATATTACTATGTCCTTAATGTAAGGACTGTGTAACCATCTTCTTATTTCTTGTATCTGTTTTTTAATACAGTTGTAATCCCTGGGCTGAGTGTGAAAATCATCCACTAGGAATGCATAAATAAATAAATGGATGACTGTTTACTAGGAAGTGACTCAGTGATCTCATTGTCTAACGCATGAACATGCCTCACTGTTATTTCAGGGATTCTGAAGCAGATTTTATGGCACAGGAAAGAGCAACGTAAAGATCCATGTGGGGACAGAGCAGGAACTGATGAGAGGGCAGGAAATTTTCAGGCAAGGAAGAGGTGGAAACCCAGGGAGTGGAGGTCTACTACAGTAAAAGCTGGAAAATTAGAAACCAAAAATCAAGGCAAGATCTAGTAGAAAAATTGTAGATCATACACAGAAAATGAAGGCGAGAGGGAATGGTAGGCAGATGCAGGAATGTGGAAATATGCAGGTAATATTCAACTGTAGCAAGAAAAGGCAGAACAGGGAGTAACTTTGATGACAAGTTTACCAGATGGATTGTCAAAAGTAAAGGAGGAAGTAGCTAAAGGAGGTGGAAAAGGCATTTGTAAGGCAAACAGGCAAGAAGAATACAGGAGCAGGGAGGAAACAAAGGACAACATAGGTGTTAAAACAGGATGGCATATAGGAAAACAATACAGTAATTACAGTGAATGTAAGAATTAGTTTCTGGTAAAAATAAAATCTTACACTAGGTATTGCACAGTGCCACTTGTCCACCAAAGGTGACATGATGAAGACTTAGCACACAGATGCTGGAATAGGAAACTGAGTCACCAAGGGCATTAAACAGTGATCAAAGACAAAATTCAGGGGCCTGGGAACTACGAATATAGTACCAGTGCTGACAGAGAAGAGGAAGGGATTAAAAAGGTAGTAAAGATGATGGGACACCAAGCTATAGTTGTATATTTAGGTGCTAATTACCTAGGGGTATCTGATGAAATTGTAAGAAGACTTGGAGAGGTAGTAAGTATATGTAGAGATCTGAGCTGTATAGCAGCATTTTCCAAAGTGATACTGATACCACCCGACAGAATAACCAAGAAGGAAATGATTAAGGAGTAAAACTACTTGCTCATGTACTGAAGCATGGGTCAGGTCAATGGGAGATGAGGGGGAAGTTTGACACTGGAAAAAATTCTGTGCCAGTGATAGATAACCCCACAACCCAGGCAAGACAGCTGTGTGGTACTCAGGATTAAAAATGTAGATCCAGTAAGAGTCAGACTGACTGAAATGAAAACTAATGAAAGAAAACAGAGGATGACAGAGGACACTGGAATCAATAAGAGAGGATGAGCAGGAAAGGAAGGGTAACAAAAGGTATCAAATTTGAAATATAGTACTCTGTAATGACAGGAGTCTACAGAAGATTTTTGGGAGGAGTTGTAGATGCTTTCTAGGGGGGAGTAGACCTAGCAGAGAGAAACTTTGTGGTCAAGTAGATGGGAGAGGGTTATTTTACTAAAGTGAGGAAGGACAGGTAGGAAGTAACCATGACAAATTTGTTGTCACATTCAGAGTAAGCTAGGGGGATTTTCTAGATGATAAACTTGACATATAATGAAAGGAGAAGAAATTATATTTGAAGATAAAGGCAGTGGATGGGAAAGAGAGGTAATAAGGGGTTCATGTCAGAAGAATGAAGATGCATTATGTCGAATGCATCTTCGTCGAACTGTAAATGTCGAAAACGCAAAATGACAAAGCAGCTTTTAAGTGAATTCTTTCCCTGGAAAAGAAGTCACTTGGCCGCTTCTGTCACTTTGCCATTTTTGGCACTCTAATGCAATCTTGGAGTTGATATAGTTATGTAGGGGGGTGCGGAGGGCAAAGCCCCCCACTTAAAATAGTGTTTAGTGTGTTTTTTTTTTTTTTTGGGAACAGCAAATTTTTTCCCTGGGAAAAAATTTACTGTTCTGGCTGTTCGCTTTTTTGTTTTCATTCTTTTGTGGTCGATATAACAGTGTTCAGTCCTTTGATCATTCGCTGTTATAACATAGACCCCGTAATAAGTATGAGGGGTGTCAAATGCCGAAGCAGCATTAGAGATCCCAGGAGTAAATGAAGCCTTGGATCACAAAGAATTTTTGAAACTTGAGAACAGTGAAGCAAGAGGATGTCATAAGTAAAGTCGGTGACAGTGTCAGGTAATTAGACATAATAATGTCACCAATAAATGGTGACTTTGTAATTGAGTGGTTTAGTATGTGGAGAGGACAAAGGAAAGTGCTGCACACAAAAATGACAAAAAGGGACTACAACGCAGCAGACTATGAGGATCTGGAAAGGACTCAAGAAATGGAACTAGAGAATCTACAGGGAACAAAATGAATTCAGATTTATTTAAGCACTTGAACCCAATTAGTGTACAAATCAAAATGAAGACAGTTGATGGCTAAAACATAATCAACTCCAGTGTCAGTACTATGGCTTTTTAATTCATACTGAGTTTTATGATTAGTAAATGGATACATCTTAACTGAGCTAAGTTACATGCAGAAGAATGAGAGTCTTACCATAGGCATGGCAATTATGGAGCTCTCACATGCAGTTTCTACTAGATACATACCTTTCCAAACATGATAAAAAAGGGATATCAAAAATCATTCAGAGATGCAGAGATGGTGACCATGTCTTCAAACATCTTATATTAATGAATGAGCACCCCAGAACAGGCAGACACACACACACACACACACACACACACACACACACACACACACACACACACACACACACACACACACACACACACACACACACACACACACACACACACACACACACACACACACACACACACACACACACACACACACACACACACACACACACACACACACACACACACACACACACACACACACACACACACACACACTCACTCACACACACACACACACACACACACATGCACACACACACACACACACACACACACACACACACACACACACACACACACACACACACACACACACACACACACACACACACATAAACACATATACTAATCTAAAAACAGAACAAATATGCACTATCTTACAGAAATAATGGAGTAACAGGCCAGGAGGTTCAGTTAGAAATCGATTCAGTGCAAGTCATATCAAAAGAAACCCACATTTATGAAGCCTAGTAAGGTTAACAGAAAGCAACTGTAAAATGTGACAGGGATGAATAAGAAGAAAAGGAGCAAAGGACAGCTGGACAAACTCATTTCAAGGTTGTAGAGCTCAGTGGGCAATGACAAGTAAAGCGTGTAGCAATGGTGAGGCTTTGAATACTTTTAAAAAGTAATTATAGTTGCAAAACAAAGAAGGTATAAATTCCAACTACAGAGCCATTTGAGACTGCCCGAGGATGAATTTAACAGGAATTAATCAAGATTTCTGTGACTTTGCATCACTTGCACAAAGTCATCTCCTAAAGATTTAATAGGCCATACTACAAAACTTTCAACAATTGCTTATAAATCATAATAATGTAGATAAACACTTTTAATGTTATATAACTTTCTTTCCATTCTTTTATATCTCCTAAATGGCTCTAAGCAAACCTCCACTCTTTTCACCATATACTCTATATATTCCACAGTCTGACATATATCAGATTAATCAGACAACAAAGTTATTCCAGTCGCAACTTTTAATAGCTTTTGCCTTGTTTCCCCGCGTCTTTTTAGTTTAAGTAACGGTTACTACTGTATACACCTCTGCAGATTATACTTATCTGTCTTACAATCCCCCACCATGTTGAGACACTTTTGTTTGCTAACCATCTCTGTAAGTAACTCATATCGTTTTATATGTGAATAGAAACAGCATTGTGTGTATCTGAAGTTTAAAACTGACAGATCTGCATGCATATCAATGCTTCCCACATGGTTACATACAATTATTCCATTAAAATACATTGTACAATTCATTCAATATGCATCCTTAGTATAAATGTCTCTAATACTCATTTGTGTAAGTAAATGCTTTATTCTATACAGACATATATTTTAGATTATTTTGTATACTACCTTAGACTTGTGTCACAACTGAAAAGAGATTTGCAGTACTGTTTATCTACCCAGTCAACAAATATATAGATTGGTACAAATGTACAAATAAAACTGATGGTCAGGCTAGCTGCAGGGTGAAGGTGTTTCTTATGAGATAACAATATCAAACAATCCCTTTTGCTCCCCAGGTAACCTTAAACTTTGAACTCTAAGATAGATTAGGGAAAAAGTAAACACTGACTGAGCAGTGATCAGGTCTGACTTCATTTCAAGAAGGTGTGGATAATCTCCAGTTATGAAATTAATTGTTGCTTTATATTTTGTGTTTATTATAGCTTATACTTGATAAATAGACAAAACTATTACAACACATACACATCAGTGCTAAAAGTTATAGAGAGAAATGACTAAATAGCAAGAGATTTTAGTAAGCAGTCAGTATGGCTGGGAGTAGAAATCAAACATTTTATTTTAATGCATGCAGCTGTTTAGAATTCTCCAAACAAGTTCCAGTCACACAGCTAAAATCATAAATCAGCAGCATTACATTAAAAAATCTACTCAACACCTATTTATTGAACAAAAAATTAATTTATTTTTCCAGCTATATAAAATTTGAGTCATGTATAAGATCTGAACCAAGCATGCATAGTTAAATACAAATCTTACAGTTGTAATAACCATTTTATAGTCATTTTAGTGAATTATATGACAGACTTCCAACAGTAATATATATATATATATATATATATATATATATATATATATATATATATATATCAATAGATAGATATAGATATAGATATAGAAATACTTTGCATAACACTGCATGACCATTGTTAAACAAAAGCAAGGTGCCCTTGACAGACCTGCACCATTATTAAGGTGCTACTTGCTTTGTATTTTATCTTTTATTGAGCGATTCTGTAATATCCTGACTCAGAAAGTATTTTACATGGGACTGTACATCCTTACAATTACTTATGTACCCAAATGAATCTAGTCTTGCATCCCACTGCTACTGTTTACAATGAGGGAGGAATCAGAAAACGTGTAAGCATTGTCAATAGTTATTTTTTAAATAAATCAGTTTAAATTGATGCAAAAGTATTGTTTAAGTCAGCACTTATTTCCCGAAAGTAGTGTGTCCATATATGTTAAAGCTGAGGAAAGGAAATTCTTGGAATATAGGAATCAGATATAACCTTTTGTTTGAGTAAAAGTTTTTATCTGGTCCTATAGATTTAAACATGTGCAATTATAAGCATTTTCAGTTTGCGTCACTGTAGAATGCATTTTGTTTATCTGTACCTGCAAGGATAGTTTATAGCCATGATATTGTAGTTCGCCAGATGTGGCACTGCCGGAAAAGAACAGTCAGCCAACTGTTTTTTGAATCCTGCCCCTTATGAATAGAAACTTAGTCACCTGCTGTCTGCATGCAAAGTCACATAATGATTGATGTAAAACAATTTGTTTTCAGAAAGATATTTAAAGTGGAAGTAAATAATAAACAATGACATTAAATAAGTTCCCAGGGAGTAAGCAGGCCAATAGTAATCAACAAAAACTGAAGCAGTGATCTAGGGCAGGAACTGAGTGCCACAAGAGGACGTTTGCTAGAAAATGAATTTCCAGAAACATACATACAGTCCTGTAAGCAAATAGAGATTTTTTTTGTGTTAAAGTTTTTCCTATTTTAAAAAGAAATGCTAAAGAATGCATTATTAATAAATGCTGTAATAGGAAAGGCTGCTATTATGTAGCCAGGGCATTTACAGAATTCACAGTCCATACATTGTTATGGCATTTTGCCATTAATAACTATGTCACTACATTATCCATACCTTCCTCAGTTACCTCTGTGCTGTTCTTTTTGACCCCTTATTATTACTGAGCAGAGTTCATCTGTTCCCATCAGTATCTTCCTGCCTTTTCAAAAACTGCAAAATGCTCTTTTTTCTCTTATGATGTGTGTGGTTTCTATTAACTAACTTAATTGCTATCACATCAACAGTGATGCTGTGCTCTATTTTTCAGATTGAGTCTCACCATTTCATATACTGATAATACCACAACAACACATATTGATTCACAAGTTCAGCTGCATTGTTTAGCAGATCCTCTGTCTGTTTTCTCCTGCAGACTCCATTTATTTATTTGTTTATGTATTTATTTATTGAAATTAGCATTTCCTTAGATACAAAGAATTATCAACAAAGGTATGCCTGCATGAAGACAACAAATTGTGTGCACACTTGTAAATCACATGTGGATACAAACATGGTATGGTATTCCACAGCAAACAGGTCTTTGTTCTAATTGACCTGACCACAGCAATTATTTTAACGTCATGTACCCTACAAATAGGTAATTCACTTAGAGTGCACAACCTGACATCAAATGTAAAAACTTAGTTTAACACATACAAGGGCTAGAGACTGTTGCTTTTTACCCTTTTATTTACCTTTTGGATAAGCTTCGGGTTCTATTTAACTATTGTTTTCTTTCTTTCTTTCATTTTTTGTATCCATCTCCTAGCCACTGTAAGCCCACTGTATAGAAAAATGAACCCCTTCTGGATTAAGCATAACAAATTTTGTACTGTGCTTGATGCCTGCAGATCAGTAGAGGGAAGGCTAAGCCAGCAGTTGTCAAGGATGATACCATGCTAAGAATAATCTATACTTCCCTTCCTAGCCCACTGAATACAGGTGGAACCTCACAATTCAACCATAATCCGTTCCAGAACAGTGGCTGAATTGTGAAACAATTGAGTTGCGAGACACCATTTCCCATACAAATGTATGGAAAATGGTTTAATTCATTCCTGGCCCAAACAAAATTAGAAAAAGTAGCTCACCATTATTTGAAGTGTATAACATTTTTTAAATGGAGGAGAGGATATGGAGGAGGAATGGAGGAGGAATGGAGGACTACTGTACATTCCTAAAACTATGGCTCACGTGTCACATACAAATTTATTTGATGTTAAATCCATCTAAGAATGCAGGCTAACATGTTTCCTGTCCAGCTAAAATGCATGTTCATTACATCATTGTGTGGTAGCAGTCATGAAATGAATATCTGTTGTCTCTGATTATGATTAATGTTTCATTTAGTTCACTTTAATGTGATATAAATTATAACTTAAAACATATTGCAACAGTTTCTTATCCACACCCCCAAACTGAAATAATAACACACAATACAGTGTATACTGGTGCATCTGTTTTTTTAATCCCTCTCCAGGACTTTGCTCAGTGGCTCTCCTACTTGGCTCATTCATAAAGGTGTCGGCATCATACATTTGTGTCCAATCTCTCTGCTCAGCCCCCACCAGTGTCCATGCCAAAACTTGAACATGAGTCACCATATTTACATTATTTACAGTGTTTAGTTTTTGGAAGAGGAGTCTTCTTCACCCTGTCCAGCCTGTTTTCTCTATTTTTTTGGCAGGTGTGGGTGAAAAAAATTTGTCCAGGGTGACTTGTCTCCCTTTTTTTCAGGATGGTTTTAAAGTGGTGCATAATTGTGTTGTTAAACACATCCATCATCCTGTTGATGTTACCTGCATTGGGGTGCCACTCCAAGACTGTAGCCTGCACCTTCTCCCATTTGGATAAAAGTTATTTGATGCAAACTGTTGGCATAGGTCCTTCTTCCCTGGCATCCTCATCTTCAGAAGAAATTTCCCTTTCTTTTTCTTTGAACTGCTCATTGCAAAGTGCTGCACATTCCTCCATTGTGAGCTCATCATCATGGTCTTGTAGCAGTTCCTCCACATCCACCTCCCCATGCCCAGGTGCTGTGCTTTGGAAACGATGCCTTGCAGCACTTCAGCTGCTTCAGCATTTTCAGCTGCTTTATCCACAATTTTGCCCTGGGAAAAGGAAGGATCCAGTTTCCTCCAGGCTGCATGAAGGACTTTCTGTGACACTCCATCCCCAGGCACCTTTGATGAATAATATGGTGTGAAGAATGTTGAATTTAGTCTTCCAGAATTCCATCAGTGTTTTATCTGAAGAATGGGTCACACTGAAGATCCTTGAGAAGACTGATTTTGTCTAGAGCTTCTTGAAGCAGGCATTGACTTGTTGAGCCATAGGCTGAATGGGAGAAGTTGTGTTGGGAGGCAGGAACTAAACCTTGATGTGTATCTGAAGAATTTCCTCTAACTCTCATGGGTGAGCAGAGATGTTGTCCAGAAGCAGAAGAGCTTTCATTGGCAAATTGTTCTCTGTCAGGTACTTCTTGACACTTGGAGCAAACACCTCAAAAATCCAATCCTTAAAAACTGACTGGTCTACCCAAGCTTTGGTGTTTGATTTCCACTTTACATGTAGTTTTGATTGTATAATCTTTTTCCAAAGCATCTTGAATTTCTGAGTGATACACTAGCAGAAGCTTCAGCTTGAAGTCTCCACTGGCATTTGCTGCCAGGAGGAGTGTGGGTCTATCATTCATGGGCTTGTGACTTGGAACCCTAGCTTCTTGGGTTATATAAGTCCTACTTGGCATTCTCTTCCAGAAAAGCCCCATTTCATCTCATTTAAAAATCTGTTCTGGCAGATAGCCTTCTCTCTAGCAATTCTTCAAATTCCTTGACAATTTTTTGTGCACCTTCTTTGTCAGCACTAGCTGCCTCTCCTTGTTTTAAAATGCTGTGGATGCCACTTCTTTGTTAAATCTGTGGAACCATCCCCTACTTGCTTTAAATTCCTCTGTTTGCTGTGAGCTACTTCCTAGATTGTTGTTTTTTTTTTTTTTTTTTTTTTTTTTTAGGTCTTCAAAGATGAGCTTAGCTTTCTCAAAGATCATGGTCTGAGTTATTGGATCTAAATTCATCTGCCTGTCCTGGATCCAAACAAGCAGCATCTTCTCCATGTCTTCATTATATTTCCTGCCAGTATAACTCTACTTTTCACTCTTCTTTGGCCCCATTTCTTCACTTCTTTGCAACATGTAAAAGAAACAACTGCACTACACAAACAACACATCAGGAAACAATGAACAACTTTTCGGCCTCCTTTCCAGGTCAAATTGCAAGATGGAGGTTGTACTGCAGGATGCCCAGGCAGCCGAAAGCATGGTTGAATTGTGAAATGATTGAGTTGTGAGGTGGTTGAATTGTGAGGTAATACCTGCATGAGAGCTGTGCTCCTTGGTTTGATCTCTCCCTCTTAAGCAATCCTTGTCTGTGGTATTTGGAGGTGGGGGTGTAGGATACTGCTGATGTTCGGAGCATTATCGAATCCAAAATAAGACAAACATTCCTTTGTATTAATACCTTAACTTGTTTACTGGCAGTAATAGTTTATGTAGCATGCCACTCATAAAACTGCAAACCAGTTCACAATTAGGAGGAAACTCCATCCATCCACGGTGTGATTAAAAATTGTTAAAATTCCATTTATAATGAGTGTAAGATGTGTGACAACTTTGTTCCTCATCTAGCAGTTGCAATGTTCCAGTTGCTTTGTATTTCAGTACCCTAGATGGGACAGGACTGGAGGTGGCTGTTTGTTTTAGGTCACACCTGACCAAGATGTTAGTAGGACATACCAACTCCTTTGTACATGTCATAGATAAAGGAAAATGCTGTGGCTTCCTTTTCAGTATCAATCACACAGGAGCATGAGAACATTTTTACTAGAGTTGACTGAATTCATCACTGCCTTAGCATGGAATAGCCCAACTTGATTGGTTTGAGGGGAATTCATTACCTTGGGTCAGTCAGGACTTTGTGATTCTTATGAAATAATTAATTTGCATTATGAAGAGGAATTTTGATTGCTTACTTCCTTACTTTAACAACCCATTGCTTTAAGCATACATCAGACTTGTTCCATTTGCATATGATAACCTCATTCTTGGTGATAGAACAATGGCCTTGATCTGATCATCTCCTGGTACAGTTTTTATTTGTACTGTCATAGGTACAACATTTCTCCACTTGACCTTGTCATGTAGAAGAATTTATACTCTGTAACATATGACCATATTTTCCCTGTTCACTGATAACTCATTTTAGAACCCTTGGTAACTGGCACAACTAGAATTGCCATGGCATACACTGGAGCCCTGGTGTTTAGTCTGGGCAACCTTGACCAAGCTTAAATATACCCAGTCCACCTTGAACCTTGCAAGATCTGATATGATTGTGAGTTATGTATTCTTAGGTAGGAAAGATGTAAGGGAAACATAAAAGCAGGTACATCTGCTTTTAGGAGGACTAATTTATTTCTGATGAACATTTTTCTCATTACTAGATGGAGATATTTCACAAAAAGTGCATTATTGTCTAGGGAGATGATAGCTACAGCTAATCAATTGTTGATGCACTATGTAGTCCAGCTTGTCTTGCCACTAAGACAGCGTTTTCACCTGCAGAATGCTAAACATGCTGATCTTCTTTGACTGCATCTAAACTTCGTCTGTTAGACTGATTTATTTTTGGAATGCTTAAGGCATTAATGCAAATACTTTTCATGATCCTGTTTCTTGGTACTGGAACATGCCTCTCATATCCAGATAAACCAACTGATTTTCTTGGTTTTAACAAGCTTACATCACACATCATGTGGTCTTGAGACTTACTCAACCTGAAATTTAATAGTGTGTCTTGAAGTTTTAGGTCTTGTGATTTATTTCCCAAGTTCTGGGATATGTTCATCCATTTTTAGTGCATGCTCTAATGATCTTGGTTCTCAAGAAAGCAACTTTAGATGCTGAAAATCTATGCAACTACTGCCTGATACTACGCAACCTTCTGTTATACATTTATTGAGAAAGTTTATATGTAGGCTGATGCATTCTTAAGCAAATATAACCTTGAAGAACCACAATGCTCTCTCACAAGAAAATCAAGGGTGTAAATTATGAAAAATACACTGACCATCTCTAAGCCTTGTCCCTCTTTTCATGTTGTTCAGGCTACTGAGGAGTGATCTCTGCTTTTTGTACAGAGCCTCAGCAGACCCTGACCTCTCCTATCTACTATGCATCTGCAAATCCATTGGTGGAATGAACTCCTGCTAAAGCAATTGCAACATAAATAGAACATGTTGGAGGGATAGATATGTATCACAGAGAATACCACTTCTTTGGAATCATCTTCCTCACCACATATAAGAAAATACTTCCCTTACATTAAGTGTAATCTGAATGAATGGATGGAAAACTTCAGACCCCCCCCCCATTCATCACCCTTGTCTCCTATGGATATGGTAACATGCAAATGTTTTAGCAGACAGTGGGTTATTCTTACTTAAATTAGAAGGGCTAAAAACTTCACAGGAACACAGGGCTGCTCTTCTAAAGATCCTTATAATCAATATCCTTGTAAGTACCTATCAACCTATGAATGTATGATAAAAGTGTAATGCAAATATAGGCAAGATAATGTTGCTGGTTATCAAAAACCCAAAGTGGAGGTAGGGGTACTGTATGAAGAAGACAGTGGACACTCTCAAAAAAATTGAAAGAGGTCAGATAATGATGAAATTACACAGTATGACCTTAAAAATGGTCAATTAAGTCCCTTCTTCCTCCCAAGATTATTAAGGAATATATGTTAGTTGTACTCTGTAAAGCTAAAAAGACCACATGTATGGGCCCTGGCAATGTATCTGGCCATTTATTTAACAGTATCAAACACATCTTCTCTGAACTCCTCCAGAACTCTTCAACTTGGGCATAGCTACTGTGATGAGTCCCTGCTCCAGGCCAGCAATCAAGGAGACTCAATCCTCATCACTGACTTCGGTGATGGGCAGTCACTAAGAGCAAAGATGGATACACACAATATTTTCAGATGCAGCTCCCTGCACCAAATACAATTTCCCTTAAGAGCACACAGGGAACACTCTTCAGACCTAGGGATGGACTTTCCTTCTCTCTGCAGACCCACACAAAATTACACAGTGACCACTTTGGAGCTTCAAGTCCTTGTTCCCACTAGCTGACACACACACTTGGATATTTGAGCTTCACACACACACACACATACACACCTGAGAAAAGCTGGCACAGATTTACTAGCAGTGCCCCTTTCTGCCCAGACTCTGAGGTAGTCATGCTGCCACCATCCAGCTACCCTAAAGCTCTTACAAAATTTTACTGTGCAAAATTAAGACTAATACAAATGGTAGGGTGTGACCAAAATAGCAAGACTTTCAGGAGCAGCCACAGTGTCACTAAAACTAGTATATGTACTCTCAAGATGTTCAACATATTCTCTAAAGGACCACCCACAATGAAAAGTAGTAAAACATTTAATGATAAATAATAAAACAGAAAACAGGAGAATACTGAATATAATAAGCAACAGAGTTCAACCACAGAGATATAAAAATATATATTATTATATGTATATGTATATGTATATGCATAATATGTATAGTTTCTCACAGATGCAGAAAACAGTACTAAACTATTGTCACTAAATGTCCCTGACTGACTAAAGAATTACTGTTCCCTGACTACTTACTAAAACAAGGCAAGCTGATGTGTGCTGAGTGTCTTACCACAGCAAAAGCCAGAAGATGTCTTTTTGTTTGTTTGGATGTGTCAGATATATATCCTGTCAAAAATCTTTCCTCTCAGTTCCAAAGTGCTGCTGCAAAAGTCCCAAATAAAAACAGATGCTGGTTAGTGGATCACATCAACTCTGGTCAACTGACTCTGATACAATACACACACAGAGCTTCACTAAGATCTGTGGCAGCATCTGAAAGCTATATCACAATTTCAAACTTTCCATCTTTCCAGAGTTCTCTGATAAACATACACATTTGATCAGTTACAACAATACAACCTAATGTACATGCATACATTCTTTCTGTCCAGCAGGACCTACTGTTGATGCATTTTTAACATAAGTAACTTTACAAATATATTTTTAACTCAAGCATCTGTACAAATCAGCGTGATAGTAAAATAAGATTCTTTACAAAACTCCAGCTAACTATGCTGGCGTATGTACACATGTACTTCCCTACCCTCCCTGGTACAGATGGCACTACCTCATAACATCATAACCCCCCCTTGAAAACTCAAGCTAGTTTTTCAAGTGACCCTGGAAAAATGTAGCTTGAGAGAAATGGTCCTGTCTGGGAACACCTTAACATATACCCTGTGTCGAGAGCCTATCTGCATTAGCATTGCTGACCCCACTACCGTGCCGCAATGTCATGTCATATGCCTGCAACCCTAGGCACCACCTTAATAACCTGACATTTTGCTAGCTGGCTTGAAGTAGTCATGTTAAGGGAATGTGTTCTATAATTTCCTTCCTTACAGATAGGGCTGAGGTTTTTGCAGTGCCCATACTATGGCACAACATTCTTTTTCTACAGCTACATAACATTCCTCGCTGGGTGGGAGTCTAGGGCTGAGATATACATTGGGTGCTGTTCTCCCTCTTTGGAAACCTGACTGACTACAGCCAACACCCCACAGTTCAAAGCATCCACCTTCATAACAAATTCTTTGCTGTAATCTGGACTGGCAAACACAAGGGGTCCTCCCAAGGCCTCTTTATGTTTTGGAATGCCTGTTCACAAACTGGGGTCCACACTACCCTATCTGGTTTTTCCTCATCAGGTCTGTGAGGGGGGCAGCTATTGTACTATAATTGGGAACAAACTTAATATAGTACCCCACTGTCCCCAAGAATGCCTTCATGTGCCTTTTGATAACAGGGGTAGGCCACATCTGAATAGCATCCACTTTGGAAGCCTCTGGCCTGATCTTACCACTCCCCACTCTGTGTCCCAAGTAAGAGACTTCTACCATACTCACCTGACACTTACTGGGCATAATGGTCAATCCTGCCCTTTGCAGTCTACCTAAGACCTTCCTGATGTGCTGAAGCTGTTCTGGCCAGACTGGCTGTAGATAGCAATATCATCCAGGTAAGCAAGAGCATAATCCCCTGCTCCTGCTAGTATATGATCTACCAGCCTCTGGAAAGTTACTGGAGCATTTTTCATCCCAAAGAGTATCTTCGTGAACTTGTATAATCTGAAAGGAGTCACAGAGGCTGACCTCTTTCTCTCTAGCAGTGGGAGTCGAGGGCACCTGCCAGTAGCCCTTAGTCAGATGCATAGTGGTCATATACTTAGCCCCACCCAGCTGCTCTAAGACTTCATCTATCCTACGCATGGGGTAAACATCTGACTCTGTGTGATGATTACATTTTCTGTAGTCCACACAGAACCAGGTAATGCCATCCTTCTTTGGTACCAGCACCACTAAGGAGGCCAAGGGACTGCTGGACTCCTGGATTACCTTCAGTTTCAACATTTCCTGTATCTCCTCCCTCAGAGTCTGTCTGACTCACTCAGGCACCCTGTAATGGGCCAGCTTGATAAGCCATTAGAGTCTTGTATCCACATGGTGCTGCTCCACATGGGTGCACCCAGGTTTTCCAGTGAACATGTCCCCAAACTTATGCAACAGTGATCAGAGTTCTCAAACCTGGTTAGGAGATAGCTAGGACATTACTACCCATTCCACTTAAGTGTCCATTTGAGCCTTACTGAGGAAATCAGTCATTAGTTCCCCCTCAGACTCCTCCCACCACCCACTGCAAATAGTCTGCACATGGGCTTCCCTATCATGGTAAGGCTTCATCATGTTAACATGGTAAACCTGTGCCTCTGCCTCCTGCCTAGCAGGATTACTATGTAATTAACATCACTGAACTTCCTTACCACTTTGAAGGGTCCATCCCAAGCTGCCTGCAGCATACTTTGTCTGACAGGAATGAGGACCATAACCTGCTGTCCCACAGCTTACTCTCGAGCTCGAGCATTCCAGTCATACTAGACCTTTTTCTGCTGTTAGGCTCCTGCCAGGTTCTTCTGGGCCAAGCGCATGAGCTTCCTAAGTCTTGTCCTGAAGTTTAGGACTTATGCCACAACAGACTCCTTGTGGGATTCACACTGACCGCCCCGCTCATCATGAATCAAATCTAAAGGCCCCCCTCACCCTATGCCCATACAGCAACTCAAAGGATGAAAAACCTGTGGATTCCTGAGGTACCTCTCTGTATGCAAAGAGCAGATGGGGCAAATATTTGTCTCACTCTATCTTAAGCAGGTATGCAAATGCTTGTAGCATTGTCTTTAATGTAGAGTTTAACTTCTTCATAAGACCATTAGTCTGGGAGTGGTAGGGGGTGGTCTTTAGGTGGTTCACCCCCCCCCCCAGTGCTTCCACAGACAAGCCAGCAGGTCTGACATGAAATTAGTACCTCTGTCAGTCAGTATTTCTATTGGGAAACCTACCCTGCTGAAAATCTCTAACACAGAATTTGCCACCTTCTCTGACTCAATGTAGGACAGCACCACCACCTCAGGGTATCTAGTAGCATAATCTACTACCACCAGGATATACTTCTTCCCTGTAGAACTTGGGGTATTAAGAGGCACCTCAAAATCCATAGCTACCATCTGAAATTTCTCTTCAATCACAGGCAAAGGCATCAAAGGAGCTTTGACCTTGTCTCCTGCCTTGCCTATCTTTTGGAACTGTTCACAGATCCTGCAGTACCCTGTTATATCCCTTGCAATCTCAGGCCAATAAAAGTTCTGCATATTATGTATTTTCTTATGGTTTATGCCCATATGACCTGCAAAAGGATTATCATGGGCTGTGGCTAGAAGTGCTAGATGGTAGGCTGTAGGCACTACCAACTGCTGTATTACCTCACCCTCTAGCCCTCCCTTAGGGTTTCAGTCTCTGTCCATTAACCCTTTGTTTCAGTATACAGTCTCCCCTTTACCTTGAGAATCAGCTGCCTCCTTAGATACCTCCCTCAAGCCTCATAATGTTGAGCCCGAAAGCTGAGCCTGTCTCAATTCTACCTTTGTGATCCTTCCTAGCTTCCTTTCTACTGGAAGCCTGGTCTCTTCTGACAGTGGTGCCTCACTGTCAGCCTGTGTACTACCACTCACCTCTGCCCTTGCAGTAACCCTATCCATAGAAACATCAGTACCTACAAGCATCTGTGGTTCACCTTCAGGCTAACTGCTACAGGGTAGCTCCCTCCCTTGGTAGCCACATCACCAGCCCCAGCTTCAGGTGTGGGATGTATCTGGGTCTCCCTCAGGCTACTTGACCCACATGCCTGTCTCAAGCCTGACTGCATGTAACTGCATGCACACAAGGTACTGCTTTATCAACATTATTTTCTATCAAGACATCTGCAGTTATATCCTCAAACACACCTACCTGCTTACCTCCTTTTCTACCCTCCCCAGTCAAGGTGAACCCTGGCCAAAGATATTTAGACTGGAGTCCCTCCTAAAGCTGTGACTGGTGTAGACTGCCCAAGCAAGTGCTGCTCCTCTTTAACTACTGCAGGCGTCACAGTGGTTATGCCAGAGGCTGTCTCTCTTAGCTCTCTGAGCTACTTGTCACAGTTGGATATTTGAGTTTCACATATAGGTTCATAGGTTCATAGGTAGGTACTAGGCTATCTGCCTGAAGGCATTTATAAGCCTAGCCAGAATGTGTTGGTTTTCGCTGCCCCCTTAGATTAGTTCCCTGCGCCTCTGTCCAGCAGAGCCACTGAAGTGATCCCCGAGGTAAACTTTCTGTTTCCCATCCACTCGTCAAGGTTTCTTTTGAAAAGTGTTAGTGAGGAGCTCTGCCTAATGTAGATTGGGATCTTGTTCCAAAGCATGGGAAGTCTCTGGGACAGAAATCTATCCCTCCAGCATGTTCTATTTATTGTTGTGGTGAGGTTTAGATCCCTAGAGCATGTGGCTTGAGGGGATAAGGCTTTCTTTAGGTGGAGCATGTCCATCAATTCTGGGTTGGACATGGCCTTGTGTGTTAGGCAGAGATCACCTCTGAGTAGGCAGTATGCAACCGAGTACAGCTGTAGTTTCTTCAGTTGAGCTGCATAGGGCATCTGTTTGAGGCCAGTGATACTCTTGGTGAGGTACTTCTGTGGTCTTTCCAGCTGTTGCAGGTGTCTTGTAAGGTACATCCCAAATGGGGCATCATACTCTATGATGGGTCTGATGAGTAGAGCGGCACAATGACCTCTTTTGATCTGGATGTGAACCCTTTTGTGATTAGGTGGGCCATGTAGAAGGATTTTCTAACCACTTTGGCAATGTGATTTTCAAAAGTGAGATTACTATCTACTTGGGTCCCCAGATCCCTTATTACGTCTTCTGTATTTAGGGGACTACCACCTATGTGGTAGTTTGTTCGTACTTTGTTTTTTCCAAAGGACATGACTATGCACTTTTTGGCATTTAGCTTGAGGCCATGATTTTGACACCAGGTATCCTTCTCAGTGAGACCCTTTTGGAGGATGTCTGTGTCAGCTGGAGAGTCAATTATAGCCCCTAGTTTGCAGTCATCTGCGAACTTGGTCAGCCATAGTCCTCCTGTGCTTGCCTGTACCTTTGAGAAGTATATGCCGAACAGGAGGGGTCTTAGGACTGAGTCCTGGGGAATGCCACTTGTAACCAGTTTAGAGTCGGACCTAGCTCCCGCAACTCTCACCATGTGGGTTCTGTCCATGAACCAGTTAGCAACCCATCTTGTGAAGTAGGGGTTTATGTTCAGGCTGGTGAGCTTGTCTATAATACCAGAATGGGGAATGGTGTTGAAGGCCTTAGCGAGGTCTAGCTAGACTGTGTGTACCACCTTTCCCTGATCTATAGCCTTGGTAACTGTTTTAAAGAAGTCCACTGGGTTTAGGAGGCATTATCTGCCCTTAACAAAGCTGAACTGGGTAGTGTCCAGTGTTTGGAGGTTCCCAATGTCTCTTTTAATGAATTCCATGATGATGCGCTCCATAGCCTTGCAGACCAAACTAGTCAGCTTATAGGGCAATAGTTCCCAGAGTCTGTTGTTTCTCCACTTTTGTGGAGTGGAATAACCATTGCTGTGCGCCACTCTATGGGTACGTAGCCTGTGGAGAGGCTGAGTTTTAACAGTGTGTTTAGGTGAGAGGTTAGTTCATCTTTGAGCTTGTGTAGGACGCAGCCTGGGACACCATCTGGTCCCATTGATGCTGTGTTTTTGGCTTTGCAGACGGCTGTTTTAACCTGAGTGTCTGTGATTTCAGGGACTTTACATTCTTCTGGTATGGTTATGGTCCCTTTTGGGGGTGAGCGGGGGGTGAAGTATGCACTGAACCTGTCTGCCAGGATGATGGTGATATCGGTTGGTTCAGTGTATTTTGTGGCATTCTGCACTAACTCCGAGCAAATCTGAGCATTGCCACTTAGATTCTTGACATAGCTAAAGAATGCCTTTTGGTTATCTTTGGATTCCTTGGCAATTTTTCTTTCAAAGCTCGCCTTGGATGATTTTATGAGGGATCGTAGTTTCTTGCTGATACTGATCAGGGATGTCTTCCCTTCTTGGGATTTTACTCTTTTCTGTACTAGTTTCCTCCTTCTATTGTATAGCTTGTTTATGGCAGGAGTCCACCAGACTGGTTTCCTTTTCTTGGAGGAGTGACTCTTGGTTTTGCTTGGGATGGCATGATCCATGCATTCTTGTAGGTGACCGTAGAATGCATTAGTAAAGGATTTTGCAGCTTGGACAGCATTATCCTTCAGCATGGGGGCTTTGAAACTTTCCACCTCAGTCTTAAGTAATGTGAAGTTTGCTTTTGAAAAGTTTTTCGTGGTGGTTTTCTTGTCCAGGGGTGGGGGTGGAATGTGGATATCCAATGTGATTTGTTTATGGTCAGATCTAACCAGCGAGGGGTTGACCTCCAGTGTGGAACACCGGTCGCCCATGTTGGTGATGACCAGTTCCAATATGTTGTCACCTCTGGTGGGAGTGTTGACCAGTTGAACCAGGGCATTTGAGTTTATAAATTCTAGGAAATGTTGGGCAAGGGAGTTAGTACTTGAGTAGTTCTTCCAGTTAATGTTTGGGTAATTGAAATCACCCAATATTAGGATGTTTGGTAGGACCTTTATGTTTCCCAGTGTTTCCAGAAATGCAGAATGGGGGTCCTGGGACATGGTGGGTGATCTGTAGCAAGCTACAATTTGAATTGCAGTTTTGCCCATTGTTAGTTGCACGTGGATGATCTCTGAAGCATCGTGCTGTGCCACTAACCTGGAGGTGTGGGTATCCTTGATGAATATGGATACGGCCCCGTCTTTTGTATTTCAGTTTGGGTTCTGTGGCCAAAATGTATGGTATGAGTTGTAGCCTGGTAGTGCTGGGGTGCTCTCTGGAGCCTTAAAACAGGTTTCTGTTACTGCACATATATCGATTTTCTCCATACTGAGGAGTGCCCCGAGTGCATGCATTTTGAGGTTTAGACTTCTGGCATTGAGTAGCATTACCCTCAATTTTTTGTTACTTGTGCTATTTACAGTGGTGGGTTTGTCTTTTGAGCCTTGCCTAAAAAAGGCACTATGGGGGTGGCAAGAGCCTTGGCCAGTATTCGAAAGCCTAAGGGTGACAGGTGCAAGCCTTCTCGAGCAAAGCAGCGTGGCTTGTCGAGCATGTCATCCCAGGTGGACAGATACTGGATCCCCTTTGAATGACACCAGAAACTTTGCCAGTTGTTGAAATCAAGAATTTTTTCTTTATACAGTGGTATCATTCTTGGTGAGGGCAGGATGCTTTCTCAGGGTCAGGGTCATACCAGCCTGGGCTATGTGATCAGAGAGCTCTTCCATGTCTCTTTTCATGTAGTCCAGGGAGGTACGGCTCAGGTCATTCATACCAACATAGACAATGACAGAGTCATATTTGTACTTGTTCTGGAGTGACCTGAGTGCTTGTGTTATGTGGCGGATCCTGGCACCCGACAAGCAGCTAACAGTAACCTTCTTCTTATTCAGCCTAGTGAGTGGAATGCCAGTGTGCCTGACTATAGAGTCTCCAATTACTAGTATGTTGGGTATGTTATTTTGGCTTAAGGACTGTGATTGCATGGCACACTGGTTTTGTGAAGTATGTGTTTCATGGTTTGTGTTGGGGGTGGAGGTTGCTTGGATGTTTGCTTTGGAGGTCTCTGTTGATTTTGCAGATTTTTATTTAGAGTCTCCGAGTATGTTTTCATGTATTTATGTGTGTTTTTGCCAGTGCTGATTTAATGGGTCTATGTGAGACTGGTGGTGTGATGCAATTATTTCCCTTCTCCTCTTGACTGTCTGATCCTGTCTTGAGTTGAGAAAGCTTAGCCTCCAGTTTGGCTGTATAATTGCATCTCTCGCATGTATTAGTGTTTGGTGGTAGGAGGAGGGGGTTGTCTGTGTACATGAGGCAGTTGTAACATTGCCTCAAAATGCCCAGATTCACCAGTTGGACTGGAGAGTACACCAGAAACTGCCCTTTGGACATGCCTGGATAGGTACAGTGAACTGTTTTACTGGATGGCTGGTAAGGTCGAATAGAGAGCCTTGTCCTTCTGTACAGTACAGGAGGGTCGAGTGCTAGGGTTTATAAGTGCTTGCTATAAGTTTTGAGCAAGTGCCAGGCTGAGAAATGAATGGCTTGAGTGATTAAGTTGAAAGTTTGTCTAGTTCCAAGGGAAAAATTGAAGACGAGACTTTGCGGAGCCAGGAATAATTTTACCCTAGCTAACTGGTGCTGCCCGGCACGCAAAACCAGGGAAATATGGTATTTATAGCAGGGAAATAAAAGAGATAGAAATTAGCCCAAAATGGCCAATAAACTACTAATTTCTGGGCTGAAACCAGTCTTCCAGGGACAGATAGGCTGCTCAAAGCTCCCCTCTCTCACAGATGAACAGAGAAGTTCCTTCTATCCAAGTAAGGTATGGGCAAACACAGAGATTTGTAACACAGCTCTGAATTCAGCACTAATCTGAAAACTGGATTATAATAGCTTAGAAAGGCGGGAAACAAGTATATATTTTTTATGTGTGTATATATATAAATATATATATATATATATATATATATATATATATATATATATATATATATAAAAGCAGAGTGATACCATTGCTTTCTTTAAGGCAAGCCTTGACTGTGGGAAGACATCTATAAATGCATCCCAGGCCTAACCTGTTTTGCCCTCTTGGAGGAAGGAATTATCCAGTATGGATGCGTATTGGCAATGTGATTATGGTCTGTGGACAAACTCACCTTTGTAAACTCTTAAGAATCTTTGAGTAACATTATATGACCTGAAAGTGGGCTGGCAGTTTGAAATATTCCTGCAGAATGTTAGAGAATAATAGGATTTGTGAGAGAGGCATAGTCTGACAATTAACCAGTCTATACCTCTAACTATACCTCTAACTGGAATGTTTTTGTTTTAGTAAGTTTATTTTTGGATGTGTGTGGCATAATGATGTTCTATACCTCTAAATGTACTTTCCACAAGTCAAGAGAGTATGGTAGAGAAAGAAATTAGAAGAATATGTCAAAAAGTGGGATATTTCTCAGCAAATAATAACAACTTGCACATTATACAACATTGTATAGTCTTTGACAAACATTTTATAGCTTTCTCAGGAAGGTTTTACTGTGAAGGTACACACCTAGACTGAAAACATAAGCAAAATAACTGCAGCGGTACTAATAATATCATTATGTATTTCACTGTGGCTAAAACACTAAATACAGGCCCACATATGAGTTAATCTTCATGTTTTATACTTTTTTCATTTCTGAGACATTCAGCTAATAATCAGTGTTATTTTGAAGAATTACTTCCACCAAGCTACTGACTGCATATATATTCTACATGGTGACATATTATTATGCTACTATCTGATTTTAGCCTGCTGACTGAGAGCACAGACAAATTTAATGCTATTACTGTACCTGTAATAGCATTTCCTATTGCACTGATGATTACTGGGTAGCATTTTCTCTAATTTCCTTTTCTATTCTTTGCATGCATTTTAATTTCCTTAGCAATAACTGATACAATCTTATTACACATCGTCAAAGGGAATGCTTTAATATTTTTAAAATTATTTCTTCATATTTGACTTTATTTTTCTAAATATAAGGTACTGTGAGTTTTCTACACTTCATTCTGATATATTTTTAAGCTTTTTCACCTGTAAAGTAATGAACTAAACCAAAACTTTTATACCAGCTTTCATCAGCAGTGTGTCACTGTGTAGTTATTTGTGAAATATACTTTGCACTGATATGTGAGCAGTCATACCTCTCAACCTCTCAGCACAAGAAATCTGGACAAAACCAAAAACAAAGGGGAGATAAAGGCCCAAAAATAGGGACAGATTTTAAATATTGCTTTTATACACTTAAAAGGTGGCTAGAATAAAAGGTTTAGTGTCAGCATGCATTTTTTGGAAGGATATGAAGTCTGAAACTCAAATGTCTGTCATAATTTAGTGAATTCAGTCTTCACTGATTTTCCTGAAAACCACAAATTTTATGAGGAACAGACCAAAAATGTGAGGCAAAAATCTAGACATTCTGTGAAAATCTTGATAGCTGAGAGCTATTTGTGAGCTATTGAAAACCTATGTTAACTTATTCAGGTAATTACTGGCGGAAAGATATGATGTTCGCATTTAAGTTGGAGGATATAGTTTCATAGGTACTTATTAGGTATTGTTCTAAGAGAATCTTATGAAGCCTAACCTTGGTAGCTTTTAGTCCTTATATTTTGCATACAGGTAACCCAGAGAGTGTTTACCAGATATATAAATATTAGAAGGAAAACATTTCCCACCCTCATCAAAAATATCCAACTGTGTCATACAGTAAACAAGCCAATATTTGTGTGCTTTCTTTTGTTAGAGGTCAAGGCAGGGGCGGTTAGTACTATTGGGCTGCAGGACTGCAGCCCCCCCAGCTGTAAAAAAAAAAAAAAGAAATGAAAAGAATAAAATAAAAACAAAAGTAAAACAAAAATAAAACAAATGCGAGTCTGGAACATCACTCATGCACACTCGCGGCATTTCCCGAAATCCGGACTGCTGGTGAACAAGTCTGAAGCATGCTCACAAAATCCAGACTGCCTCACCAGGAGTCCGGATTAGGAAGACAACATCCAGCAGCAAATATCCCAGATGTCTATGCAGTTACAACTGCATAGACTGGAAGGGGATCAGACTGCAATGTCCGCAGGCTGGGTAACACCCAGCTTGCTCTCTCGGAAAGGACTAGGACAAGCTTTGCGGGAAGGGGAAGGACTTGCTCTCATCGTGGCAGGCTTTTGGATGGATTGTACTGCAGGAAGGAATGCAACAGACTTGCACTCATCGTGGCAGGCTTTGAACGGATTGTACTGCAAAAAGGAATAGAACAGACTTGACGTTGGGCTCAGGTAGGGTGTGTGTGTGTGTGTGTGTGTGTGTGTGTGTGTGTGTGTGTGTGTGTGTGTAATGCCCCAGGTGCTATATACTGGTGGCTAGAGAACTCAGGATACATGGTAGTGAGCAGAGAATACCACAGGCTTGAACCCTGTATCCTGGGCCTAGGTGGCAAGAGCCTGAATTCCCTACCCACCACCATTTGTAAAGAAATTGCAGATTTTTGCCTCATATTTGTTCTGTTCTGTTTCTCATAAAATCTGTGGTTTCTGTATGTTTTTTTCTTTACACAGTCAGTAGTGCAGTGATGCAGTGGTAGCATTGTTGCCTGACAGCTACAGGTTCTCTGGTTTGATTCTTGGCTGGAGTGCCTTCTGTGTGGAGTCTGCATGTTCTCCCAGTGTTTGTGTGGGTTTGCTCTGTTGTCCTCCCATCTTACAAAGACATGTGTCTGGAGTGTTTCTCCCTGGGCCTCTGCTGAAAATTGGCTTTTGTTCCAAGTCAGACTTTCCTGGTTAACAAATGCTAAATAAATAAAAATGACAAGCATTTGAATTTCAGACTTCATATTCTTCAGAAAGTACATGGTAAAACAAAACCTTTTATTCTAGCAATTCTCTAAGTTTATAAGATGAATATTTGAAATGTGTCCCTATTTTTGGGACTGTATTCCCCCATTATTGGCTTTGTCCAGATTTTTTGTGCTAAGTTTGAGAGCTATGGTAAGAACTGAATTCACTGAATATGTTTGGGGGCTGTATTCCCCCATTACTGTCTTTGTCCAGCTGTTTTTTGCTAAGAGGTTGGGAGCCATGGTAAGAACTGAATTCACTGAATATGTTTTGGGGCCGTATTCCCCCATTATTGGCTTTGTTCAGGTGTTTTGTGCTAAGAGGTTGACAGCTATGGTGAGAACTGAATTCACTAAATGGTAGCCATTTAAGTTTCAGTCTTCCTCTCTTTCACAAAACAGCTGATTTGGCATAGTGGTATACTGCTCTGACTGTTTTGCACAGGGTCCTGGGTTCAAGACTTGGCAGTGAAATGTATGATGGTAACGCAACATTTTATTCTAGCAACTTTCCAACATTATACAAGCAATGTTTAAAATGTGTCCCTGGTTTTTGGGCTTTTGCCCCCCCCCCCTAATAAATTTTGGCTTTTTCCAGATTTCTTGTGCTGCAAAGTTCAGAGATACAGCTGAGTGTTGAGTAGATTTTGCAAGGAATTGAGAGCTGCAAGGAGCAAAGGTTTAATGCTGCTTATGCTGAGTCTCTTGCATTGTTAACAGCACAACAGGTAGTGTACTTACTTTTGATGCAGAAGGCTGTGGGTTCTACTCCTACAGTAGATAGATGCATTGCTGATACTGTACTGTGTTGCAAAGGGGGGTGGATGCTGCAGTCCTTTTTGGTGAAGATATCTAGTAACTATGAACCTTTTATCAATTTGCTATCAATTCCCTATTGCAATATTACTAGCTTATCATTTTTTTAGTGTAACATAGGCAATTTATTCCTCAAGGGCAACAGGCACTTTATTTGTAGATGAAACAATGAAATATAAAGTTGTTTGCTATCAGCAACCTCTTCATTAGTTACAAATCTCTTTAATGTGGAATTATTTAGATGACTTTTACTTCTTCAGAGATTGTGCATATTTATTGATAATGGTGGACTGTAGAAGTTTGAGTAGACTTTTATGATGGAAATGTTCTGAATTGGGCAGTTTTGTCATTATTGGTGCATGCATTTTGTTTAATTGTTTACCTGAAAATGTTCAACACAAATTTAAAACACTCTCTAAAGCTGTTCTGTATTGTACAAGGAATATAATTTAATACAGTCAGGAAGGTGTATCAAAAAGCATCTCTATGTTTTGTGTGCAAATCATCGCAGAAGTAAAGCAGTATGCACATTGCAGTGTTTATGGTAAATTGGGCAAAATCACCAAGGAATGGGACATTGGAATCGCTGCAGGGGGGAGGCTCCATTCGACCATGATTTTGTGAGGGGGGAAGGTCAGCAAACTCAAAGACAGCGCCGGCTGAACTATACCTCTCAACTGTCCAGAGTTTTGCAAAATGAATAGATTTTTGCTTCTTATTTTTGGTTTGGTCCTCATAAAATTTGTGGTTTTCTGGCAAATCATTTAGGAATGAAATCATTAAATAATGACAGACATTGAGTTTCAGACTTCATAACCTTCAGAAAAATGCATGCTAAAGCAAGACCTGTTATTCTATCAACTGTCTAACTTTATACAAGAGCAATTTTTAGTACTGTTTGTATGTTCCCCCAAAATATATGGCCTTGTCCAGATTTTATGCATTAATAGGTTGAGAGATACATGCAAATACATTGCTTTATAGAATTAGAAATATCCAAATGTCTCAACTCTCCCCAATTTTGGCTCAAAATGTTGCTCTCCCTCTAATAATCCCTCCGCAAAAATGGCAATTTTGGAAAAAAACGTGGAAAGTTTACAATTATAAATAACGGTAATGATCAGAGTTATAGATTACTTTTATTTCGGAAATGCATGTAGATGCTCTTATTTTGTCAGCTGCTCAAGTTAACAGTACCAATATTAAAAAGGTGTCCCTTCTTTGACAGGTTCCCAGTTGTATTGTGTGGCAATTTTATATTTTTTGCATCACATTTTTGGTCCATTTTTCATAAAATTGTGGTTTTCTGGCAAATTAGTGGCAAATTATTAAAGGTTGAAGTTAGAAAATAATGGCAGACATATGAGTTTCAGATTTCATGCCCTTCAAAAAATTCATACTAATGCAAGACCTACTACTATTCTATTATCTTTCTAAGTCTATAAGAGCAATATTTAAAAAGTGTCTTTACTTTTGGGCCTTTATCCCACTTCTATGTATGGCTTTGTCCAGATTTCTTGCTCTGAGGTTGAGAGGTATGAGTGTCAGTGCCATCACAGTCAGCCAGAGACATATCAAATTGTGACATACTTGTTGCACTCCACTCCCCCATGTAGTGACTCTGGATGTGTCCAAGCAAGGCAAGGAGCAGTTATGCAGTGTAAGTGTGCAGAATATTCCCCCATCTAAAGTAGACACAAGTACAACAGTGGCTTTTCATCTGTCTTTGATTTTGCAGAATGTTAGGGTTTTCTCTCATATTTTTATACTTTTGATTTATGCTTCTTGTTATTCAGAAAATGCATGCTGTCGCACTACCCTGTTGCTCTGTGTTTAATAAGCAATGCTTTAATGACCATCAGGGAAGCTTGTTGGTGATTGTAAGATGCAAGTAAGCTTTAATAAGCATACTGTTAAAGAATTACCAACATTGAAAGCCTTTTTGTTGTTGCCATGCAGGGAATATTTAGATAACGTATAAGCCTTAGGTATTGAAATTCATATGACAGTATTTGTAATAAAGGATAGGATTACAGTATTTTCAGCAGCTTGCAGTCATCTTTGCAGGCTTTACCAGTAAACTAAACAGAATGCCAGTCTATCATGTGTGGCCCATAACCTGTGCAGTAATCCTTTAAGCAATTTATCTTGAGCTTGTTTCTTGTTCATTTTTTACTTTGATCATGTCTTCCCCATGAAACAAGAAGATGGGATTTAAGCAGAGGTGTGATTTCAGTGGAGGAGAGGAGTGTGTGTGTTTTTGGTTTAATAATAATTTAATATGAATGATGAGAGGTGTGTGTGTGTGTGGATTTCAAGGTGGATGTGTGTGTGTGGGATTTATTTGGAAATGCAGAACCTATACTGCTATTTCAGATGGCAGTGAGAATCCTTTCTACTAATTCAAAGATGCATATAAATCATGTTAGAAAACTATAAGATCTTCTCACTGAGTAGCCTTCAGCCTGTGTATTATTTAAAGTCACATTTTGTGGCCAGCAGGTAGGACTGGTTAACAGAACTGACAGACAGAGAGATCAATATTTAATGCTGCTAAGCATAAGACAGAATTTAGAATGCTCCTTAGCTACCAGATGATGGAGCATCTTTCCAGGACACCACACATAGGCTTTCTAGGAAATCTGGACCTTCTTCCCTTTCTGGAAGATTAGTGAAAAAGTGCATTAAAATGAGACCCATCCAGTTTTATTGAAATCACATGCTTATGAGATGCACTTCTATTAACGTTCCAGAGAGACTTTCCTGGTTAACAAATGTTAAAATAAAATGACACTCATTTGAATATCAGACTTCATATTCTTTAGAAAGTGCATGGTGACACAAAAGCAATTTCTAAGTGTATAAGATGGATATTTGAAATGTAGCTTCATCCAGGTTTTCTGCTAAGGTTGAGAGCTATGGTAAGACTGAATTCACTGAATATGTTTGGGGGCTATATCATTACATTACTCCTTTGTCCTTTTTTTTTTTAAGAGAGGTTGAGCTGTGTGGTGAGACTGAATTCACTGAATGTTTGGGGGCAAAGAATACTAGTAACTATGAACCTGTTATCAGTTTGCTATCCATCAGTCACTTTATTTGTAGATGAAACAATGACATATAAAGTTGTTGCTCCAGATTTGTGTTTTATGCCACTGTCATAGGTCAAGCGAAAGTGACTATACTGAAACAAGTAGATAGTTGTCAGGCAACAGGTCTTTTTTGGATAAGAAACATTTTTCAAGTGGGGATATTAGCTACTTTCAGCATGTTATTTGGTACTTTTATGAAGCTGAATATAAATTATAATTAGAACTGCAGTGCAAGGAAAAGTGGTTTGAGTTGAGTGCTGCTTGTTTTTTTATACTTGATTTTGACTGGCATTCCAGTAATGTATTTAAAAGGTAATTTATTTTTTCATGCCTCACAACCTTTTTGTTTCCATCTAGATATTAAGTAAACTGTCATGTAGCCAATGCACTGAAATATTTTTTCTTCTACACTTCATTTTGTCTTGATTGGACTCTCATAATGACGGTTTGGCATAGAGGGTAGTGTATTTCATTAAAGTTCCAGTTGTTGTAGTTTTGAGCATAGCTCCACCCCTTTCTGTTCGGCCTCACCCCTTCCAATTGGCCCCACCCATTCAGCTGTCTCCTGCAGCCCCCCCTTTAATTTGAAGTCACCAGCTGTCACTGGGTCAAGGCTGTGTTTTCTCCTAACATCTGTAATGCCCTGCTATTTTAAGAATCATCTGTAAATGAGGTGAAGCAATGCTGTTAATCTTAGAGTTCTGTGATTACCCCATCTTAAATTCCCAAATGGCATTTTTCAGTGCAGGCAAAGGTAGCTAATGCAAAGAAGAAGTTATTCAGTTCCACTGGGTTGCATTTTCAGAGACATGAGTACAGAGCAAAAGCTCCCAAAAATGAAAATTCCAGATTGAACACAGGAGAAGGTTACAAAACCCATGGTGCCTGATGTGATACAGCCCAGTGCTGGTAGCCTAAGTGTCCCTGACTACAGTGTGCCCAATCCTATTTCTGTGCAGAGGTGGGTGGAAAGTGCACGGGCAGGCTATGATTTACAGAATCTCAGGGGATGAGTTAATTGGGGGTCAGTCTTTAGTTTTGAAACAGCCTTGGAATGCAATTGTTGAAAGCATGAGCAAACACTATAGGATTACTGCAGCTAATTTGTAATGAGTAAAACATGAAAGACAATGCATTCTGCAGATTTTGCTGCATATCCAGCTGCAGTGGTAGGCACAATTTAGGAAAGGTAAGTGCTTTCAGCCTTTAGGTATACAGTGTAATGTAAATAACGTATAGCTTATTCTGTCTTGTATTACTTCTAAAATAAATATTTTGTACTTTTTAAAGCACATTTTCCTGAGACATTTTTTACTTTTTTTCCAGTTAATTGAGAAATATATCATTATGCAAGGGAAGATGTTATCACTGTACAGGAGACTGGTGTCTCTGTTTGTGCTAGGTATGGATGAGCTGAATTTATTTCATATACTTGCTGTTATCAGAAGTAGGATGACACTGATCCATTTGCAATGTAAGACATCTTTTCTGTAGAGTTTGCATGTTCTTCGTGTGGCTAAGTGGATTTTTGCTTATGGCTCTAGTTTTCTCCCGCTTCACAAAGACATGCATGTCAGTGAAAAGGTAATGCTCAAATTGCCATTATGTATGAGTGTCCTTCTGTCCTGTGATAGACTGAACAATTTTCCAGGAATATTTTCTGGCTTACCACCCATTTGTTTCTCATATAGGCTCTGGCTCCCTCTCTACCTGAGCTATATAAATTAGGCACTAAATATGGCAAGATGAAAACTCCATTTTCACAAAAGAGGGAAGGGAAATTTGCATTTACAAGAAGAAAAGTTATAAATTGCAAATTCAGTCCTGTGAAAGAAGAAAAAGGGGAATACTTACTTCTTACTTTTTTGCAAAATAGTATTTCTATTTTTTCTAAGTATGCTATTATATTTTATTTGCACTTTATTAACCAGGTTAGTCCTATTAGCTTAATATCCTCTTTTCAGGGAGGAGACCCAAAGTGGTATTCTTACTGATTCGAGAAATTTGACCATATCACCAGGAAATTTCCCCTACTCTTTTCAAAAAGTGCCATGGGATCTTTTACATACAGCTGAACTACAACCAGCTCAGGCAGGTGGGGCCTCAGTTTAACTTCTCATCTGAAGAACGGCAGTAGCAGTCTAAGAGTTGATTACAGTGTTTAGAAGATAACATGGATGTACAGGTTTTCCTGTGGCAAAAAAAAAAAATGAGAGAAACATTTTTTTCTAAACATGGACCTTCATTGTGATAACATTCAGTGATGAATCTAGAACAAGGTGACCTAGCTGGCTGCATATGGCCCAATACTGGCTCAGTGGCCTGGCCATACAACATTGATTTAAAAAAAAAAGTTGACCTCAATTATTAAAAAAACAATACTACTGCCCAATTTTTCTTGTCAACATCCTAATGACGAGTTCCTGCTCAGAAGGCAGTAACTTCTGCCTTTTCCATTGGCAGATTCTTTGAACTAATGAAACTGGAGCCAGCATACATGCAGAGCAAATGACAGACTTTCCAAGAATAACTCATGATTTAACTCTCACAGGAGGTTAGGAGAACAGATGTGTATTGAACAGCAAGCGAGAGTTGGATGGCGGTTGGATTTCTTTTGGTGGGAGTAATGAGCAGACAGGTACATTTATGATGGACCAAATGTCTGTTGTAGCAATGCTATTTGTGTGTGTATGTGATGCCCCAGTTATGGGGCACTGCTAGTTAAGTGACTTGCTCAAAATTGCACTAAATCAACTGCTGTTCCTTGCCCACAGGCAACAAGAGCCTTAATCATCCACGCCAAATGCCTGGCCTCCAATAACATTTTTTTTCCTTCGATAAATCACTGAAAATTATAGTCAGTCATTAGAGTTTCAAAGTTTTCATCATCATCATCCCCCTTTTTCCCATTTTCTACATGGGGTCGGGGTATCATGTTACTTGTCTCCATCTCTCTCTATTCAATACCACACTCCTGTCTTCTTTCACACAATCCATCTACCTCTTTGTTGGACATCCTTATTTCTTCTTACCTTCTTCCTGTGTGTCCCAAATCTTCACCAGATTATCTTCTGATTTTCTGCACACGTGTCCAAACCACCATAATCTGTTCTCTTTGTTCTATTATGCAATTGAAGCAACTTTGGCTTCTGTTGTCATATCCTCATTTCTTTGTCTGTCCCACAGTGTGCATCTTATCACCCTTCTCAATCACTTCATTCCATCACCTGTCGCTTCCTCATCTGCTCTGCATTTACTGCCCAGGTTTCTGTACCATACAGTAGTACTGGTTGCACCACTGTCTTGTACACTGTACTTTTCAGCTTCTTTGGGATTCTTCTGTTATAGACTACACCTCAGACCCAATGCCAGTTGGCTGCAGATCCTCTGATTATAGCTTTGACCTCTTCATTCAGACTTCCCTTTTCCTCAACTACCCCTCCCAGATATTCAAAGTTATTTACCTTTTTAGCCATAAAGACAAGGGTAAGTGCATTATATGTGGTCACTTCACAGAGAATGACCAGCATGTCTAATTTAATCCTAGACTGTAGAACTGTACAGGTCAAAGCCTAGCCCCAGAGCTACTATACTGCCCAAGTTCTGTCCATTTGCATGTGTGTACTTTGCTTCACACTACTCCAATATAGGCCATTAGGAAATACCCAGTTCCTTCCAAATGCTGCTGTATTCTCCTAAAATATGTGGTTTTATGATAAAATGTCAAAAACTGCATTTACAAAATAAAGGCCTAGCATGCTTTTACATACCATCTTTATTCCAAACGTGTTTATAAATACAGCTCATCTCCTGCTATCAATTTTCCATCTAGATAGTACCAATATTTAAACAGTGACAATGAGTTGAAGCCTTTAATCTCATGCTTAGCATAAAAGATGGACAAATATTCAGCTTAAGGATGTGCATGCATGATTACCCCTGGCTCCCTTTGCAAATGGCACTTTAAATGTAAAAGGAAGTCAATATTCTGCTTCAGATCTAAATTAGTTTAAGTGTTACTAGAATTTCAGCTACACCAGTAGATAGTGATGGCATGAAAATTAGTGAAAATAACAAGCAGTTGAAATCTCCAGGTGAAAGAGGAATATGTTTCAGTATTATCTAGTTATGTAGCATCTATATTTCTATTAAATGACCTGTTTGCCATAAGAGTGAATTCAACCTGAATGGTGCAAGAAATTAATTATAAAATATTGTTTAATAAGCTCTTTTTGCAGAGTGATGTATCCGCATGCAACCCCATTACTGGAAAAGAAAAAGCGTGGCTTGCACGTGAGACTGGTTATGAGAGAATGAAACAAAACAGAGAGAAGAAAATTAATTCCTTAAATTGATCAGTGTCTCATCTAGGGGAGGCTCATCTTACCCTGCTCATATTCTTCCCCCATGTCTAAGCATTGTTTCTGCTGCTGAGTTCCTCCACTCACAACTTGTGGAACTTGATATTTTGTGTTACTGGGTTTCACAGCAGGTGCACTGATCACTTTGATTATAGTAATGACTCTGTGTTTGTAGGTAGGTGCTAGACTACCTGTCCTTGCAGGCCATTTTAAGCCTAGCTAATCTCCCTTTCAAAGGTGAGAATCAAACCCTGTACCTTGTGAGACTGTCAGGTAAACACCTTAGCCATTATACCAACCCCCACACCTTAGCCATTATTCCAATCCCCAGCCCCCCTAAGTTCAGGAAGCAGTTCATATACTAAGACCTTGACCCTCAGCACTACTTTTCATAAAAAACACCAGGTTTATCCAGGATATGAACCCAGTACCTCTGACAATCAAAGGGAAAATTATATTATTAGACCAACAAGGTCTAGGTTATAGTTTATAGTTAGTTACTAGGCATGCAGTGCAGTGAAGGAAAGCATTTAGGAGTATAACCCAAATTCTCAATTTTCCAAAAGCACTGTCTGGTTAAGTGACTTTCTCAAAGTTACACAGTAGGTCGGAGAAGGTGAAAAGATTCCAACCCTGCACAGGAAGAAGCTCATTAACAATCTGAGCTTAATCCTCTGCATTAGCTACCAGACAGAATGAGCAAGTGATCTTGAACATGGATGCTGATTACTACTACAATATTACGTAGTGGATCTTATGCTTAATAAACTGTAGAACTGTGGTGATTATTAATATTTTGTAATTAACCACTGTACTTTGTAAATGCATATCTCAAGATCTATTTTTGCCTTGTATCTTTGGTTATGGGTGAAAAAGGTCCATTTTGGATCTAATCATGAGCCCGATTTCCAAACTCTTAGGTGAGCAAAATAATCCTTTACTGGGTTTAAACCTGGATGTAGAAAATACAGATGTCATAGAGCTCACTGTTAATGATGAAAGTTTTAATCAAGTACTGGGGGAAGTGGAAGACACAGCATATTGTCTTAAGAGACTCCATTGGCAATGCTTCCACATGGAAGCCAGTATGGATTACCAAATTATACCCAGAGGGATGCATGTTAAGTGTTTACCAAGTTATGCAACCATTATCTGGAATTATTAGTGCAATGGCAAGCCATAAATCTGGAAACTAGTTTCAGATATATGCACTTGCTCATTGAATTTTTTAAACCTTAAGAAAGGAAGTTAGCGGAGCTTATTGAAAGTAAACAAGCTGCTCTAGAGCAAATTAATTTGACTGGAAACTGCCTGCAGAGGATTGAAACATTGCAGTTTAATCTCAATCTATATGACACTAAACTAAAAGAGCAAAAAAAGAAAAAAACTAGCAAGAGATTATCTAGATTTTAAAAAAGGTCATATATTTGAGTGGCTTAGAGAGGAAGGTATGCAAAAAAGGGCCTAAGAAAATTTTGGATAAACGTAAACTAAGTACTGCAAGTAAGAACTCTCTTAAAGAAAATTCAAACACTAATACAGAGGAAGCTAGAACATATAAGGAAACGGTAGTTACTCCATCAACTTTATATAGCAATCAGCCATCTAGTAATTGTAGCAGTATTGTGACAAGCCTGGAACCAATGGTTAATCTCTCTATAGGTACTAAACCAAAAGAAGGAGAAATACATGCTCCCTTGATGCATCAGTTACCAGTTTTTATAAAACAACAGACCCACAGGAACCAGAGGACATCCAGTCAGGAAAGGAAAATGAAGAAACTTACCTGTTAAATGCTAATGAGTGTGAACTGGTTCTTAATTTAGCAAGGTTTTCATTAAGTCCAGAGGACATACAGGTTCTAAATAGAGGTCTTTCTTTTATTCCATCACTACATTCAGATCTCAATGAATTTGTTAGTGACCTGAAACCTTTTGGGAGAAATATTACACTCAAAACAATTTTTTGAGAATGAAAGCTATAACAGAGTGTATATAAGAAACCGAGCACCTTTGTGTCTGTTAACTACCCTACAGTAGACCTTTTTTTACACTTATGTGAGAGTGAAGTAAGCAAGGTTTGAGGAGAAGAGAAGATAAGTAGACAGTTTCATAATATGAGATTTAATGAGAAAGAAGCATTATTCCAACTTAAGAACAATCAAGATATTGTCATCAAACCACCTGACAAGGGGGGGCCATCGTGATAATGGACTCCACCTGGTACAAAAATAAGATGCAAGAAATGCTGACAGATGTACATACATATAAAAATATTAAGAAGCAAGACTTGGATAGGATGATCACAGTTTTTCAGTATACTCTTATGGATTTATTAATGGAGAGACGTCTAAAGATTTATTTGATTTTTTTTAAATCAAGTATCCAACCATCCCTAGTATCAGTGGTTTACCCAAAATACACAAGACTTTAGATGACCCCACACTAAGACCGATTGTGGCAGAAAGAGGCTAGATAACTGAACCACTATATATTTATGTTGAAAATGAGCTGAAGAAGGTCCTACCATTGGTGGACACTGTTTTAAAAGATACAGGGAGCTTTTTAGAAAGTTTGTCTGTGAAAACCAAAGATATGGATAATTTTTCAGATTTGATCCTGGTAACCGTGGACGTTAATAGTCTGTTTACAGTTATACCTAATGGCTATGGAGTGGAAGCACTTAGAGAGTGTCTTGTACAAACAGGATTTGATTCCAACCTAATTTGCTCTCTGCTGGAATTAATTCTGGAAAATAAAGTTTTTTCTTATGGGAATAACTATTTTTGGCAAGTATGGGAGATAGCTATAGATACCTCTTGCACTAATAGTTATTCAAATCTAGTCTTAGCACAATGGGAGAAAAATCATATTTTGAATGCCATCAACCCCTGGTTTGGACATTTGGTGTATTATGGTCATTTTGTGGATGATATCTTTGTCCTTTGGAAAGGAGATGAAAGAAAACTTGATATGTTCACAGAATATCTGAAAAACACCACGGATGTCCTTGAATTTAAGATAGCTTATTCAAAGGAAGAGATTGATTTCTTGGATGTTAACGTAACCCTACATCCTAGGTTAGGTCTACATACGAAAATGCACAGGAAAGATACATGGAAGAACCATTACTTGCACAGAAATAGTATGCACCCAGGTCACATTTTCAAAAACATCATGGAAAATCAAGTGCAGTGTATATCTAGACTCTGTAATGAAGATGCTGATTTTGAAAAGGAGCAGGTCACCCTCTGTAAACATTTGAGAAATAGAGGTTACCATAACAGAGATGTACACAACAGGATATAAGATCCAATAAAGGCCGTCCCTATTTTAATGGAAAAACTGCCAGAGTTGAGGCCACTGCATCTAAAGAAGGGACCTTGACCCAAGATCTAAAATGTATTCTCACTTACAGTATGGATAGCCAAAACATCTGTGATGTGGTCAGAAGGTTTTGGCCGGTGTTGACAGAAGATGCAAAAATGAAAATTATTGTACGAGAACAACCAAGCTTTGTTTTCAAGAACAGAAATAACATTAAAAGATTGCTGTGTGGCAAAGATGGCTTTGAATGGAAAAATACACACCAAAAGAAAGGAACGGTCAAATGTGGGAGGTGTAAAGTCTGTCCTTATAAAGACAACAGCAATCTTTTTGTGCATCCTGTATCTAGAATTAATTACCTACTGAAAGCTAGTGCAGCTTGCAATACCCAGCATTTGGTCTACCTGGCAACCTGTCGGAAATGCTTAGTGTTTTATATTGGAAAAATAGACCAGCGTTTAAAAGACAGAGTTATGCGACACTTGAGGGATATTAAGCACAAGGATTTAAAGAATGTGCTGGCTGACCACATTGTATCTTATCCTGATCATAGCTTTATGTTTAAAGCTTTAGAATGTATTGCTACAGACTCAAGAGGCAGAGATGTAAAGAACCGCACTGAAATGTGTGAAGTGAGTTGGATAGTGAACTTAAGGATTGATCGTCCCCCAGGACTTTATACAATGGTCCCATTTAAACCAATATTAAAGAACAGACATCTTACTATAAGCTGAGTAAAGGAGGTTTGTCATTTCTAAAAACCATGATTGGTTGCTATGACATTAAGTTGGTTAATGAGTAAGTGTTGCCTGCAATATATGGAAATGACTTGCTATTTAACTTCAGTTGGATTATATGATCTAAAGAAGGCTGAATAGCTGAAAGCGCTAATCATTTAGAGCTCTCTTTCACTGGAAGTCTTTTATGTTTTGTCTCTATTTTTAAATAAACAAAGTTTTTAGCTGTGGTGGTTCACCAGAAAGTTTATCCCCACCTATTTAATTTTGTTCTGTCTGGTGCACCTTTGGCAGTTTCTAGTTTCTATTTACATAGGTTATAGTTTATAGTTGGTTACTAGGCATGCAGTGCAGTCAAGGAAAACATTTAGGAGTATAACCCAAATTCTCAATTTTCCAAAAGCACTGTCTGGTTAAGTGACTTTCTCAAGGTTATACAGTAGGTCGGAGAAGGTGAAAAGATTCAAACCCTGCACAGGAAGAAGCTCATTAACAATCTGAGCTTAATCCTCTGCATTATCTACCAGACAGAATGAGCAAGTGATCTTGAACATGGATGCTGATTACTACTACAATATTACGTAGTGGATCTTATTCTTAATAAAATGTAGAATTTTGGTGATTATTAATATTTTGCAATTAGCCACTGTACTTTGTAAATGCATATCTCAAGATTTAGTTTTGCCTTGTATCTTTGATTATGGGTAAAAAAGGTCCATTTTGGATCTAATCACTGTAACATTTGATTTGCCTCAGAAGTGCATATTATTTCCCTATGTCTGATTTTTTTTTTCTTAATTCTAAACGTTATATTTAATAAAGTTTGACAAGTTACATCAGAGCATGAAGCAATGCCAGTCTTGGTATGAAACTAATATACTTTATTTGAGAAGCTACTATTCCCAATGATATTGTACTTCAGTAATAAAAGTGAAACAGTGTTATAGGCCTACGACAGAAAAGTGAATGGTTTAAACTGTATCTAGTTAATTCTGCTGTAAGACTAATTGTTGGTGTTTTCTAAATAAAATTAGAATTATATATGAAATGGCTCAAGCAATTGACATTCGAACAGTAAATGAAGTGAGAAAATAGCAGAATATTGTAAAGAAACACACAATTGTCATTATAGTCCAATATACCTTTTAACTTTTAAGAATCGTCATACTCTTATAAACAAAATGTGGTTGTTGTAGCATATAAAAATTTATAACGGCCCTTTTGGAAAATATTTGATATTTTATAGTCGGTTGCTTATTGGAAGTGCAAGCCCCAATAGTCTAAGTCCTAATATTGCAAAAAAATTAAAGTCTGATTGCAGAAAAAAAAATGTAAAACTTGTCCTACCTGTAAAGGATGTTTACAAGTGGGCTTCACCCCTCTGAGACTCTAATACCCTGCCACTTACATATGCTGACTGTATGACTGTTACATACAGTAGACTCCTTCTTATCCGGTCTTACTGGGACCAGATCTTAGGCTGGATAAACAAATGGCTGGTTAATCAGAAAAAGCATACAAAATAGCATGTATATGTTATAAATCAGCTAGAATAACATGAATTATGTTAGTATACATTTTTCTAATGAATATGAAGTCTAAAACTCAAATGTCTGTCATTATTTAGCCCAGAGGAGGCAGAAGTGTTGTTCTTCTCAGTTGTCTTTTGCTAGGGCTACGGCCGAAATTTGATGGCTGGTTAAAGATGGCCAATATATGGCCATTGGCATGGTAAATAGCCGCAAAATTATAAAACGTAAAGTTTATTTATTTTTTTGCCGATTTCGGCCTTTTAAGCATAGGGCAGCGGTTCGCAAACGGGATTGGCCCGAAAATAAGAAAAAAGTTGGAAATAAGCTTTTAAACCAAAATCAGCATTCTGCCATAATAGTCAATGGCATGCATAAGACAACAATACCATGGAATAGTGGCTGCTAAGGGGGAAGGCTGAGTGTCAGTTTTGTAACCATGCATTAGCAGTCAGTTTTATGCAAATGAGGAGATTGATATTGAATCACAGATTTCCCCTTACTGTTAGCTTGCACCCAACCGTGTAGGTGCAGCAACACCATGGTATAAGCATAAGAGGTAGATGACCTCATCAGGGGGAGTGTCATGCATGCTGTAAGATTATTGGAGCTGTGTGGACCATGTTTGTCCTTAGCTAAGCACAGCTAAGGTATAGCATGGAAAGACTGTAAGGTCTGATGCTGCCTAGCAGTGTTTACATTGCCTAAATGGGTGTGGGTGCCCTGCACCAGGTTTTAAACCCCCCAAAAAAACAGGAAATAGCAGATCTGTTCATATCTGAGCACTGGGTATGCGCTGCACACCTCAGGGCTTAAATAGGAAGGCAATGGGAAGGGAAAACAGCAGTAGGAAGACAATCAAGAAGAACTAGCATAACTGGCAGATGAAATGTATCAGAATCAGCCAATTACACTGGCAGCAGCCCAGACCAGCCCAGCACACTACTATAAACTATGCAAACACCTTTCACTCTGTTTTTCCCACAAACTCTACACCACTGGTGTACACAGACGGGGAAATTTTACCTGAAAAAACTAACAAAATGAAAGGGGCTGCTATCCCTCTCATACATCAATATGTGGAAGAGGCTGAGGGTGGTGAGGATGAGAATCCTGATGACCAACCCACAGTGAGGAGACAGAGAAGAGTGTACACACCCAGGGTAACCTACCAGGGGCTACATGAGCTGGAAATAGTGGAGCGCTATAGGGTGGACAGGGACATCCTATAGCAAATTTTTGAGCTGTACCGGCCACTCCTCATGCACAAAACAAACAGAGGGGAACCCATCCCAGTAGATACCAAGGTATGTGTAGGCTTAAAAATACTAGCAACAGGTACCTTCCAAAGGGCAACTGGGGATATCATGGGGATCTTACAGGCATCAGCATCTAGGGTACTCCACCAGTTCCTGGAAGCCATGTCAGCACATGCCGGTGAGCACATATATTCCCTCAACACCCGCATCTCTTCCACCAAATAGCAGAATACCCTGAGGTAGTGGGTGCTGTAGACTGCACACACACACACATTAAAGCACCACCCATATAAACCACAAGGGCTTCCCCTCCATCAACTGCCAGGTTGTGTGAAATGCCCAGGGTATTATAATGAATGTATGTGCTGGCAGCCCTGGAAGCTATCATGACTCCCACATCTGGCATATGACACAGCTATACCAGAGATTTGCCAGTGGGGACATCCCATATGGCCACATAGTGGGGTTTGTTGGTTATGCACTGGAGCCGTGGCTGATGACACCCATCAGAAATGCACACACACCCAAACAAGAACTCCATAATGAGGCACACGCACAAACCATAATCATAATAGAGCATGTGTTTGGGATGCTCAAGTCATGTTTCCAGTGCCTGGACATATCCGGTGGAGCCTTGCAGTACTCTCCAGCTACATGTACACAAATCTTCATTGTATGTGCCATGCTACACAATGTGATCCTGCGGAAACAGCTGGGACAGGAACAGCATGGGGCAGGGCCACACAGCCCCCCCCCCCACCATTGCCAAGGCCAGCACAGGCACAGAGTGACTCGGAGGAGGAACAACCTGAACCTGCTCATATAGGCAGATGGAGGTATGCCCAGGCTTTGGCAAAGAGGCAATGCATAGCACATACACTCACATGGTAAGAACCCATGGAATGACACCTCTCCCTGACTCGAACATACAGTAAAAGGGATGCCAAACATGACACTACCTGTGCTTTACCATGTTAGGGAGTGTACTATGTGCATCCAACATAGTCAGCCCTCCAACACCATCCTCAATACTGGCACAGCCACAAGGTAAGTCACTCTTCCTATCAATTGCTGAATGGAGTAGTATGTTCTGCTAGTTGTAGCTATGTATGGATGTGACCATGCAAGGGAATCGGATGGCTGAATGGGATAGCACCAGATAGTGGACACCTATATGGGCAGCATGAAATCCATAACAAATACTGGTGTCAACAAAGTAGGTAGTACTAGAGAAGGTGACAAATCCCACTGCAATAGATGTGGTGGCCCAAATGTGTGTCCATAGGACACACATATGCATGTCAGTAAGGCTCACATACCGAACAACAGCCTCAGCCAGCAGGACAGGTGTAGATGACCATAAAGAAAAGCTGTGATAAGGTCTCCAATTAATGGCAATGGAGAACAGCCCCCCTCCAGACCTACACAGACAGACAACAGGTCAGGCAGTTGTATATTAGTTCTGCATGGTAAGAAGTCTGAAACGGAAATGTAGGTCAATAAAACTTAAGATCTGTACTCTACTGATATGCCTCTAGTCTGCATGATAGGTCAGAATACAAAATTAAATGGAAGCCAACAGAGTATCTGAAATGCCAGTACAGTCATAGCAATATCTACAGTTGTCAGGTGCCCCCCCCCCACAAACCTGTGTAGAAATGCAGTAACATGTACGTGTGGGTTTAATAACAGTGGAACAGATTATCTGAGCTGGCCCAATTTACAGGATAGATCGTTGCATGTGTACAATATGCAGGGCTCTGTGTGTTAGGTTGTTGTGTGTTGTATATTGTGTGGAAGTGGTCAGCATGTAGGCATGGAGGGTTCTGTCCCGGTGGCCAGTACTATCGATGACAGGGCCATGTTCTGACAACTGCAGTGCCAACCACAGTGCATCCCAGTAAGGCCCAATTCAGCAGTAGCAGTCATCCATACTCATTGTTCAGATGTCAATATCTGTCACCATCTGAAAGATGGACATGCCATGAATGTGGGCCCAGACATACACACAGTACACAGGTGGAAGTACGCTAGACAGAGTACATGAAATGTAACTGTCAACTGCACACATCTTTGGAATTGTACATACAGGTTAGCAGCACATTAGTTGTCTGTGTAGTATGGAATACTGATGTAGTCTGGCCAAACACTGGCAGACCACAAAAGGCACAGTTATGAAGTAATGAGAGACTGCCTATGTCCCCACACAAGGCAACATAAGGGGAATGTCCCAGGTATATCTGTGAGTCAGCTGCAAGAAGCTTCCATATCACACATGCACTCAGCTCACCCCACCATCAGCCACAGATTTATCACAGGTCATATCCTTGCTGTTGGGAATGAGTACAGTATGACCCCCACTTCTGTATGGGAACATCCACAGAATGCAGCATGCTGAAGAGGTGTGCCATGCAGGTGTGTCCCTAGCTGTAAGCAGCACCCTGCCAGCATCCAGACCAATGGATTAATATGGACAGGAACCTTTGCCATTAACACCTCGCACACTTATGCTGTCACCCCACGGGACTCCAGTGGCTCATAGCCTGGGACTGTAGGAGTGACAGAATGCACTGGCCTGCTACAGATGGCCTGCATCATTACCAAATGCCCTACAGTCCTCTGTCAAAGGCCTGTGCCTCACCCATACTGCCAATGTATGTTATCTCATGGGGTCCCAACTAACAACATAACACAGTCCACAGAACACAAATGCAAGGCCATGTCAACAAATCCCAGTAGCATGCCCATCATGTCCTACTGCATGAACTGTAGACCAACCCCTAAATAATGCTGGGATGAAGGGACAACTATAGGGATACTTTGTATATATCACTCGCATAATGCTAGGAAGAGGATAGAATAACAGAGTGGGGGGGGATGTAGAAGCATGGATGCCATGGAGTGTGTGAAGTCTGAAACTCTGATGTGTGTCCATACTACCCCTGCCTGCAAACCCAGTAATGGGTGGCTACAAACCCGCTCGTAAACCACAATGTGAAGGGGAACTGACCAGATATATGAGCCCTGCCTCTGGGTAACCTGGGTGAATCTAGACAGCTGAGAGGTATATCCACAGCAGGATATGGCCATTCTGTTATGTCGATAGATGTACAAGCAGGGGATTCTCAGCCACCACAGTACCAAGGTGCTGGACCATTTACACAGACCCATCAGCAAGTGTCTGCAGCTACCCCTCCAGAATGGCATGAGTGTGCAAGAATATGTAGGCTGCAGACTACAATACTGGACACAGCTGCATTCATCTTGTGTTTCCCAGGAAATAACTGAGCAAATAAGTATATCTGTCAGTAGTTGATGACATAATACATCATAGTGTAAAACAGTACATATGTCTGAATATTTCTGATAACACTAACCATGTAACACAAGCAGCACAGACACAATAGTTACCGTATCCCACTTTCGCCCATTGTGACTCCATATTGTCAACCTATCTACAGATATCCTGCAGACACAGGTTGCTAGCTGTAGGTGTAGAATGCAAAATCCTGCACTGGAGTACAACCTACCTGGAATGGATTCACACACTCAATACAGAAGGACATACTGGGCAGGCTCCTACACTTAGAGAAATGAAGCCCATGTCTGACAGCAGTGGACTATACATATCTGTCAGTTGCAGATGTCTGTGCACACACACCACATTGCACTCCATTCATGCTTTGCACACACATTGGATAGGAATGCTCACACATATCCAAGGCCAGAACACTATAATAGGTCAAACATACACACACACAGATGTGAGGAAGAGAGAGGCAGACAGTGACAAAAGGATTGCCATCATGAGGCCTGTCCCACCCACCACACATCAAATTGGCCAATATCACATGATGTGCTGATGTCAATTACTATAGACATTTTCTTTTGGTAGCCCTCAGCCCTATAGTGTCTGTGGTGCTTGTGATAACTGTGTAACATGATAGTACAAATCAGTATTCATCTAGCGTTTGTATACCCAGTCCTGTCAAATGTAAAGTTGTGTGTGACTGAGTGTTTTGTGTGTGTGTTTCCAGAGGAATGGTTTATGGCCCATTCACACACACACTGCACTTCCCATAGCCCATGTTAGCACTCTTGCTCATGTCAGTCACTCTGAAATAACCCTCTGGCCATTTCTCAGCCCCATAATCTCCATGTCATGTGCGATAACTGCAATGCTATAGTGTAACATACTAGTTAGAAGTTCTAATCCCAGACCTGGCAACTATGAAACTGTGTGTGTGTGTGTGTGTGTGTGTGTGTGTGTGTGTGTGTGTGTGTGTGTGTGTGTGTCTGTGTGTGTGTGTGTGTGTGTGTGTGTGTGTGGAGATTAAAGATTTTGAGGCCTTGTGACTAATTTGAAGTCCCTCTTATTTGGGATAGATAAAAGTATGCCTGTTAGTATAGTTTAGCATAGCAACTTGCCATAAATAATCTTTGGGCCGGATTCACGATGGCTTGCACTACTTTAGCAAGCCTGCTGATGTCAGTCACCTTGAAATACCCCTTTGGACAAAGGCCAGATCTATAAGCTCCATGGCGCATGCAATAACTGTGTGTGTGTGTGTGTGTGTGTATGTCTGTGTGTGTGTGTGTGTGTGTGTGTGTGTGTGTGTGTGTGTGTGTGTGTGTGTGTGTGTATGTGTGTGTAGAGATTAATGATTTTGAGGCCATTCACAGTCACTACACCTCCCATTGCCCTATTTTAGCAAACTTGCTGATGTTAGTCACCTTGAAATATCCCTTTGGACAAGGCCAGCCCTATAAGCTCAGTGGCACATGCGATAACTGTGTAATGCTGTAATGTAACATACTAGTTAGGTAAGAGTTCTAATCCCACATATGGCAACTGTGTGTGTGTGTGTGTGTGTGTGTGTGTGTGTGTGTGTGTGTGTGTGTGTGTGTGTGTGTGTGTGTGTAGAGATTAATGATTTTGAGGCCATTCACAGTCACCATTTGTCCTACTTTAGCAAGCCTGCTGATGTCACTCACCTTGAAATACTACTTTGGACAAGAGCCAGCCCTATAAGCTCCATGGCATGTTCCATAAATGGAGAACAATGTAGTAGCAGTAACTACAAAGGTATGGGTTTGAATCTCATCTGTGGCAAGTGTTTGTGTGTGTACCTCAAAGATTTTTGGCCCCATTTACACACAGTACACATCTCAGAGCCTGACTTTAGCAGTCCTGCAGATATCATCCACCTTAGAAGTACCTGTTGCCAACCCTAAACCATGTCAAGTCAGTGGTGCATGTGGTAAATGCGTAACATAATGGTCTGTAAATGTTGTTATATAGAGGTTTGAAACTCACCCCTGGGAAATGTAAATGTGTGTTTAGGGTAAAATTATTTTTGGGATCTCTCACCCACTACATCACCCATTGCCAGTATTTACAAGGGCTGGTGATGTTCCTCACCTTAGAAGTACCTTGGGATAACATCCATCCTATAAGCTCCATGGCACGTGTGATAAATGCGGTACACTATAGTAGCAATACATAGCTAGGTAGGGGGTTAAATCTCAGTACTGGAGAGTGTGTGTGTGTGTGTGTGTGTGTGTGTGTGTGTGTGTGTGTGTGTGTGTGTGTGTGTGTGTGTTTGTTTGTGTGTGTCTGTGTGTGTGTGTGTCATCAGTATCCTGTGTGGAGGTTGCTGTGATTGTGTAATAATAGGATGCATGTGGGGTGAGTTTTGCTAAATTATTATATTGAGGACCTAGTATATACCACAATGTCCACCTTACAAGGGCATCAGATGTCAAACACCAGAGAGGCTGGTGTAGACAATCCATAGCCCTACATGTGACATTATGGATTGGTGAACAATATAGGAAACCCTTGTATTACTCAGAGAACACTCCCCACCCATGTCTCATACACAAACACACTTGTCTAGACAATAACCACTATATTGATAGTTCCCTGCATTTTGCATTACAGATAGTAAACATGGTGTGATTGCAGGGGACTACATGCCTGTTGACCACAACAGTGCCACTGACATCAGAAAGCACTGTGATGTGTTACATCTTCTGACTGTGTGTTATCCAGCAAGTAAAAGGACATGGCACCCTGTTCCATCCCTACAGTAGGCAAATAAATGCTTACAGTGGTCATTTTGCTATGTTCCCCACTAGATGCCTGCAGCAACTGTAGAGTCTGCAAATGTAACCCACAAAGGGAATACCATGCCTTATACACATGCCCTGTATGGACAGACTCCACTAACTCCACTCCATACCTGTATCATGCTGTTAAAGTAGGTGCAAGTATGACTTCAGTTCTATAGCCAGGTCTCCCAAATGAGGTCAGGAATGCTACATCAGAAGATAATCTGTACACACAACATGCCCAAGAGACCTCAAGTACACTTCCACATGTCAAAGAATATGCATGTGGGACATGTGCACAACCCAGACACTGTCCATGTTATGGAATATAGATCACAAACATGGGAAGCAGTGCACATCACTGGCCACCCACAATAGTAACCCTGATGAGTGGATGGTGAATACAATATCCACCCGTGGGGAACACTTCAGGGACTACACCCCTGAGCCACACTGGAGACCATTGTCATGTGGCCTGATGCCAAGGTATTTCCTTTGACTAGCCTTGTACAGCCTTCAGGCCCATTCACCTATAACATACCTGTGAAGCAATGAACCTATGCATCTCGGTACTGGCAACTGTGTGTGTGTGTGTGTGTGTGTGTGTGTGTGTGTGTGTGTGTGTGTGTGTGTGTGTGTGTGTGGACATTAATGATTTTTAATCCATTCACAATCACTGCACCTCCCATTGCCCTACTTTAGCATACCTGCTGATGTCATTCACCTTGAAATAACTGTTTGGCCATATATCAGCCATATAAGCTCTGTGGTGCTTGTAATAACTGCATACTACTGTAGTGTAGCAAACTAGTTAGATAGGAGTTCTAATCCTGATCCTGCCAACTATGATAATTTGTGTGTCTCCTTGAGAGAGAGAGAGAGAGTGTGTGTGTGTGTGTGTGTGTGTGTGTGTGTGTGTGTGTGTGTGTGTGTGTGTGTGTCTGTCTCTGATGATATCTGCTTTTGTGGACATTCACATGTACTACACTTCCCTTATCCCTCCTTTAGCACTGTTGCTGATGTCACTCACCTTCAAAGATACCTTTGGACAACTCTGCAACATATAAGCTCCATGGCACGTGCAATAACTGCATAACACTGTAATAGCAATACATAGACAGGTAGGGGGTTGAAACTCAGTACTGGTAAGTGTGTGTTTGTGTGTGTGTCATCAGTATCCTGTCTGGGTGTTGGGGTGATTGTGTACTGACAAAATCCACTGCAGTGTGGGTTTTGCAACATCATTATATTGAGGACCTATATGCCCCATTGTCCACATTTCAAGGCCAACAGTTTTAAAACACTGTAGAGGTTGTTGTAGCCAATCCTCAACCATAAATGTATACAGCCATGTGCAATTACTATGTGATAGTATGGATTAGTAAACAATATAGGCAACTGTTATAATACCCAGATACCACTCTCCACCCGTGAATCATACACAAACACATTTGGCTCTTACTCTCTTACACCCTTCCTTTCTTACTTTGTCTCTGTCTCTCTCTCTCTCTCTCACTCTCTCCCTCTCTGGTGGATGTGGAAAAGTACATCTGTTTTGCATAGCCAGCAGCTTGAGTTTTGTAAGGAATGCTCATGATCAGCTGATGGCCTGTGCATGAATTGCAGTCCGCCCACTTGCTAATTGCATGTGGAACAGCTATGGTATCATTCCTATAGCCAGTTGCATGGAACCACACTCCTATAACTAAGCACTTCATGTGGATGTTGGCCCTTTTCCTTCACTGTGAGCAGGACTTCATGTGGGTGTTTGATAAACAGCATCACAGAGGGTAGGTGGAATTACCTCTTACAACATACACTGTAGAGACAAGCCAACAAAAAGGAGGGGGGTGTTCCAGACATGGGGACAGAATGTAAGTACTGCTGTTCTACATTTGAAGTAATGTTGGTTTAACAGGGTTTGTGTGGATATAGCTGTTCTACATAATTTAAAGTCTGGCATAACAGTGTTATGTGGTTGAGGAAACTCACCTGTAGGGCTATCTGCAGACTGTCCAGAGTTTGGAGTCTTACATGTATTGCGTTACTCACACATTTCCTATCTTTAGATATGCAGTAACATACTCTAATGATTGCAGTCAGTACATGGTGACATCCATGTGAGTTACTGACTTCATATCCCTCAGAAGAGATATGTCACAACAAACCTTGTTACACCAGGAAATTTCTCAGTTTAGCACCACAATATCTCAATATAGGCCCTGTGTTTGTGCCTCTGTCCCCCAAGTCTGTCACCCTTTGTCCATATGTCATGCAGTAAGAGGTGCATATGTACAGTACATCATTATTTACTGACATCATACCTGATAACAAGCCAGTGAGATATCAGACTGCTAGACATGTTATGTATAGTAGGCCTTATATTTGAGGACAAAACCTGGATATTCTGTTGTAGAGTGTACAGTAGTGAGGTCTGTGTACTTATGGTGATTGTTGACAGAATATGTATTGTGAACATATTGCATGGCCTGTGTACAGACTGTGGTAGATGTCATTGTTCTTTGCCCTGTTCTATCTGGTGTTGCATGCTGCTCCGGTTTACAGTACCCTATCAGCATACATGTTTGTAGGGCCAGACTGACACATGTCCCTTACCACAGTTAGGCATCAGACTACACTGTTTATTGGCCCAGTAGATGTAGGATTACTGTGTGAGTGTCTTATATGAGGGTGGTTTTGTTCACACAGTCCATATACTGTAATATTACTTAGGCGTACCATAATGTGACTGTGACTGTGTTCAAATTGGTTGTGGATGTGCACTTTCTCACTGGTGTTTGTTAATCCATGCTGTTACATGCCTGCAGTGTCTGCTATATTTGCAAGTACATGTGTATTCCCCCAAAGGAAACTTGTGTCAGTGTTGTGGCAGTCTGCCTGTAGTTTGCACAGTGCTTTGTGACATGCCAAGCAGCTCAGTGTACTTACCTAGTGTGATGTCATGTCCAGATATTTGTCAGATGTACTGTTGCCTGGCCACTATAACATTTGTGTATTTCTGACATTGCAGTGAGATGCTGTAAAGATGTATGTCACTAACTAGTGTGAAGTATGTGTGCTTGGGACCTTTGCTCCTCCGGTTAATATGTGTTAGGACAGACAGGAGTGTCTGAATGCATCAACTGTGTGAGCTTATCTATTCCAGTATTTTTGTGATATCCCCATTTACATGGCTGCAAACATCCACTTTGTCAGACTTGGTCCACACGTCTTGCACAAAGGAGTTCTGTGTATACCTCTGCACTGACCAGACTGTGTCAGACTGTCACAGTTTATTGATCATATCTCTGCTGTATTCCACAGGATCATTACTGTGATTTGTGTGGTACTTCACTATGATGATCTTATGATGTCTGTCAGTAACTGATGCCGTACATGTTGGTATCAAAAGTGACTTCCCACCCAACATGTCTGTTAACACAACCCCTGTTACTGTAGCAACATTCTACATTTATACCTGCAATACTTACATGACATCCCTTGCACTAAGAGGTTGTGAATATTGATGGTGAGGCATGACTCCACTATTTGTTATGGGCATATGTTTCATATATATATATATATATATATATATATATATATATATATATATATATATATATATATATATATATATATATATATATATATATATATATATATATATACACATGCACATACACACACACACACACACACACACATATATATATATATATATATATATATATATATATATATATATATATATATATATATATATATATAAAGTTCACAAAAATCCCAGCACACGATAAATAAATTCCAAAGTCAGCATTAAGTAAAAAGTGATTTATTGGACAACCACAGCCCAACAACACAAACCGGTGGCCGGTTTCGCTCACAGCGTCCTCAGTGTGCAATGAATAGGCAGAAAAGCTAGTACTGATATACGCACAATGCGTATTATAAACGTAACTCCTTAAAGACACAGTAACACCATTAATAGACTTAGTGCCCAAAGCAATATTAACTAGGGGCAAAAGCATTAATACACATATTCATCTGTCATGGACCATAATAATTATAGAGTAATGAACACATACCCACATTTTGTGCAATAGTGTACATAATTAAATACGTCCATATTCATACCAATTACATACAAAATTATATATACATATACATATATATATATATATATATATATATACATACATGTACACTCACATATACATATATGCATATATACACATACACATACACATGCATGTGTACATGCATATAAGTATGTACCTACACTGCCAATTACTTAGTGCCCTATACTAATACCCACACACAAGAGGCTGGGTTACAACAAAATTGAGTTAAACACCAAGAACCCATATGCATTAAAGCATGCACATATGTACACCTATATATGCACATGCGCATGTACAAACCAATGCACACTGACATGGTCACACTCACACACACACACATACACACATACATGTACCAAACACTAACAAACATGACCACGCATGTCCATTGGCACACACATGCACATACAAGTACACGCACATGCATATAATTCCACAAACCAAAACGCAGGTGCAAAAGTATCCAAAAAATCATTAAATTTATAAATTTTTCCAAAAGATGCTAAAAACCCCTGAAATACCAAGACTTACACTCCTTACCAATGGTCATTCAACCCAGGTTTAAACATTGCTCCCAGATTCACAATCCAACGACGTTCCTTTTGAGTTAACATACGGTGTTTATGACTGTCCCCTAAATTGGATGCTGCAACTTTATCCAATCCTATAAATATGAAGCGTGCTGTGGAATGAACTAGCTTATGTTTATAAAGGGCACTTCTAGTGCGTTGGCATTTAATATCACTAATGTGTAAAGATATTCTTTGTTTCAACGCACAAGAAGTTTGCCCTACATAAAAAGCTCCACACTGGCAGACAGCCATATATACTACCCAAGTGCTATTACATGTAATCAAACAACGTATATCAAATACCTTTTTCGTATTTACAGATGTAAAGGACTTGGTTTTAGCCATAACATTACATTGCTTACAAGTACCACAAAATGTACTACCCATAATACCCAGTGAATCGGTGCTAAGTAAACGATCTCTTTTAAAATTAGAAAAATGTTGTCCTAGATTCTTACCCCTTTTATAACCAAAATGACATACTTTATCAATATATTTGTTGAAAAACACATCTGATTCCAAAATATGCCAATGGTTCATTAATACATTTTTAACAAAATGTGTATTAGTTCCATAAGTTGTAGTAAACCTAATATGGGAGCTCTCATTACTGAATCCACGATCAATCAATAGAGAGTTCCTATCTATGGAACTGGCATATCCATTAGCCCTTTGTATTTTATTCCTATGGTAACCCCTGTGCAAAAATCTTAACTCTAAATCCTTTGCTTTATTGTGATAACGTTCATTAGAAGAGCAAATTTTTCTGACTCGTTGAAACTGTGACCCAGGTATGTTAAGGATAGTGTGGGGGGGGGTGGCAGCTATTAGCATGTAACACAGCATTTTTAGAAAAAGGCTTTCTGTATATATATATATGTTGTTGTTGTCTTTCGGCTTTTCCCAGTTAGGGGTCGCCAGAGCGGAACTCCGGTCCACTAATGATTGGCAGTAGATTTTCACGAATGCCGAGGTGCCAGCTCGACATTCAACCTTCAACGAAGGCACGCCCATTTACGCATGTCTTTCGAACGCCCATCCAACTGCGAGGAGGACATGCAGACTCCACACAGAAGGCACTCCCCGCACTTTAGCTGAGAATCAAACGGGAGAACCTCTTGCTGTGAGGCAACAACGCTACCGCTGCACCACCGCAGAAGTACATATATGTATATAGATATAGATATATATATATATATATATATATATATATATATATATATATATATATATATACACACACACACACACACACACATATATATATATATATAAATCAATATATATATATATATATATATATATATATATATATATATATCAATATATGTGTATGTACATATATATACATATATCTACATATATATATATATATATATATATATCCATATCTTTATGTGTAAACTTGAGTGTTGTATATACCTTCCCAGATGTATCCCACCATATTTATCTATGTGTATATTTAGATACAACATACTGATTCAACACTAATTTCACTAACAAGTACTAAACAATTGTAGAAGTCAAAGATGTTGTTCACTACTATTCAGTATGTGTACTGACAGATATATTGGAAAAAAAAACAAACATCTTCACAGCTGTGATTGCTTAGTGGTTAACTGCTGTGACTATAGTGTACAGGGTCCTGGATTCAAGACCTGCAAGGACTGTTTATTTTGTTGCTAGGCAGAACAGGGACGGTTGGATACAAAGTGGTTAAGGCAGTTTTGAGCAGCTTTAAGCAGGTTTGTGTGGGTTTGCCCAATGGTAATTGCTGCTAGTGTAAGGTTAAACAAAAGCGCTCTTACATTGTGTAGGCTTCGCTTATCAGTGTGCAAATCTGCTTAGCATTTATATTTAAGTAATACCTACACCTGCTAAGCATGGTTCAGCCCTGGTAACCAGTGATCACATTCCAGTATGATGAAATAGCACGGTAATATCATCTTTAATAAGTGTATTTAAGTCCATGTACATAACATGCTTCTATGTGCTGTCATTACAGTAGCAAGGGGTGTGAGTATACTGTATGGGACACTTGAGTATATATGACTAGTACAACAATCTTTTCCATCTGTATGTGTTTCATACATGGGTAGTATCCCAGGTTATATGCAGTCACACTTGCATGTATTGTATCATTATGTTACTACTATTAACAGTGCTTTCCCAAGTAAGAGTAGATTGTAGATTGTATTACTGGAACCATACACCCCTGCATGCAAAGCTGGACTCCAAGTACTGACTATCGTGTCCTTGGTGTGTAAGCTATGTGTTATTAAGTATTTGCTACTGGATATTGATCTGATGTGTGGATATTAACTGTAGACTACTGTGTGTATAGAACATGTCATTGAGGGTTGCTGTCATGTAGTAATGGCATACCTATCAGTGTCAGACATCTATCTGTCAAAACATTAATCCTAATGCATAACCTGTTGGCTAGCTGATTTCTGTCTGTCCTCTGTACAGATGTGCAGATGTCAGGTATCCATCTCGGCTGCTTACAGGCAATCTATGCTTGACTGACACTGACATGTCTCCCCAGCTGTGTTATGAATTCCACAGCTAGGAAACCCCACCCTGTATGCACCACATCCCATGGATACCTCAACTAGACTACCACAATCAACAGAACAAGCTTGGGTGCACGTCTCCAACCTATACACAGGCCATGTTATGTAATATATGTTGCATACATGTCAATTGGAGCACCTCACTGGCAAGAGACAACCAGATGACTGGATGTTGCATTTAACTGTCACCCTGAGGATCACTCACGTGGCATCAGTTAATAGATGGCCTGCTGACAAATGTCAGGTGGCATGATACCACTGTACCCACATCCCCTACTCTTCTTATCTCTCCATGGACAATTTTGTGGTACACACCTAGGAACATCTGCACCTATGGACCCCAGTACTGACAAATGTGCCAGTGTGCATTGCTGAGAATAACAATGTCTGTGTGTTTGTAAACTTGTAGTTGATAAGACTCTGAAGTTCTTCTCACAAACTACACCCCCATTGCCATAGTTAGAAATGGCTGCTGTTGTAATGGATATTAAATGTACCTTGTTACACTCTTCACCTATGGGCTACCTGGGGCTTGAAGTACGAGCACAACAATGTTGTACAAATGGGTAGATAGGCATGGGTTACCCTCTAAGTCCTGGCAAGTGTGTGTATGTGTGCAAGTGTGTATATTTGTAGCATTCAGCATTCTGAGGCCACATTCTTCAAATACAATACACCTGGCCGTACAGTATAAGGGGTAGTGATGTTGCTGACATTAGCAGAGCCATGACAAACCATCACCCAACTATCCCTGTGTCATGTGCAATAAATGCATATCCCTGTAGTAGCATTGATGAGATAGACAAGGGGTTGTATTGCACTGCTGGTCAATGTGTGATTGTGGGTATGTCAGAGTATTATCATGGGTTTCAGTGAGTAAAATATCCAATGAGGGGTGTGGGTGCTGGGTATACTGTCTTTACACCATGGTAACCCCAGTCATGTCCCAAGGTCCACTGTATGAGGACCACTGTCACCATCAACCATACAGGTAACTGATTACACTATCCAGTCCAATGATGCATATGCTGTATGTAAATTATCTGTAGCAGAATGGACTCACTGACAAGGTACTTAGCACTGATAAACCAAGGTCTCTCAGATGTGTCTATGACTGTTATGTGTTTGTCAATGTGTATATGACAGTATGTCATAGTATGTATTGTTCATTAACACCTAGTACATCCCCCATTACCATACTGTACAAACCCTGGTGATGTTCCTCATCTAAAAAAACACTTGGGGCACACCTCATCCTAAAATCTGTGGGGTCTGTGCAATTAAGGCCAAACACATTAGTAGCAATAAGTACCTAGGTAGGGGTTCTACTCTCAGTGTTGCCAATAAGTGTGTGTGTATGTGAAGGGATATACTTCAGTTTGCAGAAAATACATGTCCAGGAGGTCATCTGTCAGGGAACTGACTGGCAAATGCTAACATTGCAAAGGAATCATCTTGTGGAAATTCATTCCATCAAAATTAATAGTAGATGTGTAAATGCCCTCTTCCCCACTGTATAGCTGTACAGCAATACTGGAGTTGGTATATATAGTTGGTTGTCGATATTGTGGATACAGCCACCCTCATTAGGGTTATTGTTGTGTGTATCCCCCCACTCAGTCTGCTGTAATACTGTACAGTTTATGTTAACAGGTTAAGTAGTTGTCAGTCACACTATGCGCGGCTCTACACCACCCCACACCCTCCAAAGAGGAGGACTGTGCCACCCACACCAGACACCTATGTTTACCAACTCCAGGATTGCACTACTTTGGGGAAGGGGACATATACCCTGCAAGTACCATCGTCAATGACATGAAACCAGCAGACTGATTATTTACTGATGTGATGTTGTGTCTAGTTTGTCTTGGTGGAATTACATAGGCTAAAATGGGTTCACTGCAAAATTAAGTACAACCATGTGTATTCTCTGTGTATTGCATCAACACCAAAGTCTGTTTGTGTGTGTGTGTGTGTGTGTGTGTGTGTGTGTGTGTGTGTGTGTGTGTGTGTGTGTGTGTGTGTTATACACAAACATGTGATGTGTGCCACCCAGTACACTTACCATTTTCCACTGTAGAAGGGCTGCTGACATCAGCCATCATGCACTCACATGTATACACCCCTCAGACCTATCAACCATGTGGCACATGCAGTAACTGTTATACAGACCTGTTACTTGTGTTCAGATGTACCCAGGATATAACACAGTCAGTTTGTCACCACATGCCATACCCCTTGTAGGAAACCCCAGACCAACATCCTGCTGACACACAGACACCTACAACACAAGCTGAATACATTATGGAGACCACAATCAGTCAGTGTTAGTAACAGCTATAATGCATCATGGCTGGACAGGTACACATTCTGACATGTAAACATTAAACTTTTCTGCTGAAAACATGTTACACAGCATTACATTGCTACACCTTAGTACATTTGCACTGTGCATCAGAACTATATTAGCCTGTCCCTGCATTGATGGTATGGATGACAGGGATGTGGCACAGGTATCATCCTATGCCCAGGGTGTGTTGTGGGTTTGCCAGAGCCCTAGGCTGAGCCATTTGGTTGACATCATGTGTGTGTGTTAGGGGGTTTCATTATTAATTGGGCTGTGCAGATGTGATGTGTGTAGGTATGGAAGTGCCCTGTGTTGGTGATATGTGTGTGTGTGTGTGTGTGTGTGTGTGTGTGTGTGTGTGTGTGTGTGTGTGTGTGTGTGTGTGTGTGTATGCACACAGTTCTGCCATGTGGCTGCCCTATACAGGGGTTTGTTGGACAGCTGCAGACCATACATGGCAGTGTGTGCAGTTCACCATCTCTGGCCATGGACACGAGCACTCTGCCTGCCAGGGGTTCCACAAGCACTACCAGGTAGAAGGCCAGATATGGTACTCTCCCCTGATGATGACAAACGTGCACGTGGCCTGCTGTGTTGTGTGAACAGCACCTCTCCTACAGTGCTGGTGCTGGTACTGCCACTATGGGAGCAGCTGTGACTTGTTGCACATCCATGTAGACCTCCATCTGTTGGTGTTGCTGACCTATGTCCACATGACTGTTGCCCTATTCCCACCATATGCTCTAACACAGACATTGCATGGTTGAGGATTCCCACCATCTCACCCAACTGTCTATCCAGGACCTCTGCAAAATAATGGTGGGCACCTGCAAGATCACAGATGTCAATAATAGCAGAATGAGTAGTCCTCTGGAGCCTCAGACTCTGTCTGGTATAATGTTCAATACATGCCTGTGCCTCCATGACGGCCCAAAACATGCATCTGGTGACACCTGCTGTGTCACTTCTGTCAGAGGTATGATGGCCAGCAGCCCTCCTATGAGCATCCCTGTACATCTGCCTTTGTGGTACCTCACCGGTCATCCAGCTATGGATGCTGTGTACAGACACACTTGCCATAGTCATCACACTGTCCTGTCCCATGCCACCACCCGCCAACTGTCCCTCATCTATGGCCACTGGTGATGGGGTATCTATAGGCAATGTGACTGTCTGCTGGGATGGGGTGGATAACAGTGGGATGTCAACTGATGGTACAGCTTCAGCCCCTGACAACACTGCCTGTGCCTCACCATACTTATCATCATTGTCAGAGTCTGATAGGACACTAACATCAGTTTTCCTGCAGGAGGGACCATGACCCACCTCGTCACCTACACACACACACACACACACACACACACACACACACACACACACACACACACACTTACTTACAGGTGAGGTGGCACAAAGATATTACACAGACCTCTCATTACCCAACTGTCAACATGCATGACATATGGCATTCAACAGCATGCACTGCAGCTATACTCAATCCCTGTTACAAACATTATACATTTCTGTGATGCATGAATTGTGTTAGTAGGTGATGCCCCTTCCCTTGGAACACACTGCACCCATGTACACAGTATTGCCGTGTACCTGTTCAGCACCCTGGCATGTATTGTGCACCATATCGCACAAGTGTACACACCATTGCTGAATGTGTGTATGTGTGGCATTTATGTTTGCTCTGTTGCTCACAGCTCCTATGTGTTTGTCTGACACATACCTGGGATGATATGACAACCTTCAAAGCTTACTGTTGCTATGAGGAGTGTGCACACCCTTATTGACGTGCCACCCTCTTCCCTGATATGCCATGTGGCCACAATACTGCATATGTTAACATTGCACACACCTGATATGTGACATATGACCTGTGCAGTCAAATGCAGTATCAAACAAATGTGTTAGTTGTGCAGATGCTGATTGAGATGCATATAATATGTGGGTTGCATAAGTGTGCACACCCTTAACATGATCGTTTGTTGCAGCACCTGTTAAGTGAACTACATCAGTCACTATTCCTGGAAGGGGTATACTAGCATGGCCCATCTTAACTTGCCATTATTTGGTCACTCCGCCATACAAATGTCCCCCAACTCTGCCAGATTGCAAGGTCAGCTTATGTGCGCGGCCCTTGGAGGTCACAGAGTGCCTTCACTATTGCTGTGGAGTCAGGGTTATGTCTGGCACAATGCATGACCTTGACTGTATTCAGATACAGCCATTCTTAGCGGGCTTTGGATGTATGCCTCAGTTCACTGTTGTGTTTCAGGATGACACCCCTCCCCATCTTCAGCCTTTTTGCAGATGTTTGACAACTATGGGCCAAACATGAGTGTCATTTTGCAATATCCCAAATTCAGAACAGCAAGTCTACCAGCCTAGTTCCTACTAATGAACAGCAAACCTAAAGGTGTACACTGGCACCAGCAAGGTACAGATGGGGATAGTGGGCCTGAGGTGGAGTGAGGTGTTGCTTGTGCAGCACATGTATCTTTATTAATACTGTCTGTAAGTCTCAGCCGTGGTCTTGGTACACCATTACACATTGCAACACATGCCTTTGGGAGACTTGATGTTATGCATATGCTACCTGTAGAGAGCCCTGGATGATGTCTGCTGTGGAACAACTCTTCCATCTGATTACCCTAACCCATAGGCCACACTTATGCAGAGTCCAGGCAATTGTTGACACAGGTACTGCACAGGCAGTACTTGCTAGACATTCCTACAAGTCTCTCAGTTTTGCTGCATGTTTCTGGGAAGGCTCCATGACCAGTTTGCAACATGTGTTGTCATCTGTCTTGGATGGGTATCTGTTTATTTTCTACATTAATGTTGTCCCATACTTCATCATTCCATACATGCTTGTCTGCACTGTTTGCCATGGTATATGCAATGGAGAGGTAAGGCTACATCTCCCACTCCTGAGTGCTACCTTTTGAATATGGGATCCATTCCATGGTTTGTAAGATGTGTGTAAGCCACTGCTGCCTCTGTTGCAGGAGAGTGGTCAAATGACATGGACATACTTCTTGGACAGCTGACCATTACTTGGTGTGACATTGAGGACCTGTACTTGATGGAAGGTGCATACTCAAAAAGAGTGAATGCTGTCAGTACCTCAAAAGCTGCTTCCACAATATGTTATTTGAAGTGTGTGCACACATATGCTTCCAGTGTTTGTTAAGGTATGTATTCCCCATATTTGTTGTTCTAACATAAGATTCTATAATACACATTCATTGCTCATGTTAGGATCACATTACAGGTTGTAAAAGTTGTGGAATGTGGTATTGTGATATGCTGTTGTGTAGATTTGTAACAATTGCCATTGTAATTGTGGTATATACACTGTTGTAGCCACTGTATAAGGGTATTTTTTTCAGACATGTTCCTACTGTAGGCCATTTGTCCCACCATTATGTTCATCTCTGTCCACACATCTTGCACTGACAGGTTTTTAGTTATACTGCAGGACTCTTACATACCCTTCAGATATGCCACCATGGTGACCACTGTGATGCAGTGCAGTTAACAGCAACAATAATTGAACATGTACAGCATGCATTATGGGTAGTTGTGTTAAATGTGTTCATGGCAAATACCTTGGCCGTAACATGGCCGGTGTATTGGCAAACCTGAACAAAAATCTCCATACTCACCAGCTATAGGCTGCTGCCCCAGAGGTATATCAGAGGGACCTACATAGTTGTGTGAGAGAGGTGATGTCAGTAGCCACACCTGTGGCATTGGTACAGGGTGGGAGCAGCATTTCAGTACATCAGCAGTACAAACCCACAATACTACAGATAATGCACATCTGTTCATTACTACACTGCAGCAACAGACTATTTTATCTGACATATGCATGAAGATACTTTACAGATGAAGATGGTAAGCAGCAGTGGTCTAATAATGTGCCCTGGGGCCTTACCTGCACTCTCCTTGTCCGTTGTGTGGGTAGCACCCACCTCCACAATGGTTCTTGACTTGGCTGGTGGGCAAGTGCCCCAAGGCTAGTGAGGAGCTCCTCAGCATGTGTCAGTAGAGGCTGGATGGCATGACCCCCACCTGTGGCTAGCTGGTCCCTCCTAACTGCAGCCACACACTGAAGGGCATGGCAGATGAGGTCAGTGCAACAATGTTGCACCTGGTCATAACTGCGATTATGCAGGCCGACATCATTTACCCTATGGATGAGCTCATTCCACAGGGCAATCCTCTCCTGCAGATCATGGGCCGTACGCCCAAAGAGGGTTCAGTGGTGATGCACAATGTAGTTGATCAGTATTTCATTCTCTTGTGGAGTATAGGCAGGGAGACACTTTCTTGACATGGTACTTGGAAGACATAAACAGGAGCAAAAGGCCTGAGGACCTCATACTGTAAGGATATCATAGTTGTTAATTGACATCCCCCCCCACCATATCTGCAACAATAATCTGAACACACAAATCAATGGGTATGTTTACACCAAACCTACTGTTGGGACATATATCCTATTGTGCAACAGATATTGAAATGTGTTTCTATTCAAGTTCCATGTTGAAACACTATCATTGGTGGCCTGTTGCTAATAATGTAACCTGCATGCCATTGTAATGGCCACTGTGGTTACATATATGCATATGTTCTGTTTGCTATGCAATTGTTCCAAATCTGGTGTTTTGGGTTAATGGGAATATCTATGCATGCTGTTATAACTAATCCTGGATTGTGCTGACTATTGCTACCCACATATGATCTAAAACTGAAACACAATAGCATATTTGGGGAGGCTGTTCCCAGAAGAACCACCTCTCCCACATCATCTGGCCGTGGCACTAGGCCACAAAATGTCTGGGGCCAAACCTGGGACCTACTCATCTGCTGGTCCTGCACTACCTTCAGGTGGAACCACCTCAGGGAGTGGTGTTTTCTCTCCCCTGGGAGAGTGCACAGACAGAATCCTGTAACCTGAAGTCAGGTCCAGGGTTTGGTGCATAGGGAGCTCCGCAGAGAACTGGTGGATCTGCTACACCACCTTTAGGCACTTGTGACACAATTAGAGGCTCAGCCTGCCCCTCCTTCTCAGCCCCCAGCACAGCCACCTTCAGGGCTGTGAAGGTGAATTGTTGACTGCCCATGGGTGGGGACTTCAGTCCCGCTGTTTCCATTTGGGGGCTCATGGGCTTCCAATTTCCAAACACCCCTCCCCGTCCAAGGTGTTTTCCCACCACATGTGTCATATATCGCCCCAGTATGCTGCCTTGTCTGTCTTCTGACCCAACCTACCTCACAAATATACCTACTATCCTTCCCCAACATCACACTCTCACCAAGTGTGTAACCCAGGATCCTGCACACCATAGCCACATCAATTTACCAGTAAGCCAACAATGCTGCAGATATGTGTGATGTTTTCTCAAACATATCATGCAGCACAGTCATTCAACAGTAGGGAAAATGTATGTATAAATATATATATATATATATATATAGCCTATTACAAACATATGAAGTTTGTGCATAATACATTTCACATTACCATGACTATTCTGAAGGTTGTGGGGTCTGAAACTCGTGTCTATCATGACTTCATTACTTCCACCTTCAGGTATTTGCCAGACTAATATACATGTTTTGAGGAACAGAACAAACACTATGATGGCTTACATCTTGTCACTCTGTGCAGATCTGCACAGTTCACAGGTATGGCCCACTGCCCACAGGTCCAGATGCTATGTCCATAGCAGTTGTTCAGCAGGACATCATTACAGCAACAATTCTTGATGGCACATATAAATCTTTCAGCATCATCTATCCTATTATTACAGATCAAGTACTACATTCAATCACATGCATACATGTTTCACATACCTGTTTTATTATTGTGCTCTCTTCTGTGCACCACTTGGATGTCTTACTTGTTTTTTGTTTTTTTTGTTTGTAATATTATTTTTTTAGTGTTATTGTTTCCTCTCTCTCTCTCTCTCCACTACAAGGATCAAGCTGGTTTGAATAGGTTGCAACATGGCTTTTGTAAGTGATGCTCATGATCAGGTTATGGCCTCTGCACCAATTGGTGTTCCCCACTTGCTAATTGCATGCAGCCAGCTGTGTAGTACTTCCAATAGCCAATGTCATAGCAACCCACTACTATAAATGACTACATCATGTGGGCATTATCCCTTTACCTTTCCTGTATGGAAGACATCCTTCCTGTGTGTGGGCAGCAGTGTTACAGACAGCAGGTAGCAATACCTCTTATAACAGGACTTGCAGACACAGGCCAACTACATGTTTGTATAAGGTTCCAGACCTAC